>NC_138579.1:63234941-63712652 GCF_964289735.1 Phaethon aethereus | reverse complement strand
AAAAGAAAAGAGAAAAGAAAAGAGAAAAGAAAAGAGAAAAGAAAAGAAAAGAAAGAAAAGAAAAGAAAAGAAAAGAAAAGAAAAGAAAAGAAAAGAAAAGAAAGAAAAGAAAAGAAAAGAAAAGAAAAGAAAAGAAAGAAAAGAAAAGAAAAGAAAAGAAAAGAAAAGAAAAGAAAAGAAAAAAGAAAAGAAAAAAGAAAAGAAAAAAGAAAAGAAAAGAAAAAAGAAAAGAAAAGAAAAGAAAAGAAAAGAAAAGAAAGAAAAGAAAAGAAAAGAAAAGAAAAGAAAAGAAAAGAAAAGAAAAGAAAAGAAAAGAAAAGAAAGAAAAGAAAAGAAAAGAAAAGAAAAGAAAAGAAAAGAAAAAAGAAAAGAGAAGAAAAGAAATAAGAAAAGAAAAGAAAAGAAAGGAGAATGATACATTTTCATTTTTCCTAGTACTCTTTATACCATGGAAATGCAGAACAGATTTAAACCTTAGCATAACTCTAAACCTGCACATTACCCAGAGAAAATGAGATAACATGTTTTAGTCAGTAATACCAGAAATATCAATTAAAAAAAAAAACAAAACAAAAAGACAGACACCTTTAGCCATAGAAAGTGAATGAAATAGGACTGCCAATGGCTGGAAACCCTGGGGGAGGTGATGTGTGTTATCAGTCCCAGGCTGTTCTTTGCAACTGTAATCTTGCCCCAAAAGATAAATCCCATGTTAGGGCTGCCCAAACTAAACCAGCCTACAGGGGCATTTTGCTTATTTTACAAATAAAGACTTAGCTAAGAAGAAGTGGTGAAATCCCCTCTCTGTGTGACAGCCTGGGTGAGGAAGCAGCTCCTTCTGCCTCCTGGAGTGGGGCACACGCTGACTCGTGCTTTACCTTTTAAAAACAATTAGAACGGGTATCGGCACGGTGCGAGGCAATCCAACACGTATGTCACCGCATGCATGTCTGCTTCGCCATCGGCACGTATGGCTCATCATCTGTCTGCTCTGAACAATAACTGTTAGGTTAGCAGCCTTTTCCCTTGTAAATGTAAATATTGTATCCAGAACGCGATATTTGAAACACAAAATACAGTGTTATTAAGACAGCGCTCACACATCAATTCTTGTGTGACTATAATTTGTGAAACGCCTTAGGAGGGGCTTAAAAATAAAGTATAAGGTGTTATTATGAAATACATTTTAACCGGATGCACAGAAATGTCTCATTCCTGTTGAAATCAATAGCAAAACTCCCACGAATTTCAGTGGTAAGAAGAGGAGACCCTTGGAAATGGCTGCGTTGCACTGAGCAATACATTACAGCAGATTTCAGTCTTCGTAAGTAATGCAGCTCTGGAAGAAGGAAGGGGATGAAATGGGGTGTTCGAGGCTGTTCAGAGCACGCCGAAGATTTTCACGTCCCACTCACGCGGCTGGCAGCGGTGCCTGGCCGGGCGGCACGTCCCCCCGCAGCCGCACGCCACCCCCTCGCCCGTCGCAGCAGCGCTCCGAGGCCGGTTGGGCGCTGGGGCGGCTCCGGGGCCTCGCCCGGCCCCCGGCGAGCAGCCGGGAGCTGGCGCCGGTGCTCAGGCCCGGGAGCCCCCGCGCGCTCGGCCCCGCGCCCCGGCCCGCCCTGGGGAAAGGGCTCGACGCGCGGGGCAAAGCTGCCTGCAACCCGCAGAGCCCCCGGCACGCGGGGCAGCGGCTCTTCAAGGCAACAACGCTCCGGGGACCACATGCCCCGACTTCTTCCCGATGTGCAGCCAGCCAGGGACTTCTCCCCACCACCCTCCTTCCACAGGGCACAATAACAAGCCAGTGAGCCAGAAACGGCTCCTCGGTGCCGCGGCTACCTCGCCTCGTCGCCCAAATAAGCTCAAGGTTCAGCCGCGCACGCAACTGCTTTATAGCGTTGCTGCGACCGCGGACGTGCGGGGCCGTGAAGGGCCGCATCCCCGCAGCGCTGCCCGCCCTGAAGAAGGCTTCGGCAGGGGCGTACAGGGCTGGCGACGGCTCGATGGAGGCCACCAGCAGCTGGACCGCAGGCGGTGGAGCTGCACGGCCGGGAAAACCTGGGAAGGGCAGGGAAGAGCTAGCGGGAGCTGCCTCTGCCCACGTATCGGCACCTGCGGAAACAGCGACCACGGCACAAAAGCTCTCAGGGGAGGAAGGGATGGGAAGCTCATTTCCATTCCTGGTTGAGCAGAAGTTGGCGTTTAGGTAACAAACTGCATTAGTAGGTATAAACATGCTAAGTGGCTGTGTAAATGCTGGGTTTGTACCTGTAATTGTTCCCAGAGTCGATTTAGCTATGCGAGAAAGGACCTGCCTGTTGTGGTGTTCCACGTGATCGATTCCTATCTTATAAGTATATAATGTGTGTGCGCATGTCTGATAAAAATATATATAATTTTTTTAAATTCCATGTTTAATTAACATTTGCCAATGGATGGCTTCCAGGTAATTAAAACTACTAAATCCTGGTATAATGAATATCCTTCGAACTGACCAGTATCGATTCAAAAGCAAGATTTTAATCTCCTGTTTTTTTTCACGTTTCGCCTTGCTTCAGGCTCTCGATTTTATTAACTATCATATGGTGCTTTGAGCGAAGCTGCTCTTTGTCCCTAAAGGATTCGGAGTTTACGTGCGCTTAGTCTCGTCCGCAGCATCGCGACTACCTCGCACCACGACTCTGCTACTCCAAGTTTACAGTGAAGTGTTATCTGCAGTGACAAATATGCCGAAAGGAAAACATAACCGGCCTAGATCGTATCTTTGCTTTACAAAGGCTGCTTGTGATGCCCGCGCTTCGACTCCAAGCTCCCCGCGCACTGGCTTTTTAATCACGAGATCCCTTTTTCAGCACGGCGTCGCGAGTAACAACTGCACCACAATGAGCCAGCTTCATAGATATGGGAATGTTTAGATTTCCCTGCCAGTGACTAAAGGCCTTTAGCTTTCACTAGCCAGTCCCAGCTCGCATTGTTGTTGCCTGTTGATTTGTCTTCTCTCATTATTCCTTGACATGCGGCTCTCCACCCACGCCCACACTAACAACCCTCACACAAAGCGCATTGAGGTATTAACCAGGTTACAAGTTCAATGGAAAATTACACTAAGATTGTGCTGTGTGGCAATATAAAGGGACGGTATTCACTCTCCCAAAGAGCCTGTTAAAAACACAGATGGGTTTTGCGGTTTTTTTCCTTTCTAAGCATCCTAACAAAACCAATTTTTAGGAGTCAGGAATGTGTATATCTGTCTATACGTACTTTATGTATAATTACAACAGACAGACAGGGGCATGCATCGCGTCTCCACCACTGACTGGCACGATGCAAATTCCCCGCTGGAAATTCTGCTGGATTCTGGAGTTCATTTAGAGCATCCCCAGAAACCTGAGCTAAATAAACAACCTCCTCCTGCTCTCAGCTGCAATTAGATACGTGAACCTATCTTCTTTTCGTTAGCCCAAATTACAGGCTGGTGGAAGTGCTGAAAGTCTATAAAAACGTTTCTTAAGGATCCCTCCTTATTGAAAACTGAAAATAAATTCAAAATAAAACTTAATGAGATTAACCTAACACAGTAACAAAATTTGCAACACCACACTATAAGGTTAAAAAGAAAATAGTATAATAAAGGAAATACAAAGGCTTTGGCATGGTTTTTACAATCAACAATGGTTAATTTTGATATGTAGTTGTGAACAACTTCAAAACACTTAAGTTTAAAACTCTTGCAAGCACTTTTAATTGATTAGGAATGAATTCTAGATGCACAAAAATGATTGGACTGTGAACAGTAGTACAACTATATCTAAGAACAATTAACTCTTGCCGACCAAAAAGAAACGTATGATGCATGAAAATGTGTATAAAACATCTATAGAATATTCTTGTCAAATATAAATGAAATTAACTTTATTATAGAAATCATTCTGGGAGATTTCTAGGGAAGACAAATACTTACATTTCGACATAAAACAAATTGGATTATATCGAAGACACAATCTACCTTTTATCTATCAAACTCTTTTCTTCACCGAAGTTCTGTCTTAACCCCTGTTTGCACATAGCTTCAGCCGTTAACAACCTTTGGAAATGCCAACAGATATTTTTCTTACATAAATCTAGTGCGTATTGTTCCAGGTTTAATTATATGCAATGGAATGATAGAAACTTGGAACATCGATCCATAATCTATGAACAGATTGGTAGAAGTATTCGATATATCTTGATAAAACTCTTAAATTCGTGGCAAAGCTTGTTGATCATGGCTTCTTTTTTTTTTCCTTTTCTTTTTTTTTTTAAAACAACTTCATGACCAACACAGATCAAACATCCATCCAGTCTACATTGTTCTTTTTTTTTTTCATTATAACATACAAATGCCCATTTACAAATAATACACCAAAATGAATAAAAGTTTGGATACCAAAATGAAGATTTGTTCCAACTGATATAATGCCTTCAGTGTTCAAAGGTCCATGTGAAAGTCTTTTCCATGTGTTACAGCGTAGGGCACAGTTGCAGTACAGAAGTACTCTGAGAGCCATTCTTCCTTTATAAAATACTGCTGAACATCCAACTGTTGTCCATATAGTCATTTATGGAATTAACACATGTTTTACTGTAATCTTGGCCAGTATTGAGACATATCAGGTTCACTGCCAGGAACTTGAACTGGAACTGACACTCCAGGGGAAATGAGACCTGAAAATTGAGGGGGAAAATGGGTGTTTTAGTTTTTATATACATAGCACAGTTTTTGCTTGAGAGTTTCACAGATTTGTGCTTGTATTCCGGTATCAAATCTCACTGTCTACCAGCCTGCAGAATTGGGGCGAGGGGGGTAATGTTTTAAAAACCTATACACATCTCACCGATTTGTTATAAATAAACTGTCATGCTTTGAGATAAATGCCAGAGCCTCGGCTCATTTGTAGCCATTGGGAATTCAGCCCAAAATACACTGAACATTTCTATTATTTTAATATGTGTCTGCCTTGCTCCTGCTTATGCTGACACTTACCCATTTTTTCCCTATTTTGCCTTCTTATGTGTAGGTTAATATTTCTACAGGTTCCCTGCCTTTCCCATAACTTCAAATCTTTAGCAACAAATACCCTGTGACACAGACACGGTAAAAACACACCCGGTCCTGCAAACGTTTTCACATACAATTAACTTCACGGGTATGAGTAGCTCCACTGAAATCTAACGTTGAAATAAGTGCTGCTTTAGAATTTAATTATACAGGGAAGATTCTGCGGGATGGGGGCCTCACCGCAGAGCTTTCCACTCTACCGCCATTCCAACGCCACCTCTGTCCATGGCCCCTCCTTCACCTGCCCCTTCCGCAGCAGCTTACAAACCGGACTTTCTGCTCCAGCCTGCAAGGTTATACGCTTTTGCCTTCTGCCCACTTCGGCAGCCGCTAAACTCGACATAGAGTCGACGGGGAGAGACTTCTCCCAGAGAAGACGTGCGAGAAACCGGCCGGCCGCAGCAAGGAAGCCACGCTGGCAGAGTGGCGGGGGGAGCGCGGGGCCACTCACCTGTGGAAGTGGTGCCAGAGGTGCCCATCGGCTGGCTGTTCATGTGTGTCTGCATGTGAGGAGGGGTGTATGTATCATAGCTCCGTCCATTCACCGATGGACTGGTGGGCAGCATGCAAGAGTAGGAGGAGGTCTGGCTGGGTACCGGGGGCTATGGGAGCAAAGGACAAAAGAGCGTTAAGTATCGGACGAGGTAACACGGCGCTACGCTCTTCTGGGTGGACGTGTCAGCCCTCAGAAGCAACACGCACAAGCGAAAACGAGTTTCAGTTTAAAATTCGGGGACCGAGACCTAAAGTTCTATTTAGGAGCTCAACCAAACAGCCTCTTGCCAGAGGTTTTTGGTCTACGGAAATAACGTGGGCGGTCACTGGCGCCTTTTCAGACATGCTTGGCGAGCAGATCCCTGTATCTAGATGCTAACGAAGGTGTTACACAGCTAAGCCGCCAAGGAACCAAAGCCCTTGTTTGTGCTCATGTAGAAGAAAGATGTCTCCTGCCATTTGCAGCCACAGAGAGACAGAGCAGGGCTGGCATCTTCCCTTGCATTTGGTGGTGTAACTAAAAATGATTAGGGGCGTAACTAAAAATTACTCCACTGAGGCGCACGGGCTGGTCCTGCATCTGCGAGCATGTTGCATGTACGCAGAGATGATGTGCGGGTTTGGGGTGACCCAGGCTCTGAAGGGGGATCAATGCACACATACGTTGTGCGCCGAACCCCCGTCAGAGCCGCAGTCACCCCAAAGCCACACGTACGTGTGCATTGATCCCCCGTCAGAGCCGCAGTCACCCCAAACCCATGCCAGCAGCATCCCAGGAGACCAGAATTCTCCATTTACCTAAATTCCAACACCTAAAACTCCACCTGCCAGGGGCAAGAGCAGCTGGGAGCAGGGGGTGAGGGATGGCATGGTGCCGGGGAGGGACCAAGCAAGGGCATCTCCCGCTCCAGGGTGCGGGGGGACTGGGGACCAGTGCAGCCCCAGCATGGGGAAGCAGCAGGGGAGCGGGAAGCAGGGTGAGTAATTCCCGCTCCGAGCGCGTGAGACTCGACATGTCTACACGTACTTCCTCCATCTGCACGTCCCCGACACATGCCGCCTCCAAAAATACTGACAACCTCACTCGCTAAGCACTCGCACCGCGCTCCGGGAGAACCAGCAACGCGCCCCGCTTCCGCAAGGAGATGCCAACATTTCAACTGCCCAATCTCCAGCTCCAACATCGCGTGGCCGTCACATCGTGGTGGCCACGTAGGCAGGACTTTCCAGAGCAGCTCACACGTGCCAGGTCCCTGCCCAGGTGCCTGGCAGTGAACCCGGAGCCTCCTGCTTTCCCGAGGGTCCCCTCCTGTATTAGTCTTTTGATCTTCTGTCGTCTCCTCTCAGCCCACTGCCGGGAACGGTGCAGCCAGCCTCCAACGTCACGAAATAGCGACCTAGCCAACGTCATTCCTTTCCACGGACTTGCGAGACTCTAACTTTATTTGGTTAATTTTGGTTCAGCAATTAGTAACATAGTAATTGCCGCAGCGAAGGAGTCAGGCTCTTTAATCTGCTCGCCTGTCTCCAGCAGTGGTCAATGCTGTGCGCCTCAGACAAAGCTGTAAAACTCCCGTAATTGGCCAGCACCTTCCTAGGCCAACCCCACCATTAAAAAAGGAGGAATTTTGCATCTGAAAGGTCTATAGAAACAGACCCCAAAGGAATAGATTTCTTCCTAACCCAGCTGGTGATCAGCTAATGCTTTCAGGCATGAGGATTGACAGCTCTCGCAATTCTGGCTTAGCTGGCATAACCACTGATGCTAATCACATCCTTCCCTCGCTCAGGTGTTCCTAATGCGCCGCCGCCACATTACCTACGCCGAGAAGGTCGGATCCCTCCAGCAGCAATTTCCACAATACTGCACCGGTGAGTTCCATAGGTTAACCGGCGCGGGGTGTCCAAAAAGGGTTTTTTCATCACAGATTTGTTGCCTTGTAATTTTGAGGACCATTCTCTTTCAAAATTCGGGAAAAGGGCTTGTCAGAGCACCGGGTCATACAATGCCTTTTCCCTTGTGATTCTCCCAAATAGGGCATCTGTTGATGCCAGGGAAGCCTTGGATGCCGGTTTGGGTCCATAACCCCCCGTCCTGCGGAGGAAGGGCCCCCACCCACGCTCCCGCACACCCCAGGGGCCGCCGAGTCCCGAGGGAGCGTCGTGCCGTGGCGGCGGCACCGGACTTACTTGCATAGGCAGGTTGTTGGCCATGGTGAAGCTAGGCATGGGCGGCAGCGCGCTGTACGTGTTTGTGAGCGCCGTGTCCGTTCTGCCCAACATGGAACCTGATGTGAAAGAGGAAACTATAATAGAATAGACAGATAGATGAACACATTAGTTTAACCACAATTGCAATCGGCAATACAGTCTCAGAGTCTCATTTTCCCAAGAGGGTGGGTGGACGTGAGCGAGTCGGTGGCATTACCGGGGGTGGTCGGTTGCGGGATCGGCTGGTAAACGCTTGTGCTGAAACTACTACTGATGGGAATGTGGCTGGGGGTGTTGCTGGCTTGTCTTCGCTGGTTCCTCAGCTTCTCTTCCCTTCTCCACTTGGCCCTTCTGTTAGAAAACCACACCTGGAAACAGAGCGTTTGAGAGATGTGAGTGACCTTACAAGGACTAGAGGCGTGGGGCCTCCCCCACATAACTCAAGGCCGTGCTGATAGAAAGCTGGCGTGCAGCGCAGCAAAGCAGCGTGCGAAAGCAAACCCCAGCTGCTGCTATTTTTCTGAAGGAGGAGATGGACAAATATCTGACCCTAAGCAGGGGCTGCCCTGTTACTCCTGAGAAGCCAAGAGTAACAAAACTAGGATAGTAATAGTAAAAATAATAATGCTCATAATTGCACAGCAACTGAGTACCTGTATCCTTGCTTCAGGCAGGTCTATTTTAGCAGCTAGTCTCTCTCTTGCAAACACATCGGGATAGTGGGTCCTCTCAAATTCTGCAGGAGGGAATATTATTGCGTTAGTCGCAAAGAGTTCATGTGGCTGGCTGTAAAGTCAGAGTCGTTCCTGCACTGCCTGTGCTCTGAACGCTCCTAAGGAACATGGCTGTGAAGGCAAAGCTGAGCTTTCTCTGTGTGTGTGCGTGCGTGTGCGCGCGCGCACGCGTTAGGAAGGGGGATGCCTTGCCTGCTGGGGGATATCGCTAAGGGGATGGGCAGGCTTGGGTGCAATGCGCTGCATCTTTTCAAAAAGCAGTGAGGGCTTCTGCCTCCGCTGAGGGGGTCCCCAAGGCAGCTCTGACCCTGTCACCAATAAGCGAAATGGCACGTCGCTAAATAACAGCGGAAAATAAGAACAAAGATCCGCAGCGTGTCAGAGGCGAGGTGCACCCAGGCCAGTCAGGGAAAAGGGCACCTGCTCCCAGCCCCGGGCAGCAGCAGCGCTGGGGACAGGGAGCGAGCGTGGGGGAAGGCACGGAGGGCTGCTGCCAGCCCCAGCTGCCTGCCCTCGCCTTCCCGGCGTACAGCGACGTGGCCCGCCCGGGGACGCGGCACAGTCGGCAGGAGGAGATTTATCCCCCGTGAGAGGAGCCCGGGGTGTAACATTGATGTTTCGGTATGATCTGTGCCCTGAGTGCGTTCCCTTTGATAACCTTTTAACAGCTTTTTGGTGCATACCACAGCCATCCATGAATATTTGGAGCTCAATGAATAAAACAGCATCAAGGGAGCCACGGACTTAAAATATATACATATATATAAGGCACATGAATGCCATGCTTCCGTTCAAGTTCTTAATATAGCCAGGGTATGTTTTGTGTTTCTCTCCTGCTTCAGACACAGGAAAATGTCACTTACCTTTCTCAAGGGCTTCGATTTGCTCTTGGGTGAAGGATGTCCTATTTCTCTGCAGCTTTCTTTTCAGCTGGAGTCTCATTTGGGCCTCATCTGAATCTTCTCCGTTAGAGCTGATGGAGTTAGTGTTTTCCCCTCCTCCCTCCTGTTGCGGACAGCCATCTGGGGAACAGAGAGTCGGAAAATGAAATGCAGGTACCCTTGTTTTAAGATCCCTATCAGAGAAATAACGCGATCAGAAACAAGTTCAGCCATGTTTGCTGACACCCTCCCTTAAAAAACGTCTCGGGTATCAAAGCAACGTTGCGCTACTGACATGGGTAACAGGGAAACGTTTCCGTGCCCAGCGTTACCGTAAACACTGAAGATGAGGAATTACGATCGCCTGGTCTTAATTTCATTTTGTTTTCCCTCTGGAATAAAACCTGCATAAAAATACTTTCCCCTGAAAGTGATTCTTTCCATGAATCGCTGCTGAAGTGCCATGGCAGTCTCCTCTGTCTGCTGCATATATTTACCTATTGCTATATTTAAAATAGTGATGTTCAGTATTTCAGATTATCTACAATCAGTAACTCCTATCTAATCAATTAGATGTTGATAGGTTTGCAGAAAATGCTATTAAGAAACCAAACCAAGCTTGTAATCTTTTTTAAAAAATATTTATCCAGTTTTTATTTGAATTCTGCACAGTCAATTTCATTTTAAAGGTTGTGAATTTAGAAGTGCCTGCATTGTTCTGCAGTTTTATTCAACTATTGTATGAGTGTGCATTGCCTTGACACCTATTACTGAGCACAGCTGTAATTATATCATCACCAAGAACAGGCTATAATTGCTGAAAATGGAATTTTATATTTAGATAAAAGGACTGTCCATTCTTTGTAATGTGTTGCACCAGAGAAAAGTAAGATTTCTTTTAAAATTTTAACATGTAATTTTAAAAGAAATAGTAGCGAGTTCACTAGCTAGCTAAATACGCTGCTCTGCAGCTGAACGTTTGGCATATGGCTTAAAAGCGGTACGTCTTTAATTAGGGCATTTCCACCACTTTTAGTGCAATTTCTGCCATTGAACAGGGGGAAAGTTTCGTCGTGCTCTCCTTCGGGGCGGCCGCGGGACGCGGCACCCCAGGGACCCCCAGGGCGGCAGGGGCGGGCGCTGCTGCCGAGGCGGGGAAGTCGTTGTCCCCAAATTAGCTCCCCCTCTCCTTTCAAAGCATTTCTTTTCGAGGCGTTTTGATGTCGCGTAAAGGGGGAGATGGGATGAGGGGCGCATGGGCTGCTTATGCTAATTCCCTTGAAAAGTTACGCCAAAAATAAATAGCGACGCTCCCGCTACATCCTTTAAATATTGTGGGAAATCAACTTTAAAGTAATATCATTTATAACCGGCGAACAATGGCCCCGGCCTTCAAAGCTCGGGGGGAATTGTGACAGGGTCTGGTGGGACCCTTTCAGCCACTTTGAAATGTTTTAAAACCCGAACTTTCTCCCCCATTTAAACACCGGGATTCAGCGGCCGTGCTCACCATATGGGCGGCCGCAGCCCCATTGAGGCGGCCGGCGGCGGGTGAATAGCCGGGGGGTGGGGGGGAGGGGGGCGGCTGCCTTTTCAGGGGCGCACAAAGCCGCCGAGCCCGGGGCAGGCGCCCGCGCCCGCGCAGCCTCAGCGCCGCCGCCGCCCTCACCCACCGCCGGCCGCCCCCACCGGCATCGACCGACCGGACCGGCGCGGGGGTCGCGAACGGGGAGGGAGCCGCCAAAAGGCGGCGGGGACGGCCGGCGGGCACCGGCAGCGCGCTCTGCCTCCGCCGGGGAGCGGAGCGCAACCCGCGCGGCCGCGCCTGCTCCTCTCCGGGCCAGCCCAAACCGGGCGCCCCCCCCCAGCCCCCTAATTGTCTTTAAAACTTTTGCAGCCGCATTTTCCTGCAGCCTCGTCTCGGTGCGCGCCCCATCGCCCCCCAAAACCTTCGAGCGAGCTACAGGTTTCACCTAGAGTTAAAACTCGCTTAAACCTCCCCGCGCCGGACAATTAAGATATCTTCTTTGTAGAAGCCCCCCCACCCCCTTTTTTTTTTTTTTTTTTAAAAAGCCCCTAAAAGGGGCGATCTCAATAGGGCTGTTCCACCTTCCAGACCTAATCCGTAAGAAAGCGAGTGAATGTCCGTCCCTATTATCCTATAGCCAGACCATCTGACGCTGGGTATGGGATTTGTTTCCTGGAAGGGAAAAAAAAAAAAAAAGAAAAAGAAAAAGAAAAAAAAAAAGACGCTGGGAAATAAAATCATTCCTTAGTTTCTTAGTGTCTTAATCAGTGAGGCGGAAAACAAGCAAAAAAAGATAGCAAACCAATTGCGGCACCTCTCAGCTATAGAGCTGGGATCAAAACATTGTAGCATCTGTTGAAAGAGAAAGTGTCTAAATCCTATAGAAGGCTTTAGTCTTATGGGGCGGGGGGGGGAAGATAAGAAACAGTGTCTCGGTGATCCCTAAAACCACTAAATCGCTGGAGAATTTCTCCCGGATAGAGATGTCTCTTTTTGTTCTGTCAGCCCTCATGTATCCATTATTTTATTCACTGCTGCATGGCGTTTATCAGATTGAGACCATATTTGTGTCCCTCTGAGACCTAACCTCGCCTTATGCTTTTTGAGTAATGGACTCTTAAAATCCAGTAACATACCCCTGCAAGGGAAAAACATTAGAGGGGGCATGAATATTCCAGAGGAAATCCATTTTATTAATTTTAATTTTGCCAGGTGGACGTTTTAAGTGCCTGCCTGCCTCCCCCTCGCCTCTCCTGCCCAAACGCCCTGCCCCGCTCCGCATTTCGGTTGCGCTTTGGGAGAGGGCTCCCGGGGTCCTCCCGCTCCGGCACCGCGCTCCCCCGCGGAAACTACGCTCATCCCCACGCCACGGGCTGGGGCGGGGGGGTCATCACAAGCCCCCAGCAGCTCCACCGACACCCCCCACCCCCGGCACGGCCGAGGGTCGCCCGGCCCCATGTGCGCCCGCACCGCACCCGCGCACACCGCGCGGAGCTGGGCCCGGGATCACCGCGCTGCAGCGGGGGAGGGCGGGCAGGGCGGCGCCCTAAATTTCTCCATTTAAGGCTTTTTCTAAAAAAAAAAAAATAAAATTGAAAACTAAATACACGGAGGGCGGCCGGGCCCTTTGGAGCCGCATGGGCGGAAACTGTGCTCCCCTCCGCGGCGCACCGCAGAGGTGGAAGGACCGGGAGCCCCGACGGCGCTGGGCCGGCCCCGGGCCCCGCAGGTAGGGCGAGCCGGCGGGCGGCTGTCGGTGGGGTCCGTCCTGGCTCCGAGGGATGACCCCGGACAAAACCAAATTAAAAAAAAAAACCACGAAAACAACAACAAAACCCCAAAAACCAACACCGAGGTGGGGGTGGGGGGAAGCGAGGGCTCTGCTCCATCTTTCTAGTGTCCTTCATAGATTGTTTTCTTCTCTTAAAACTGACATGTCTAATTGGCAAGCGGTGCCATATCGTGTCCAGAGGTCTCCTGTGGAACATTTCTACAGCTGTCTCCTTCAACTAGACGCTTATTCATGTCGCCTTAATGAGAAACAAAACGATCTCTAATGAGCAATTACATAGCGACAGAATTGTTCCCATAACAAATTCTTGCGTGTGACAGAAACATCCTTTGTACCAGATATTCCGCACACTGTTACCGATTTTTTTTTTTTTCCTTGCGGGGTGAAAACAAAAAGCAGGTTGTTGTGTATAGACACCTCTTCTAAAGGAGTGACCACAGCCCGGGAGAGAGCCGAGCCTCAACAGAGCCCGTGTTCAAAAAGAAGCCATTAACTACCTCAAGTATGTAACGTAACATCCCATTATCCTTCATATTATCCCCTTGTCATTCCTACAACAAATACCTATTAATCTTCAGGATAAACAGTTTCCTGTATTTACAAAGTTGCTTGAGGTCCATCGGGGAGGAACTGTAACCAGACCGACGGAGGAAGCCACCGGTCCTCCCGGCCTTGGGGACCCGGGTACCGGCCCGGTGGGCGAGGCCGAGGCTTTGGCCGCGGCTGCTCCGGGGCCCCCCTGCCCGCCGCCTGGCCGGGATGGGGATAGAAGCCCGCGGCTGTCCGCACCTGCCCGCAACTGCTCGCACCTGCCCGTACCTGCCCGCCGAGGCGGCGGGAGGGACGCCCTGAGCCACCGTCCTGGGAAGGTTGCCCTCAGCGCGGCGGCGGCCGGGGGTGGGGGCCGAGGGGGAGCGGCGTCGGGGCCAGCCCCGCCGGGCGAGGCCGAGCCGCCCCGGGCCGGGGAGCGGCGGCCGGGCTGCGCCTTACCTTGGGCGGGCTGCCCGGGTACCGAGGTGCCGGGGTACCAGCCGGGCCGGGTGCCCCAGGTCCCCGTCTGCCCGTTCAGCATCCTCAGCTTGTCGTACATCCCGTCGGCACCCATCTGTTGCTTTTCGCTAGCCAGGTTGCGTAGGACTCTGTTTATCGACGACACCTGGAAGGCAAAGGACAGGAAAGGCAATGGTAGTGCGGTAGCGCGCTCCCCGCCGGCCACCCGCGCAAGCCCCGCGCCCCCTCCGCGCTGCGGACGGCTCGACCTGGGCGCAAGTCAGGGGTTCCCCCAGCGCCGGCTGCGCGCTGCGGCCGCCCCGACTCGCTTACTGCTGCGGTAGTGCCAACAAACAAACAAACCACGGGCGGGGGGGGGGGAGAGAAAGAAAAAAAAAAAAAAGAAAGAAAATGAAAAAAAAAAAGCCCCGAACCCAACCCTGCAAAACTAGAGCGATAGCTTCGCCTGATCCTCGCAGTCCTGAGGCGCCAGGCGCAGGGGTGACCCGCATATTATTTTTTTTCCCCCTCCTTAAAGGCATTTGTCAGATTCTGTATGAAAAAATGCGTCTGACCCTGCCACATGCAAATGATGTGAACCTGCTATCCTCTCATCGGGTACCAAAACAAAGGAAGCAGAGGCTCGCTACGGCTACCCAGCATTGTACACAGCACACAGGAAGTTTTTTTTTCATGAACTTACACTGGGTATATTATCGTTGGTACAGACCCCCTCTGATAGTAATCTGTCTCGAATCTCCCACGCAAAGATGGAGGGGCACTCTCGTTTATACTGCGCTATTTTGCTTACAACTTCTGGAGTCGCTACTCTCGGTTTACTACCTCCGATTGCCCTGGGTCTGATGGAGCCAGTTTCGTAATACCTGCCCAAAATTTTACTCACACATCCATTCGACACCTGGATAGGGAAGCGGACAGAAAATCACATTATTAATAATTTCAAGACAAAAATAAAATTGTTTAAGTATGCATTAAACAATGACAAGCTTACGTTTTGATTGTCCAGCACTTGGACTTTTGCATCTGCATGGGTCTATAACACAAAAATATACCTTAAATGGTATGAGAACTTACTTAGAGAGTCTTTTTTTTTCTTTAAAAAAAAAAAAATTACATTCGTGGCCCTACCCTCTACAAAAGTGATACTTTAAAAACATTTGGAAGAAAAAAAAATAATCTGGTCAAAACGTAATTATTTTAGTATTAATGTTAAAATACGCCTTAAATGCGAACAATAGCTAAGCCGGACTAGTCTCCATCGTCCTCACTGCTCTTAGACAGAGTACTTGCGGGGGACAGGGTGACTGAGGGGTTATCAAGACCTACATTTACAATGTACCCCCGAGCTGCGCCAGATCGCGTTAGTGTCCATACAGACAGATTCCGGGCTAAAACAGCGTGGCTTTGAAGGGATTTTTTTTTCCCTTTTTCCTCTTTTTTTTTTTTCGCTTTTTGGACGAAAAAAAAAAAGTAAAAATGAAAAAGCAGTAAGCCACGCCAAATGCATATAGATCTCACAAAATCATAATAAGTAAATACGGGGAGAAAGGGGGAAAGAGAAGAAACTGAAATTATGCCGAGCCGTATAATTCAGTTTATTACAGCGAACTAACTGTAACGAGAGTGCAGGTTATCACCGGATGGAAATAAAGGGGAACAGAAAAAAAAAAAAAAAAGATTTTAAAAGGTGTGTGTATATATAGACACACGCATAGAGAGGTCTATTTGCAGCAACAATCGAGATAAGCAGATGGATCGTTTTATTAGGCTGGAAGGCGGGTGGCGGTGATGGTGGGTGGGTGGGTGGGTGCGGGGGGGGTCGGCAATTAGCGCCTTGGCGGCCAGCGGCGGACAAAGCGGCTGCGGAGCGGCGCGGAGCGGCGCGGTGGGAGGACGGGGGCGCCGCCGCCTTCACCTGCAGGATCCGGGAGATGTCGCAGGGCCGGGCGCCGCTGTGGGCGAGTTCCACGATCTTCTGCCGCGTGGAATCGGGCAGCGGCCTCCCGTTGACGAACACCCCGCCGAGCTGGTTCACGCCGCTGTGACCTGCGGGAAGCACAGCGCCCACCATAGCACCCTCCGCTCCCCGACCCACCCACCCGCGCGGACTCGGCGGACCGGGGCCGGCGCGACGCTCCTCTCCGCGCCCCGCCGCGCAGCATCGCCGCTCCGTTCCGCTCAGGGGCGACCGGCCCCGGCGCCGTCCTCGCCCGTCGCTCCCGGGAAGCCTTCGCGGCTCCGAAAGGCGCCCGCGCTCCCCGTCTGCAAAACCCGCCGCAGCGGCGAACCCCCAAACCCAGCCCAAAATCCCAGAATATTCCGGGCTGGATCGCCTCGGCTTGCTTCCTTGCTATGCCTTTCCCCCCCACCCCCTCCAAAAAAAAAAAAAAAAAAAATTTAAAAAACCAAACCCCAACCCGACCGAAGCAAAGCCCACAGCCAGGGCAGGCTGCCCGCCGCGCCCACCGCGGCTCGCTGCGCGCCGGGCGTAAGGCGGGCGGCTGCCCCGCCGGTGCCAACCTGGAGCTGCGGGCTCCGGAGCCGGTCTCCGCGGAGCAGCTCTGCTCTACGCGCGCTCCGCTCTCCTCTCCTTGGAGCCTCCTGATAAATTGACTCCAAGAGCCCAGGCTTCTTAGCAATAAATAAGCTCCAAATATAGAAGAGGGGGAAAATATGATGAGCCTCTCTGACATTTGTCTTTAAAATAAAACTAGCTGCACGTCAAGTTTGAGCTTAATTTCTGGAAATAGGCGGAAGTCGCCCCGGATCATGCATGGAAGGCTAATTGAAAAGATCAGTTGGAGCACTTGTGGCAGGCGTGTCACTTTATGACAGTACTCTGCTTTTGAAAATTGCATCGTCACGACAAATAGTAGCATGATAAAACGACCCTTTCTGTCCGCATTTGGATATCACTCAGGCTAGATTGAACTCCGCTCGCTCTCCCTCCGAGGGAGGCTGCGGTCTGAGGTAGCCGGGGGCTCTGCGCGGACACGAGCGTGGGGGCGCGCTCCCCGCGCAATGGATTCGAAGTGACATCGGGGCTGGGGAATTTGCCGCCCCGGCCCAGCGGCGCGGCCGGAGTTGCGACCTGCGCTTCCCACCGCGGGGAGCGGAGCCCCGTGTCCCTCCCCGCCTGCGCCCCCCGAGGCGGGGGGTGTGACCCCGGGGGGGGATGTCAGTCCCTCGGCGGCTCCCCTCCAGCACCCCCCTGCACCCCGTCCATGCGTGGAGGGTGGGGGGGGGCATCTCAGGGACACGCACACGCACGCGACACGCTCGCCGACATAAAAAATGGCAGCGGGGAAAGCAAACCCAAAGTTTCACTTAAAAGGTTAAGCCTTAATCATTATATAATTTCCCTGGAGAGCGGTGCAGATCGCGCCCAGTGGCAATGATTATGCGCCTTGTATTCTATTGCTAGTCATCTAATAGGAAAACATATGGTGTCAATTTGGATGCTCTGCACCATATACACCCAGGAGTTATTAACACAAAGCCTGAAGAGCCCGCCGCGACCTTTAAACAAAATAAAGGCTTCACCCGAATGATATCTTTTCTGCGTTTTGCAGCGGCGATCCCAAACGGCCGGGTGAAGCCATTCCCCCATTACCATAAACCCCCGTCACGCCACGGCCAAGGGCAGCCGGCCCTGCGAGGGGCAGGTAATGCCCGCCCCGGGCTTTGGGTTTTGTTTTGGGTTTTTTTTGTTCCTCGGTGTAAATGAAAATACACCGCACAGACACGCAAAAAACCACCAAACAAACCAGGTCCACCCGAGGTTTTCTGAGAACCTCCCAAAACCTGTGGTTTTCCCTGATGCGCCTCACACGACGGGACACAACTTACTAACCGATTTAACGGGGGATGATAAAGGGGTCCCGGAGCCGCGCATCCTCGGCAAGGTCCCGGAGCAGCTCAACTCAGCCGCTACAAGCGCAAGATAAGCGTGGGCGTCCCCAACCTGCGCAGGGGAGCCGCGGGGTTGCGCGACCTCGCAAAATCGCCACGGTCGTCGCGATTTTGCGAGGTCGCGCAACCGCGCGGCAAGTCCGGCGCGGAGCCTACCCCGCGGAAGATCCGCGTCCCGGGGAGATGGGGCCTACACCAGGCTGGCTGGGACCTCACCCCCGGTCCTCCCCACCCCGAACTTCCGCGCAGCCCCTTACGCCGGAGCGCAAGGAGCGGCCGCTTCTCGCCATCCACCGCGCCCGACTCCGGGTCCGTGCGTTCCCGCGTTGTACGAGGGCTTTCCCCTCCGAGCGGCGCGCAGGCCCATCGGCGAGGTCTTAAACAACATCAGCAACAACAACAACAAGAAGAAGCCTCCCCCTCCCCAAAAATATTAATAATCCACCACAGACATCAGAATCGGGAGGCAAATAAAACCAGGGGGTAGCGGGGAGCTGCACCGACCACGGTGGCAGCTTTTTCCTGACCAGTTCCCACAGGGGAGCGGGTCGGGACACATGCCAGGGCCTGGGCCACGAATCGGACGAGCCTCGATGGTTCGGGAGCCGCGACAGAGCTCCCGGTCCCTTCCACGCCGTCCACGGCGGAACCCGCGCCCCGACGGGGCGGGCGGCGCTCCCGGCCACCGCGCCCGGCGGAGACGCCTTCCCCCCCAACCCCCGGCCCGAAGCGAGCCCTGGCCCCGGGCTGCCTGACCGCTCCTGCGCGCCCGCGGCCGCCCCGCCTGCCCTCCGCGGCCGCGAAGGGGCGCGGAGTCACTTACTGTTCTGCATGTTGGGCTGATAGAGCAGTATCCCACGGGGCTCGCCTATAGCAGTCTATCGGTGATAAAATAGGCGTTAATCAGGGGAGGTACAGTGCACACGGTTAAGCTGCAGAGAGGCTAATATCTCCCGGGCTTACTTTGTTCTCCTTAGGCGTCTTTCCCCCCCGACTAGTTTAAGGATTTGGGGGCCTTAGTACCTCAGGCCGAAAATGTACATACGTATCCCTAAGACGCGAGCAAAATTTACGAAAAGCAACCCGCCAAGTGGTTTCTCGTTTTAATTGCATGCAGGTGGCGTATTGCCTCGTCGTTAGTGCCCTTGGCTGAGGTGGTGCATTACGTGGAGCGACAACAATCACAAAGAGAGTCCGAAGTCATGTTTTAGAACTTGCCTGAAAGCGGGGTGGACTGTCCTCTCATACAATTTAGGGACTCGCACATCTGCGTGTCACTAGTTAAAGTCTTCCCTCTAGGACAAAGCAGAAGAAGTACATTAAAAAGTGCGGAGCGACGCGGGGAAGGTGTGCCGTGCGGCGGGACGCGGGCCGGGGGGAGCGGGGGCTGCGCGGGGGCTGCGGGGGCACCGGAGGCGCGGGGGGGGGGCTCCGCCGGCTGCCCTGCCTGCTGGGAGCGGGGCTCCATTTTTACCTCCGGGTATTTCCTCGAGTTATTTATTTTTTTTTTTTTTTTCCTTTCCCCGCGGCACTGGCAACTTTTTCTCCCCCAAACTCCCCGTCTTGTGATTAACTTCTTTTTTGGTCTTTAGATCTTCCCCTTTTTCACTGTACTGTGACACACGCTGTCTACCTCGCCTCACTGCTTTAAAAAGTAAGAACAGGAGGGGGTGAGAACTGTTAAACAAAGCCTACAGAAAGCGAACAATGGCCTCCATTCTGCTCCTCTACCCAAACCCCGAGTGCAGAAACCCAGGCTCCTTAACCGGCCGCGCAGCTTCCCAACTCAACGGACCAACAACCCTCCAACTTACAAAGAGCAGAGAAACAAGCCCCTTCTCCCTTCATTAGTGCCTGCCTTGACCCAGCGCCTGGACAGTCCCCAGCGCCTTTTTTCCTCGCCCCCCCTCCTCCCGCTCCCTCCCTCCTTCCCCTGCTCCCTCTCTCCTCCACTCGCCACCTTCCCTCCCTCCCTCCTTCCCTCTCCCCCCCCTCAGTCCACTTATTTATTTATTTATGCGTCCCCATGTATTTATTTGAAATCGTCGCGGGTGAAAATGGAAAAGTAATTTCTCGTTATAAATATCTGGCGGTAATTGTGTTACTGGTGCGAGTTGTTAGGGGTTGTAAAAAGATACAACAGCTCAGTGGGGTGCTCAATTGGGGAGGGACAATTACAATAAAGAGCCCATTCAAGGGGGTTGCTAAAAAAAAGGAGGTAAAATAATGAAATAGTCGCAGCCTTCATTTTCTCTCCCTTTTTTTTCGCCTAAAAATACTCATTCTCTTTCTTTTGCGCCTATAATGAATATTAATTTTACTCTTCCTGCATATGATGGAGAATTCAAAGAGGCACGTTTCCCCTTTCAGGACTAGCCATGGTATAATTTATTAAGTAGCTTTTAGTAATCTTAAATCCATAAAAATAAACATCAAACAAGTACTTTCTCGCAGCATGAAGACTTTAACTGGTAAATATTTACTGCTCTTTGGAGAGCTACCTGATTAGCAGCAGAGCACTAGCACTGTACTTCAATGGAGACGTGGCGATATCTCCTTCAGCTGCACCGAACGCGAAGCCATCCCTTTAACACACCAAACACGTCTGCATAGACACACACAGAACGGGAAACCCACGTCTTCAGCCACAATTTCCTCACATATTTCGCGCACAACTCATAACCGCGGGGGCCTGGGGGGTTAAAGGAGCCATCCAGAGAGCCACCATTAAACTTCCAGCCCTCAGCTCTGCCAGTACGGACCTCAGAAATGACAATGAGTGGATTTAAAAGAAAAGAAAAAAAGAAAAGAAAAAAAAAAAAGGCCACGAAACAAACCAAAACCAAACCCCAAACACAGCCGAAAGCGTTTTACGATGCAGGGCGAGAGTGGCCAAGTGTTTCAGCAAGGTGAGAGGAGGTGTGGGGCAAAGGGAGAGGGGGTTCTGCTCAGCAGCTCCCCGGCGCCTCCAGCAACCGGCCCGGCCGCCCTCGACCCGCACCCCAGCGCATTTACGATCGCAAAATTCGCCCCTCTCCTGCCCAGAACCCGAACGCGCCGCGCCCGGACGAGGGGATGCCATTCGCCGTGTCCTGATAGGCCGGGCCTAATCCGCAACTCGGTTTTTAATCTCGAAATCTTGATGTAATCTGATGGCGGATAGCATTCCCTTCCCCTCCCCGCTGAAATCGTAATTGGGCGTTAAGATGAGAAAGTTTCGCCTTTTCGGGGCAAAAGTGAAAAAGATAAAAAACGAATCGGTTCGCGACGAGGCGTTGGTAAAGGTCAGCAGCTATAAACATTTATTGTCAAGGGCCACTTTTATTATTTTATGTCCCTAAGATGGAGAGAAGATGCAGTCACTTTTCTTCTCTGGGACGTTGTTGTCGTTTTCCAAAACAGCCTCCATCCGTCAGGTACATTTAATCGTTCGAGAAAGTTTGGTTTTAAACTTTCCAGAAATTATTCCTGCTCTGCGCGTCCATGTAACACCTCCGTGCAAAGCGTTACAAGGTTAAATTCAAATACAGATTTTTTTTTCCAATTGCACTTGCGAGGAGGAAAAGAATCAAGTTTATTGTTGCAATTCCCAGGTGCAATTTTTTTTTTTTTCCACGGCGAAGAGTTTGCAACTTCTTTAAAAAAAAAAAAAGGCTTTGCTATAGTGGAGGATCGCAGGGCGGGGGGGATCAAAGGGGCGATTACGTGGCTCTTGCAGAAATAAACGAGATTAAGTTCTTTTGAAATAAAAAAAATATTTTAAAAACATATCGATTTTAAAAGGCACAAAAAAAATTCCCCAAACCGGGAGGACGGCGCTCCCCGGTGCCGAGGAGGGTGCGGGGGTGCCCAGCGGGGCCCGCGGTGCGGGCAGCTCCGCGCCCCCGGCGCTTCTCCCGTGCCGGAGCTGGGAAAGTTGCCGGCACTAGGGACAAGTTGGGAAGATCCCCGGGTGGCTGATTAAAGCTGACAGCCCTTCAGCTCAGCTCAACTCCCCGCCTGTACCGCGCCTGGGAGCTGACTTGGCCTAGGATGCGATTTATTTCTTATTTTATTTATTTATCCCCCCCGCCCCGCAACTCTCCCGGCCGCTCGCTCCCTCTTTTTCCCCCACGATAACGGGTGATCTTTCCCTTACCGAGACCGCGGGAACACAAAGCAGAAGCCGCGGACGGGGCCGCCCCCGGGGCAACGAGGCGCCGCTTCCCTCCCTCCCACGCGGCGTGGCGTGGGGCCGGAGCCCCGGATCGGGTCGGGGCCATGCCTGCCGCCCCGGGCGCGGCCCCGACCCGACCCAGGGCTCCGGTCCCGCCGCCCCTACGGAGCTGGGGTACCGGCAGCATCGGCAGCCCGGGCGCCGGCGCTTATGGTCTCCCTGGGCAGCGAGCGCTGCGTGGGAATCAACTGCTGCCGGTGCTGGCACTGGTTTCCGAGTCAGATGCTTTAGCTTTTCCAGCGGCCACGGGCTTATGTGAAAGGCAGAAAGTTTGTGAGCTCCTGGGCCGGAAAGTTCCCTGGGAAGCCCTCCGGAATGCAAATGGGAACATGAGAGAGAGAGAAAAAGAGAGAGAGAGAGGAGGAGAGAGCGAGAGCCCTGCCTAAATATTAAAATGCGAGGAGGGAGAAGTTGGGAGAAGAAATGAGCAGACTCACCTTTATGAGGCATCCTGTCTTGTTGTCAAAGCTCCTGTCAATAGTTTAAGAGCGCACTGATTTGAAATGATGGTGCTTTAAAAAGAGTTGCCAGCAAAATAGTTTTTCTCCACTGAAGCTGCTGGTTGTGTGATCTTGAATTCCTGGGAAGGAGACAGAGATTGACAATAAAATGGGCTGTCAGTGACTGGAGAGCGAGAGATAAAAGAGTGTGTGAGTGAAGTGGGGGGGGAGAGGGAGAGCGCGCGCGGCAGAGCACACCTATGCTGATTGGTGATGGTTCAAGTGTATTAATGCATGTGTGCCTGGGTCCCTGCCTCGCCTCCGCTGCTCTTCACTGGCCCATTAGCACAGCCTGACCTCTGTCATCATCTTCGAGCAAAACACTTCCTCCCTGCGCCTGAACCAGAGCGGGAAATGCGGCTCCGCCGGGGCTGGCGCTTTCAAACCCACTAATCACTCCGCAACATGCAAATGTCCCCTCCGCTCCCACACAAAAATATTGCCTTCACGCGGGAGCCACGCCAGCGCCTCCCCGCCGCCCATTGGCCGCGCGCCGCCCCACTGGCGGGGCAGGGGGGGGGGCCCGGCCGCGGCCCTTCCCGCGGCTCTGCGCGGCTCTGCGCGGGGTGTGCGTGCGGGGTGTGCCCGCCCCCCCCACGCCCCGCGCCCCGCACCGCCTCCGAGCCCCGGGACCGGCGCGTTTTCAGGCCGGGCTGGGGGAAGGGGTCGCGGGGGGGGGGCGGGGGGTGTTGGTGGTGGTAAAGGTCAATTTGCATTTAAACAGTTCGCTCCCGCCCGACAATGGAGATAAGGGGAAAATAACATTCAAATGGTAAAGACATAAATATTTGGGAGACAGGAGCTTTGTCAGCGGGTGAATCGCCCGGCGCCCCCCGAGGCCGGCAGCCCCCCCCAGGCGCTGCCCGGCCGGGAAAGAGCAGAGCAAATACACCATTTACTTTGTGTATTGAGGGCCCTTGTGAAAGGCCCTGAAGAGTCCTTTACCAAACACTCACAAACTTCTCCCACGTGCCATTTGTTGACTAAGGGCTGCCGGGCTGGGGTTTTGTGTTTTTGGTTTGTTTTTTTTTTTTCCCCTTGGTGTGGTTTGTTGTTTTTTTTTTTTTTTAAGATACCACGGAGGAGCTGAGGCGGGAGGGGGGGGTCCCCGCAGGCTGCGGCGGGGCGGTGGGCACCGCCGCTGCTTTGTGCCCGGCCGCCGAAGGGGCTTCCCCCCCCGCCTTTCGCAAAGGGAGCCCCTTCACCGGCTGCCAGAAACTCGAGGGGGAAAGTAAGTAAATGACTTTGCTGCTCTGACCACACACCACAAGTACATTTGTTGAATGCCGGACTATTAAGACACACCTCAGTAAACTCTAAAGCAACCCCTCAGCGCATGCATTTAAGGTTACACTGGGAGCACCAGTCCGAGCTCAGGGTGTCCCAATCGGTTATGGCGAGTGGTCCGGGGGGGAGGGGAAGGGGGGGGTCTGCACATGGAAGAAGTAAAAAAAAAAAAAAAAAAAGCTTAGGGGAAAGAAAGGGAAGAAGGAGAAGGGACAGGAAAAAGAAATTCCAAGAGCCACCGCGGAAAGTGGAGAGTATGAACGCGCAAAGCATAAAATGAAGTCGTAGCCGCATACACTTGACTTCTCTTGACATGTGAAAAGTGCTAAAAGTCAAAGCTCATCAATAAAGTATCTTGAAATTGAATAAGGGCCCTGACAACCATTGCATTCTTAAATAAAGTACAATGAGGAGACAAACGACTCTGCCAAGGAGTTTGCATGCGAGTGAAAGGCCGCCTCAATGGGAGCGGGATAATGGGCTGCCCGGCCGTCATGCACTGTCATCCCGGTCCCGCCGAGAAGCTGCCACGGCTCCCTAATAGCACAAAATGGGCTCTTAAGAGACTGCTGCCTTCCCCTCGGCCGCTCGCTTCCCTTCCCCTTCCCCCGACGCCGGGGTGCCGCGACGGCCACCCCCGCTCCGCGCCCGGCGGGGAGGCCCCGGCAGGCAGCGGCTGAGGCGGGCGGCCCCTCCCCGGCCCTCCCTGGAAGCCGGGACCGGGGCGAGCAGAGCCTTTCCCCGGAGGCCGCGGGGAAAGGAGCGCCGCCGGCGCTCCTGCCCCGGGACCCGGCCAGAGCGGGGCCTGAGGGTTCTCCCCGGGCTCCTGCCGCCTTCCCCAGGCCTAACTCAACCTGCGGGTTTGTTGTTTTGGGTCGTGCCCCCCCGCCCCAACATGCATATTTATAGAAACGGAGCCGAACATCGCGATGGACGTACGGGAGCATTTGGGTGCCATGGGATCTCCCCTGAAGGTAAGGCAGGGCAGGAGCGGGGGAGCCCGGCCGTGGAGCTGCGGAGCACCCCAAGAGGAGCTCTGCCAAAACTAGGGGCTGGGGCAGGACCCCCCTTCCCTGGCAGCCCCCTGCTCCCCGCAGCTCGCCTCATCTCCTCCTCCCCAGAACTTTCCCAAGTATCAGCGGCCACTCAGTTAACCTGCCCGCGGCCAAACACCATTTCGGGCGCGCCGAGGAGACCCTTCGGAGCGACAAAAGAGAACCGGAGCGAGGGCCAGAGGAAAGTACGAACCGGTGTCCCGCTCGCCGCCCCCTCCAGGGCGCGTCCCGCCGAGCCGTCCCGCCGAGCAGCCGGGCCGCCCCCTCAGCGGCCGGGGCCGGGCGACCCGCCGCTCGCAGCCTGCGGGCGAGGGAAAGGGGCTGCAGTTCGTAAGATCGCACAAATCTCGGAGGCTCCAAAGGGATTTTAAAAGCTGAGCTCTAGTCCTTTTTCTGAAGTGAAGTCAGTCGTGTCCGTGGGCTTTGCTGTGGTGGTTTGGTTGTTTTGGGTTTTTTTCCCTCTTGCTTTTTTTTTTTTGTTTTTTCTTGTTGCGCTCCCTCTCTAGTAAATTAGTGAAATATTTTTTTTTACTCTCGTCCACGGGGCGTTAAAGAGGGAAAAAGAGAGAAGTCGCTTTGTCCGAAATCGCAGGCAAATATCATTTTTACAAGCTCTCAATTAGCCATCCCTTGGATTAGCACCTTCTTACGCCTCCTCGCCGGAATAAAACAGTCGTAATCTTGTTGCTATTTTCCCCTCGGGCGCAGCGGGCTTTGTGTTCCCTCCCCCCAAAAAAACTTTTAACGTGTCTGTGCCCCCCCCTACCCCGGGGAAAAAAAAAAAAGAACTAAATACCCGGGCGGGGAGGGGAGGCAGGGGTGAAGCCGTGACGTCACGGGGGGCGGGGGGCGCCGGCGGAGCGGGAGCCCCGAGCCAAAGTTGGGAGGAAGAAAGAGCAGCGGGGCGGGTCGCCGGCAGCCGCGCGCGTCTGCGTGAGCGCGTGGGTGCGCGCGGAGTGGGTGTGGGCGCAGCGGCGCGGGGCCGCCCGCCCCGTCGCGTCCCGCGGAACCGGGTCTGTCCCGGCGCGGAGCCCCGCGGGCCCCGGCCCGGCTCCGCGCCGCCATTTTACCTGCGGCGGCGGCGGCGGGCGCGGAGGGGCTGCGCGGCCCCGGCCCGGCCCCACCGTCGCCCCTGGCCCGGTGACCCCTTGCCCGCGCCCGGGAGGAGCGGGCAGCCCAGCCCCCTAGCCCTCAGCCCCGGCGTTCCCCGGCGGCGGTGCCCGGCCGGGGCGCCCGGGAGGTGCCGTGGCCGCCGCGCCTGGAGCGCTCCGAGGGAAGCGCCGGCTTCGCCTTTTCTTTTCCCTTTTTCCCACCTCGCAGCGCTCCGGCGCCGCTCGCCTTTCCGAGCAGGCTGCCGCCCGGCCGGCCTGTTTTTCCTTTTCCTTCTCTTTTTTCCCCCCCCTTTTTTTTTTCCTTAGAGAAGTGGTTTTTCGACTTTTAAAAACACTCCGCACGCCTTTTTAATTAGGCGAGAGGAGAAGAGCTGCTGCGAGGTGCTTGGCGCTCCCCTTTCCCAAAAGCCCTGCCCTCCCGCAAGAGCAGACCGCCCCCACTTCCACGGGTAAGGGCTGCGCGGCGGCGCCCGCGCCCGCCCGCGGCGCACTGTGGGACCCCGCCGTCCGGGCCGTGGCTCCCGGCCTGGACCTAGACACCCTTTGAAGGTTTTTACTTTAAAATCTGCACAGGATTATTGTAACTAGCATTTTCCTGCAACTGTTCCCCCCCGCATTTTTTTTTTTAATCTATTCCAAACAAAAAGAAAAAATGGGCGTAATAAAAAAGGTGTGGGGTTTTTTTTTAAAGGTAAGTAACTGTTATATATGGCAAGGATTTTTTTCTGTTTGTTTTTTCTTAATTAAAATAATTTTCACTTTTTTACATGATCTCGTGCCTGAGTATTGATTCGTGTAAAGCAGCAGCGTTTGCTTCCCTTCCGTATTTTGTTAGGCGTTGAAAGCAGAAAGTGCTGAGTTAGAGGCTCCCGTATCGTCTCGTTGTATTAATATCTGGGCTGCAAACTACCTTTTTTTAATACCCAGAAAAATGCTTAAAGTCCTCTTGTCCAGTTCGGTCTGAAACCGAAGAGATACACAAATCCTGACGTCTTCGACTACAATGCTTTTGCCTTCAGGACACTTAGTGCCTATTTGTATATGTAGACACAGTGTTTGAAACCTATAATGCACAGGACACTGAGTTAAGTGGAGCTTTTCGAGTTTACAAACAATCTGCAAAAAGTTTGGAATCGATTTAACCTCTTTTATGTCGGCCTTTTGCGTAAGGCACAGCTTTATATGGCACGATTAAAAAAAAAAAAAAAAGCTTTCTGGACACTGCCGAAGTCGCTCCGAAACTGGAAGAGGAATATACAGCCTGCTGTACGCGAAAGCCTTTGATTATATATATGTGAAAAGTGTCATGCAACAGGACCCGCTCGAAAAGCCTCCAGAAAAGAAGGGGGGGTAGAAGCTTAGCGCATCCTGACGGGCTTTTTAAATGCTATTGATTGGGACAAGCTGTTCAAAACCCCAGTAACAGTTAATCTGCCTGTTAATCAAGCCACTAAGGAGCTCAATGTGAGTTTTATTAGCAACTGGAGAACACAGGCAGCAGAAAGGATCAAAAGCCTACACCCTTGATATTTGTAAAACCAGCCTTCCCCAAAAATATATGCGCAATGAGGGGGTAATTCGGCGCTTACCAGAGCTCGCTCGCCGCCCCGCGCAGGCAGTTCCGCAGGCGCGGCCAGCGCCACGAACCCGCCGAGCCAGCTCCGCGTGGCGCTGTCCCCGCCGCCGTGCGGGGTGTAAAAACAGCGCGGTTAAAGGGGGATGTGTGTGTGTCCCACTCTTGCCTCTCCCCCACCTCGGGCTCTCTTGGCCTCCCGACTCAACAGCAAAGCCTAAATTTGGCAAACCACGAGGAAGCGACAGAGAAGCTCCTCGGATTCGGGTCAGCTGTGTTACGAGGCGGAGGGCTGGAGGGCTCGTTTGCTGTGAGCGGGCACATTTGATTTAGCGCGGCAAGTTTGCAGGGTACGTGTCCCTCTGCCCATCCTTTTGGTGGAGCCGCTCATTTAATTCCTAAAAACCCAAAGTTTAAATCGCAAGGTTTGTAATTTGGAGAGCCGGAAAGTTGAATTTCAATTAATTTATGGCCAGAAATATTATTATATCGGCTAAAATCAACATTTGGTCTTGTCATTTTTAATGCAAACCGATCGCTTTATATGTCAGCGAGATATGCATATAAAAGACTATCTGGTCAGAGGTAATTATGTCACAGCTTTTTCTCGGCATGACAGCTGGATAAACACCATCTCCAATAAACATCTCTAATTAGGGAGGAGGATCTGAGATAGATGGTGTTTGATTTATTACTGAAGGAGAATGTCCATTTACCGGTATATTATAGTGAAGCATCACGGGGAGCGTTCCCGCTAACGCACCGCAGGGAATATTTGGGGATGCTCGAGGACAGGTAAGCGGCGGCTCAGGTTTTACGCTGTTGTTTTGTTTCGCCTTATTTCGGAGGAAGAGCGACCTTTCTAGGGAATGCCTCTGTCCCCCTAACGCCTCGGTTTAGCAGAGGCATCTAGGGCTGGGAAGGAAAGCCTGATTTCGGGAGTTGAGCAGTGGTCGCCTCTCGGCGACCGGACCTTCCCCCGCCCGAGCAGGGCGACCAGGCCTCCGCGGCGACCGGCGACCCCCCGGCGTTGCCCAGGGAAGGGCGGCTGGGACGCAACCCCCGACGACAGCCCGCCTCCGCTCTCCGCAGCCCCGCCACCCGCACGCCTTTCCGCGCCCCTCCAAGGGGGCCTGCGGGACCGCCGTACCGGACCCTCTGTGCCGCGCTCCCGCCCCGTCCAGCCGGCCCAGGGGGCAGCGGGCCCGGGGGCCGCGGAGAGGCCCCCCTCCCCCCGACGGGCGCGGTAACCTGCAGCTGCCCCCGCCACCGGAGAGGGGTAACGGCGAGGGAGCGGGGCCCGGGTAACGGAGCGGGGGGAGGGAGAGGGGAGGGGGCTGCGCCGCCCGCGCGGCGGGGACGTTTGGGAAGCGGCTGGCCCCGCCGGCCTCCCCCTCCGCCCCGGGGCTCCCCCTCCGCCAGGTGGGCAGGGGCCGGGGCTCTCCCTCCCACCCCCACCTGTTGTGCGGGGCTCCAGCCCGCTCCCCTCGCCTTCCCCGCGCGGGGTGAGGGTGCCCGGCCCCCCCCGTCGGGCCGCCGGCAGGGAGCGGCCCCGCGTCGGGGAGAGCGGCTCGGGGCGAGCGGGGCGTGCGGCGGCGTTACCTGTCAGCGGGCGCGGAAGGCCCGGGCGCGGCGGGCCCGCGGCCGGGAGGAGGTACCTGGCGGCTCCGGTCGCCAATTTCCACGCAAGAACCTGCCACACAGTTTAAATGTCAATGACAGCAAAAGAGGGGTGCTGCCTTTGCACTAACTTTCCCTTAATATCCACGCCAGCGCCTCCCCCATTGGCTGGGCCGCCCCGGTGACGTCACGGCGGACAGTAGTTAGCTAATGAGACATTTTAGGCGACACGAGCGTGGACGGCGCGAGCCCGGACACCGCCCGCCCCGACGGCGGGCCGGGCTCGGCCCGGCCGGGCACCGCCCGGGGCCCCGCTCCGGGGCTGGGCCGCGGGTGGGGGCTCCTCCAGGCCGCGGCGGGAGCAGTTGCCTCCTCCCGCTGCCTGCCGGTCACCGGGGGCTGCGGCCCGACGGCTCGCCCCAGCCGCAGCACTGCCGGCAGCTGGGCCCGGCCCCGGCCCCGGCCACCCAGGCCAAGGTTTAGGCTGAGGTTTGGTTTCTTCCTTTATGAAACGCCCTCCGAATGGGGACACACTCGTGCGTGGGTGAAAAGAAACCCCTTAAACCCCACCCAGCCCTGCGGCTCTTCGGAAACTCCGTGGCCGCCCCAGCCTGCCCGCAGCTCTCCGGGGGGAGAGGGATGCTGGCCCCTGCGAGACGGAGTGTGCAGGCCGCGGAGAGCCCGGGACACGCGTGGGCAGCCTCGGCCAGCCTTCCCGCGCCGAGACAGCCGTTGCGGGTGACCCGGGCCCCGCGCACCCTGCCCGGGCTCTCCGCTCTCCCCATCCGCACTCTCTCCCATTAGAGAGGGAGGGAGAGAGGGAAGGAGCGAGGGAGGCTGTTATTTGCACACACTTGTCAGGGTGAATAATTTATCAGCCAAGAGTCCCCCCCCAGCCGATAGTTTTATTGAACTGCGCTTGAATGTTTCATGGACCTGCCGCCTGCCTGGGATGAGGCGGGGGCTGCCAGACGCATTAGGCGGGGGATGAGGGGAGGGTTTACGGGGTGCGGGGATGCCGCGCGGCTGCTCCCCCGCCCCTGGTCCGCTTCTGAGGACCGGGGTCCGGCGGCCGCCGTCGGGGCAGGGAGCCCCCAAAGCTCGCTGACCCTTCTCCGTACGCGGCCGGGCCGCGTAGGTCCCGCGCGTTGGCAGGTAGCGACGGCCCCGGCGGCGCTGCCAGGAAGGGGTTTCGCGGCGCGTTTGGAGCCGTTGCCATTAAGGGGTTTGCGGCTCCCTGCAACCCGGCAGGGTCCTCCAGGGAAGCGTTGGAAACACCACGGCTCCCGCCTGCTTATCTGGCTGTCAATAAAAGGAGATGGCTCCCAAAGCAGGGCCAGGTGCTGCCGCCCCTGCTCTCCAGCGCGCCGCTCTCCAGAAACTGCTCAGGCGTGAAGCCAAGTCTGCTTGGCCAGGCCCCGGCGGAGGCAGGCAAACAGTCCCCTCGCCAGCGCCAGCGCGCTCGCTGTTTGCCTTTTTATCTCCTCAAAAAAAAAAAAAAAAAAAAACAAACCCAAAAAACCAAAAAAAAAAAAGAGAGGGAGGCGAGGCAGGAAGGTGGGGGAGCGCCGGGAGCAGAGTCCGTGTTTGGCTGTGTGATCGCCGCAGAGGCTAAAAATAAAATAAAATAATAATAATAAAGGATAGAGGGTGAAAAACCCAGCCGCCCAGCGCGGCGCTCCGCGGCCGGCGGGACCCGTGGTCGCCGCTTCCCTCCGGGCGCTGGCTTGGGGCGCGGCCGGCGGCGAGCCCCGCTCCCGGGAGCGGGCCCGTCTCTCCTCTCGGGGGGTGGTGGCGCGGGTGTCCGGGCGCGCAGCGGGCCGCGCCTCGGCGCGCAGCCGTGCAGGCAGCGCCCGGAGAGCCCTCGCCCGGCCGGGACCGGCCGGCTCAGGCGGGCAGCGGTGCCCGGGGCCGTGTCTGTCCCCGTTAGCTTGTGGGTTTTTTGTTTTTCTTTCGTCACCGTCGGGGCTGCAGACCTCACCTGGGCCGCGGAGGAGGGAGCCCCGCAGGTGCAGAGGGGAGCCGGGCTCGGTGCGGGAACCGCCGCGCCGGGCAGGGGCAGGAGGAACGTGTTACAGATTTATAAACATTATACATATTTGATTTACACTACGGTACGAAGTTGTGGTGGTTTGTTGTTGTTTTTTTTTTTTCTTTCCTGAGGATGCCCCAAACCCCCGTGTTCACATAGATTGAGCAATTCTCAACACACACTGTAATAATGAGCTTTAATTCTCTACCCAAGCAGAACTTGAGCAATAATAATAAGCACATCAGAACAATTTGTTTACAGTGGCATTGCACAGGCTGCAGGGTCCAAGACTAGCTACCATAAACGGTAAAAACCAAAGGAAACTCTCTAGAACAGGAAAAATATTGCGATAGAAACGTGGTTTTGGCTTTCAAGGAAAGAGGCACTTGACTGGCATTTTAGCTGGGATATTTTGCCCTTGTCCAAGGTATGTGTTTTTAAATACTTTCTTTCTATTTCCCCCACACGTTTCTTCGCTTGTCTAATGTTTCTCTTTTGCCCCCCAGGATTGCGTTTAAGCCTTGGTGCAGAAATGTAATTTTGCTCTTGTTTTGGTTTTTGGTTTTGTGGTTTGTTTTGTTGTTTGTTTTTTTTTTTTTCCTAATCCTCTCGTCCTGTCGGTTCAGCCTTCTCGCAGTTTGATAGAAACTGAATAGCTCCATCTCCTCGAATAAAAAATACCTGAGTTATTATGGAAATGGCTTGCTGTGTGTTGCCATAGGAAGGTTGGAGCGCTTTCCGCCTGCCGTGTGGATGGCAGCCCGAGAGGCTCTTCTGCGACCTGGTACGCGGTCGCACCCAGCCTTCTCCTCCGGAGCACTCGCCAGGAGCGGGCTGCGCCGGCTGACATGGGCACCCCGCTTCCCCCGCCCTGGCGAGCTGGAAACTTGTTTTAACAAGCGGGATTAGTGTGCGGGAGTGTGGGTTTGGGGGGTTTAGTGTAAGGTGCGGCAAGAAACTTCTGTGAACTGAAGCGTCCTAAAGACAGAAATTTAGCAGAAGGATAACATTTCCCCTCGTGAAGAATCCCACTGTAGCCGACTCTATAGGAAGACTATTATTTCAATGCCGTAATCTTGTTTTCTCTTAAAAAAAATTCAAGATATAAAAAAAATACTTACTTAAAAAAGAAACGTATAGCTTTAAATAATTTCTTTATACGTTAACTTTGTAGCTGGGCTTTCTCTTTTTTTTTTCTTTTCTTCCCCCCCCCCCCCCCCGAGGACTCCTAATGCTATTAATTTGTCTAAAACTTTATTCTGGGTTGTCTTGAATTATTTCCCTTCTCTATCCTTTAAAACATTTTCATAATAAGCGTGACTCCGGACAATGTTTGATTTGTTTTTCTCCCCTCATCCCGGTTTAGACTGAGACATTAGCTGAATTCCCTGGGGGTGATTGGATGCAATTCGCTGAAAGTCGACAGGCACGTCCTGGATGTTAGAAATTCACTTTTCCTCAACGTGACAAGGCTGAGTTCGATCTACAATTGTATTTGAAAGGGCAATGAGCGGAAAGATCTCCCATCATTAAAGCCTCCCTCTTCTTTAGCAAAATAACAAGATACTTCATTTGCACACAAACACTCAGGGAAAAAAAAAAAATCCCCAAACCCCAACCGACCCGGGATAACTCTTCAATAAAACGCTACCTCTGCATAACTTGGGAGGGGGAGACGACATATCAAAAGGTATCGGAGGTCCCCCAAAGCGCCCATGTGATCAAGTTGACTTTTTACTTTAAATCTTGAATAAGATGTGAGTTGTAACAAGGGGATTTGCACTTACTCCATGACCCTTGTAATTGGATTAAATATAGACTGAGACGTACAAAAACATACCAAGATTGACACCTGCCAACTGGACTTCCTTATGATTGATTGTGATGCTTCGTGCTGGCAACAATAATGAAATAAATTGTATGGATAAAACAGCACATTTGTCATTTCCGTGCCATAAGAGAGGAAGGCAGCGTGTTAGGCAAGCTGTTATCTGACAGGCACGAACAGCAGACACAACTAAAGAGCTAAACAAGGATTCGAGACATTGACAAGACAAATTATAACTTGTCACAACCTTTTTAAATTCAGAAGTTTTCAATTAACATATATATTGCTGTTACATATAAGATCGGGTGGACTTAAAAACATGAGCAGGCAGGGACGGGGGGCGTCGGGGGGCCGCGGGGGGCTGCGGAGCCGGCGCTCACCAGAGCCGCGTCCCCGGGAGCCCGCTCCGCCGCCCCTGCCCCCGGGGCCGGCTCTCCCGGGGCCGCCGGGGCCGGGCGGCGGGACGAGCGGGGGGCCGCTCCCGCCTGCCTTTGTCCGCGCAGCGCGGAGGGGCGCGGAGGGGGGTCCCGGCGCAGGTAGCGCATCACCGCGCTCCCCGGCTATCAGCCACCACCCGCGCAGCGCGGGCTGCAAACCGCGGTGGGCGGCGGGGTGTCCCGTAGGCAACTGGCTGGGATTTACGGCTCCCGGCCGCACTTCGCGCAGGGAAGGGGGATGGACGGACGGACGGACGGACGCGGCGTAGCCGGGCTGCCGCGCTCCTCCGCGCCCGGCCGCACCCGCGCAGCGCTCCTCGCCTCCGCCCTCCGTGTCTGCGGAGAGGGGGGCAGCGCCCGCCGGGCCACCCTGGAGGGAGGAGGGCCAGGCGCTGGGACCCACAGCCGGCACCAGCTCCACTCCCCCTGAGGGCGTCCCCGTCCTTCGGCTGCCCACGGCCACTCGTGACCGGGCTCTCTCCCTAGCCCTTCACGGGTGTGCCAGCGGGGAGAAGCCGCGGTCCTGCCGACGAAGGGGGACGTCCCCTGCGGGGGTGGGATCGCGGGACAAGGACTTGGGTCAGGGCTGGGCTTTCCAGGGTGCCCGAGCAGGCAGCGTGCCTGACCGGGGGCCGGGGGGTCAGTGCCCGGATTTGGGCCGCCGGGTCCCCGCCAGGTCGTTCCCGGGGGAGTTCTGCCCTTCCCGGCGCGCTGGGAGGCGGGAGCGGGCTCCCGGGGCACGGAGCAGAGCCCCCCGCCCCGGCCCGCTCCCCTCGCACCCCCCGAAATGCCGGCGAGACGGCCGAGCATTTTCACCCGGGATGTGGTGCGCTTCGCCCGAGGAGGTGCTGACCCGGTCCGGCGAGCAGCCCCCCCCGGGAGCGGAAAGGAATCCCGACTTTCCCTGAAAACCGTCGGGTCCCACTCGAGGGGCAACTCCAGAGCTTCCAGAAATATTTTTCATCCCCGTTTCTTTTGTCTGAGCGGGTTTCTGCTGCGTCCGAGGTGACGAGTGGTAAAAGTGCAGGGCTGCAGCAGTGCGGCTCTCCCGGGGGGCAGAGAAAAAGGACCCTCCCCCCGAAACCCCGAGTCCCAACTTGGGAAGAAATAACTAATATTCTAAGGCGACCTTTCCATTTGCTGTAATTACCGCCAAACTCATTCCTCTAAATTAAATGCTGCAAGTGATTTGAATCCTTGTAAAGCAAAAACCAAGTTCCATCGAATTAGTTGTAGCCTGCCTGCTTTCCCCAGTGACTGCATCTATTAACATTATAATCTCAAACACCATTTTTTATGTAACACTATTGTTAGTAAATCAACTCCTCAGGTCCACAGAGACGCTGACCCCTGGCAATTCAGTGAAAGTGTAATTATCTCCCCGAATCTTGGACAGATTTAAGAGATTACATTTCAACTAAATCTATATCAATGCTAATTTTTTCCAGACTCCAGGTGCTAGGCACTCCGAAATGGTGTTTCTGCCCAGCAGAATGGGTTACAAAGGGGAGAGGGCTTGCTGTGTAGAGGGCCAAAAGAAATGAAGCCCCACATAAAATTACACCTATTTTTTTGCTACAAAACCTGGTTCTTGTATGGCAAAGTTAAACAAAGCAGCTATGCTAAATTAGCGTTAAATAAAGGCTAGTTTAATGCTCGGTTACAGTCAACTGGTGTATATTTGATGGCTAATTGTCTATCAAAATTAAAAAGAAAAGAACAAATGATTCGTTATAAGAAGGTGTTAAAAGCTTCGACAAAAGGACATTTCACAAATATAATATCTGTGGATGGCGAATTGTCCTTTTGAAGCTTTTTTAATGTACTAAAGGCCTGGGACTCCCTAGGTATGAATAATGGGGAGAAAACGCGGTCTTTTATCCGGAAAGAGCCTCTTTTAAACCAGTCGCTCTAATAAAACGGCAAGGACAATATTCCGGGAGGAACGGGGACCCGCGTTGCTGTGATTTCCGACGGCCACTTAAATAAATAATGCCCCGGCAGTAAAAAGGCATTTAAACGTTATTTGGTTTGCGCTTAGAGAGACCTAAGCGCCTTCCCGGAGGAGAGCAGCTCTCACTTTGCGAACCAACCGGGATCCGCCGGGAGAAAACAGGATTTGTTGGGCTGCGGGGCAGGGTCCTGCCCGGGTGCCCCGCGGCGGGCGAGGTGCGGGGCCGCCCGCTCCGCGTTTGCTTCTTTACCGGAGTGATGGGCCGGGCAATACTGCGGGGGCGGGGGGGGCGGGGGGCGAGAGGGGCAGAGCAGCAAAAATAAGAGGGGAAAAAAGAGAGAAATCCAACCAAAAACCTGTTGTGCGAAGTTAATTACAAGAGGATGGCGGCGAAGAGGGAGCTGGGGCAGGGTCAGCCCCGCCGCCTCCGCGGGCGCGGAGCCCTGCGCGGCCGGTCCGCGCGCGTGAGGGAGAGGGTCCGTGCTCCCGCGGAGGGCGTGTGGGAGAGCCGGAGTATGCAAAGAAGCCCCGACTAAATCATGCAGCAAGAACGACAAACCGTCTGGAAAATGGACCCATGGAGCAGCAAGAATGTACTTTTTTATCTTTGACAACTTGTGTCCTAAAGAAACTATCTTGAAGATAATTGAAATGATTACAATTCATTGCTGCCTTACTTTGAGTAGGAACAGTCAAATAATGAAATCTTAGTAACAGAGCAAAAATTTAATTTACATTACACCACTGCTTGAGGTTTCCTTATTTTTTTTTTCCTTTTTTTACGCCCAGCTTCACCCTAGAAATTTTGTGCTCACACATAATTCTGCACTTTGTTGTGTTATTCATCTTTTTTGGGGGTTATTTCCCATCCCCTCCTGCCCTTTCTCCTTTAGGAATGGTCGTCTTTGAAACTTCCATGTGTGTGGGGGTTCTTCTGGAAGGAGTGTACCTCAAGAGACACGGAGGGACACCAAAACTAACCCCAGCGAGGCCGGGGCAGCTGCTGCAGCCGGGCAGCAGCAGCAATGATGCCCCTGCCCTGCAGCCTGAACAGTGGTTTCGGCTAATGCCCCATCAGGGTCTGGTCCACCTGGGGCAGCGGCAATAATTCATTTTTGGAAGCTGTTCTGGGGCTGAGTCCCTCCAACATCATCATCATCATCATCATTATTATTATTATTATTGTTGTTGTTGTTGTTATTGTTGCTGTTGCTGTTGCTATTAATTACTATCTTCACCAGGAAAATGTTTCTTAGGTGCTGTAGGGTGTCCCCAGTGATGGGGAAGGGGTGGTTTTTGCCAGAGATTTCGGCTGGAGATGGGCAGCAGGGCTCATCTACCCCAGGAAATGTGACGGAGCCAGGGTGACCCTCTGCCCTAAGGTCCCCCCGATCCCCGCCTTGTCTCCCCCTCCCAGCCTCCCTCGTGGTTATTGGCCGTGGCGCTGCCTGGGATGCCCGAGCCCCTTTCGGCCTCTCGCCTCGCAGATTGTGCAGGAGGCAGCCTGCCTTGTAATCCAAGTCAGAAATGGACCAGGATACATCCTCAATGCAACTAACTGTTCCTAAAAAAAAGACCATCTGGTAATTGTCTTCCTTTAGATCTTCCCTTAATTATGCTTTTAATTAAAGATGGTTCAAGGCATTGGACCACATGAAGGGCAGTAATTACAAATTACATTACAAACCCAACAGATGTAGCTCTATCTGCTGGGAAAAAGGTACTGGAATAAAATTTGACTAAACTTTGGGATAAATTAATCCGCTGCCTTGAGAACAGAAGCACATTTTTTATTATGCAGACTCTAGCCAGGATTTAAGTTCTCTGTCATGATTGTTTTCATATTTCTTTGACATCTATTGATTTGGAGGCAGCTGCAAGGCTTTGTCACAAGAGAGAAGAGCAGTCACAATATATTAGCTTGATGGCATAACTCGAATATGAGTAGGAAGGATAGAAACATGACAGGGAGCCACGTGACCGAGTGATGGGTCTCTAACAAAATAAAGAAATTAATTTTTAATAAAAAGCTTTAAAAATACCACAGCTAGTGCAACACCGAGGGGAACGACAGAACTCGTTAATTATCGAGCGCTGGAGCCCCTGAAATCTACCCCCCAAGATTGGGAGGGGACAGGCTTTAATTTCCAGTTCGAGCTTGTGCATTGGGCAGCAGTCACAAGGAGCAAAGCCCCCACAAAGAGCGCGCTCGGCTGGAGCCCACCCTGCCCCGGGAGGCAGCTCTGGCCTGGGGACGCCGGGGCACCCGGTCGCCATGGCAGGGCTCCCCTTCCCTGCCGGGCGCTGGAAATGAGCATCCCGGTTTGCCCATAATCCGCTCCGAGGCAAAACTCCGAAACCCCAAGTGGAGTTAATGTAAAGCCCCCTCGGTGAGCGGATGCAAAGCAATGCAGACCCGATAGCCTCTGTAATGAGGGAAGGCAGCATAGGCTCAAAGATTTCCAGAGGGAACATCGCCCCACTAATCTGTGGTCACCGATGGCTCCAGATAAGCTACTTATAATGCATATTGCAGGGCCGCAGGGACACAGGCGTATGAACTCTTTTAAAATGACCTGGTTTGCAGGGGCTGGCTGGCACATCGGGAGGAGATGAAGAAATTATGGGCGTAAGGGTTTACAAAACCCAGTTCTGGTTCAGTGGATAAAGACATCATTGACGATCAAGGGGCTGTTTTTAAGTCTACCTCCAGTTCAAAGTATGCGCCTGTCCTGTGTTTTGCCAAAATCCTGTGCTAAATGTATAACTGGGAGCTCAAAGTATTTGAGCAGGTTTGGGCAAGGTAACAGAATTTCCCTGTCTGAGGGAGGCTGTTTGTTAAAAGCAGTCATTGAAGTCAAGCTGGAGAGCAGGGACAGTGAGGATTCACATGTCAGACGCTCCATCAGACCATTAAAAAGAAATTAAGTTGGGATGTTTCGTCTTCCCCTCTCCCAACTCCACCTCTGTGGGAAAAGCACAACAAAAATCCGGCCAGTGCCTTAACGTGGGGGGTGAGGCTGTCTCCCCTTCAAGCCGCAACACAGTCTGCGACGCCTTCGGCACCTCTCGAAGGTGAAATTGGACACAGGAGACCTTGGGTGCGAGGCTGCTCGGAGTTCCCCCTTTTTGCCTGCAACCGCTTGCACCTGCACCCCCCGAGACCTTATCGACTGTGGGAGCAGCGCACGGGCACCCCGGGCGCTCAGACTCGGTGTGCGGGGACCGTCTCCGGCTCCCCTCTCGCAGGCGTAGGCACAAACGGTGATGCTCTTCCCGTCCTGGCTCAGGCCTGATTTCCAGCGTGCCTCTGCTGAGCTGAGCGCGACGGGACCTGGCCCAGCTGCTCTCGGCCGCGGAAGACGCCGCGGCGCAAACCGAAGAGCGATGAAGGCACAGGCACACCCCTCGCACCCGACCTCGGCTGTACATTCACGCTTTCACAGCACCCTCTCTTAATAGTGTCACATTTTTCTCCTTCTGAGGAGCACGAGCCCCTGCGAGCGTCTAACCCATTTTCCTACCAATTGCTGGATTTCATCCCGCGTGCGGTGGAGAAACGTGAACTGCTCCCCTTGGCTTCTCGGGGCCCTCGGGTCAGGAAGGTAGTTATTTGGACAGACCTCTTCAAATGCCTCTTAATCAGCCGACTCGGGGTTTCCGGTAATACTGTAATCGATGATTGCCAAGTGTCAGTAGGTATGGTTACACAGATACAACGTGCAACACATCACAGCTCCTAGACTCCCATTTCATTTTAAAATGAGCAAAGGTAACGCTCCTCTCTCCGTTCAAATTTTAGCCCGGTATTTTCCTATCATTTCCCGCTTTCTGGAAGTGACCCTGATGACAAAATTCCATATATACCAGAATAATTTCAAGTTTAAAAAGGATGTTACCGCAAAAGTTACATATGCTATCCAGGAAAACCTATGTATATAGTGCAACTGGTCAATATAAGATTACAGATCCTCCTGAAAATCTCATACTGCTTGTGCTTTTCATATGTCTTTGCATATCAGCAAACAAAAACTTTAGCCCCAAGTTACAACAGTGCTTTTAGATCAGATACCATATAGAACATAGATTTATTTAAATATATTTATATCATATAGTGATATTTATATTCTACAGTTATATACTAGGTGGAATAGAAATAGATTTAAATAAATCCATACCTAGAATATATTTGTAGACTATATAGAAATGGAATCTAGATTTCTAGAATAACTTCATTTCTTTGTGATTTCATTGCTCTGCCTATGGCCCCATGTGTCGCCATTCAGAAAGGAGGCAACGTGTTGCCGGACAAATGTTTCTTTGTGAAATATGTGAAAGACTACAGATGTTTCACTGCTTTGCTGGGTAAATCTCAGACCCTTTTTGGTGATGTGATCTGTACTTGTTTACATAGCAAGCGAGGCGTGCTTTTCTTTGAGCTGCAAGTCTCACCAGATATAAAGTTAAAGCCATATATACAGCTCTGGCTTTTGCAGGTCCGGTCCAAAGCTTGCTGACGTGACGGACAAATTCCCAGGTCCATGTGATACGGTCGCTGCGCTGAAATGACGGCTCACACAGTGCGTGATGGTGTTTATGTCAATAGCTGAACACCGCAGTTTTTATTTCTATTCTTCTTTCATGATCAATACTAAGCACATTTTTTTCCCTATTGCAGTCTAAAATTGAGCTTTTTATTGAAAAATCAGAGTCCTTACAGCTATTTAGTGTGGAGAATGTACAGTCTTACATACGAATTACGTGGTCCTGGGGGTCTGCCCAGTATGGTGGGTAGGGATTGAAAGCAGACAGCTAACGGAGTATGTGGAGGAGTCTGTGTCTTTAACAGCGTATCACACAGCCGCGATCGCTATTCACGTGTGAATCGTATTTCATGCAGTAATGAAGCTGCATAAACTAGCAGTTTCAGAGGTGTAGAGAAGATGCAATAATGTCAGCCTTTTTCAGCGCAGAAGAGCCTATTCCTCGGAGTTTCTCTGAGCTGATGTTGTCTGCGGAGGGTCATGAGTTGGGAACGTGCGCGTCATCCACAGCGGCAAAACCTTGCTCTGCAGGTCAGTCTAAGTGACCAGAAAATCATTTTGTAAGGCTGTCATGCACTTTGTGAAGCCGTGTTTTGAAACATGTGTATAGATGGAATATTGTAAGTTTTCTCCAGTTTTAAAGATGGTTTGTCTCAATAACACATCATCATAACAAACAAAGGGTGAGAAAATACTCTCTCCAAGCAGAACAGAAGCAAATTTAACACTTCCAAAAAAGCAGTGACAATTGCTTTCCTGGGCATAGCGATGTCACGTTTTTAAGGTGTAATATTCCGGAGTTCAGTCCCTGTTAGATGTTTGTGTTAGGCATTGCATGCGGGGTATACCTTGCTCAGTGGCAGCAACTTCACCCGTAGCGGGTCAGATATTGCAGGTTTTACAGGGAGACTGGAGAGCTGCCCATTCTGCGCCCCTGCCAGCATGTTCTTTCCAATTAGGTCTGGGAATAGATTACAATTTGGGTAAAGAAAGAATATATATCTCGATATATTCATCTTAGAGCAAGTGGGGAAAGCTGGAAGCTGCTGTGTTGTTTGGAATGAGAGAAACAGTCTCTGGAGACAATACCCGGGGTATTTGTGGGAATTCCAAGTAATTCCAGGGTGTATCGATTACATGGCTTTTCAGTGTCATACCCAGATGCCTTGTCTATATGTGTATTAGGTCGTAAAGATTAACCAAAATCTGAACATTTGTTCACACGTTGTTATTTTTTCTGATTAGTTTGAAATCGAGAAGTTTGAGATGTTTTTAGGAACCTGTCCCTGCTTTCTTTAGCAAATTATTCAGTTGTCCTTAGTCAGCGAGTTGCAAACCATCTCTTGTAAACATCTGCATTGCATTGAAGTTCAGTTACATAAAGCCTTGTGTAAGTGTGCATGTTTGGAGGACTCTCTGTGCATTAAATACACCTATAGATGCGGCTCCTCAATTTTCTGGGTGTCTCTGAAAGAGAATCTCTGTTTTTGTTACAAGGACACTTTTATCTCTATACAAGCTGCTGTGGGGCAGGTATGTCAAAGGCACTTGCAAAGTCCAGATAAAGACACAGCAAGACAGGATTTTTTCTGCATGTCCATTCTTACAAACAAGGTTTACTGATTGGCATTGAGCACCAAACGCTTCTTTCACATCACCACCTCACCAAACTCCACCAGGAACGGTACTTAAGCTTGTACAATACAAGTGGGTTCCAAAACAAATCAAATTTGGGGCAAAGCAAGGATGTTTGCAAATATTGAAACTGTTCTCCTTTTCTTGTCTTAAAAAAGATGATGGTGGTCTGTCTGCAAGTGTCTGGCTGTTAATTAGTGGTGTGCGTCACAGCTGGGTTTTGAAGGACCCACACGTGGTCCTGAGCCTCCTCAGCTGGGCAGCAGCAGAGCACTCTCTGCTTACATTAACTTTTAGATGGTTTCCCCAATGAAATCAGAAATCCAAAAGCAAACCCCTTCACTCAGGGACAATGTATAGATTTGTCACAGTCCTTGGAGGACTGAGAATCCTAAAATCAATGACCGGATTATACAGATCCGTATTTGTAGATGTCTCATCTGCAATAGTTACAGTATTGATAGGTTGCTTCATTTTACCGAAGCGTTTTGGATCACCGTGTGGGAAGGCACAGTGAAACAGTAATTACATTTTCTGGTGTGAGAAATACTTCTTAAGGAAGCCGAAGCCATGGCGTTTGATCTAACTGTAAATTGCTGCTACCTCCTGCGACATGTCTGAGCATACATTTGGTTACGATACGGCTGTGCTACATATGTTTTTGCAATAACAACCATACATTTCTGATTCAAGCACTGGGATGGAGAGAACATATACACGCGTATACATGCGTGTGTGTGTGTGTGGAGACAGGGAGACAGAGCCTTTCCCGGAGATGTACATTTCAAATATTTGATGCTGCTCTTTTGCCACTCATTTCTCCAGGGACACATACCCCGTTAATACTAGATAGTGAAAAATCCCATGAATAATGAAATCAGTGGGACTATTAGGACATTAAAAAAAAAAAATTCAGGACTGTAATATTTTATGTTATACTTTATGAGCAGTAGGACTTTACATTACCATTAATGGTGGGGTTTTGGGGAGTAAGGGGGTTGTGGGCTGGGTATAAGTTGCTTTTTAGAACTGATATTGTTAAATACAAAGAGTTAGAGGGTACAGAGCAGCGAGCAATTGCTACATGCATCAAACTGAGATCCATACTGATCTAAATAATACTCGATTAATACTAACCACATCTGGCAGAAGTGTGCATCATAGCCCAGAGCCAGATTTACATCTAGATGTGAAAAACAGAGACTAAAGCTTTGCAGAGGAAAGCTTGGTCTCTCTGAAGACGATGGAAGTTTAGCTGTTGCCCTCCCTTTTCCCTGTCTGCTGCTTGGTGTTTTACTGCAAACATCACTTAGTCAATCCACAAGCTGCAGGTAAAAAGAAAGAGATATGACTCAGATATTGCAAATTTTGCAGATTTCGCACTTGAATGTCCGGGTTTTCCAGGCAATAATGTGTTTTTCTAAGGGTTTTTCATGAAGTCCCAGTATCCTGCATGATTTCTCTCTGAGTCACATTCCGGATCCCCCTATTTAAACAAAAATCTCCCCTTTACTATCAGATTTTGATCAACAGCCATAACATCCTCAGATGGTTGTTTCAAAATCTGTTGTACAGGTTGTGCACAAGCACGCAGCTCGCATTCGTCTATAAGTGTGTGTCCCAGGCCCTTAAATCCATGAGGGTGCAATGGAGGCTCAGGCACATCAGTAAGTGTTGAAATTCTTAGATAATAAGGAATTTACAGCAGCTTCATAACTGATTTTTTTCCTTGTCTTCTGCCATGCCCTTAGCGATGTTTATTGCGCATAGCCGTATTCTTTGCATATTTGGAGGAGTAAATTAAACATCTATGTTACATGTGCGTCTCTTGGAGCCTATGCCTGAAGCAAGATAAAAAAAAGGATCTAAAATGAAGGGAATGTTATATTTTCGCTAAAAATATTATCCAAAGAATGAAGCTGACACAAATAGTGTGCTTTATAGTAAATAGGTATAACCAAATTCATTACTTTTAGATAACCACTTTAGCTGTTTCAGTTTGAAACCGCTGATGAAAGCTGTGGTAGAGGGAGGAACCATCAGCAAGGAAGAATAGTTAGGAGAGAGGAAAGTGTAATGAAAGGAAACCCAATATTGACAGATTATGTAGAGCAGAAGGAGATGGGGTAGAAAAACGCAGTCAAACACAGACAGAAATAAGCTGTTTAGCAGGAGGGGGAAGCTACATAAGCCAGCTCCAATTTGCGTGATTTGCCCTTCCCCTAAAACGTAAGGCAAGCTCTCTTTAACGCAGAAAACTTTCTGGAGCCCCGAATCCCTGGGAGAAAAGGATGCAAAGGGAGCAAGAGGAGAGCCTTCCGCCAGCTCTGAGCCACGCGCAGCCGCCCGCCCGCCCGCGCCCCGGGCTGGCGCTTCCTCCCGCGTCCCGCAGAGCCAGCCGGGTTTGGTGCGGACGCGAGGTGCTGCCCGCCCGTCTCGGCCGGGGAGCGTGGGACGAAACCCGCAGCGACCGCCGGCGCTGCAAGGGCGGCCCAGCCAGGCTTTAAGGCAATTTCCTTGTAATTTGTCCCTGGGACAGACAGTGTTTGCTGGAGCGTGCCGATGGTCCTTGAGGGGTGCTTCCGCAGACCTTGCTCCTAAAAATATTCTGCCCGTGCATATTTTGCAAGGGATTTCGCTGGGCTTCTGAGCTTCCTCGCCGTATGCAGAGTTAAGGCTCCGCCTGATCTTTGCAGGCTCAGGGATCTGTATCTTAATTATAAAGCGGCATCCATGATTGTAACTGATTTTTGGTTATGAAAAATCTTCGTATATCGCATCTGATGAATGCTTGGTTACGGTAACAACAGAGCAGAGCAGCCTTTGCGTTACAGGGCTTAGGTCCTGCACTGGACTCAGGTTTGAGACGCTGTTTTGCAAATGACTTTTGCAAACTCACGTTACATGAAACAATTTTCTTTTACTGATACGAGATACTCCCAAGCAACGAAGACTCTCCCTGTATCTGGCACTTGCTTAATTTATGTTCCTTGTGTGCACTCTGCTTTTAACTACTATTCAGCCATATATAAATTAACCACCTGAAGAAATTCATTGAGAAAACTGCATTTTTAGCACAAATCTCCCACTCAGTAGGCTGCTGAAGTTTTACTAAGTGGATTTTACCTCCAGGAATAAAACCTCGCATGCATTAATTTTGCACATTTTTAGTTATATTTTGTTGCCCAGCAAAGCATACCCACAAATATCCTTGTGTATGTAGATAAGGAGCTGGTATCGCGGCAGAGCAGGTCTGCGCCTGTGTCTGAAGGGGTCACTGAAAACTAGATGTGCAAGTTCCCCCACAGCAGCGTAAGCCTGCCGAATATCAACAAGAGTTGATATAGGCTGCTTCAGCGCAGAGCTGGTGTAGCAAAAAAGGCTTCCAGCTTGCACATAAGCAGTAAAAATACAGAAAACTATTACACACTGCTTTTCAAACAGTAATGCCATGGTCACAGTCATGTAACCATTTTGGAAGGCTCTTTAGCGATAGGTTGATAATATGGATTAAAAGCCAGAAAAATGCAGTGTTAAACAGGTTGACTGCACTCTCCCAAGCACAAACCAAGGCATCAAATACCAGGAAAACACACCATTACACTCCAAGCGTTTTTTTATCAAGGCAAAAAGGTGTTTGTAGGTGTTCAACCTCGTGCCTGGTTTTCAGAAGCTTTGTACCCCTGCCTCTGGGATGGGGAGAGGCTCGGCATCAAGCCCTGCATGAACTCCTGCAAGCTGTTAAGCACTGGCAACTTTCACCTGCTGTAAAAGCTGGACATATACATGTATATATAAAGTGTAATGGAATAAAGTGGAGAGCACAGATGCTGTCTCAAAATTGTGAAGTGATTTCCTAAGTTATTTTCACTCGTATCTGCAAAGTATTGTCAAAATATTAGTTGCATAGTGCAATAGGAAAAGGAAAAGATCAGCCTTGGAAGGTCTTAGACTCATTAATGATTTCCTCTGGCGACAAGAAAACCCACCCACCCCTCCAAATTTAGGAAGAGCAAATATACTCGCAGAAATCCTCACTAGTCTCTGCCCTGAAGCCAGTTTCTTAGCTTTAGGATCACTTTTATTTAAGTTTCTTACACTTCAGCAAAATGCAGCAGAGCTTGACAAATTCATTTTGCAAGAGAAAGTCTGCTACGACTTGTTTTCTTTCTGGTTTTGAAATGGGGACACAGTGGAAAGCATTCTTAAAAGAACCGAAAAAAATGCAAATTTTTTCACCACAGTTAAGGTAAATTTTACATAGAACACCATGCTGCACACCAGGAGATGTTAGCTTTTGTTAATACGCAGTGTTATTAAAAATTCTTGTACACACTTCAGGTGCTGTTCCATTATTTGGGCTTACAGGTTTTACCTTCTCAGGCAAAGAAAATAATTTTATTTTGTAAATAAGATTTTTTTGAAAGCAAAGTTGCAATTGGTTTTCGAATGGCAAGAAATGGTTATAAGAAACTAATGAAACCCGTCAGTACCTTGAAATTATAAGTATGCACTGAACTGGATCGCTCAGCTTAATCTCCAGTGTCTTTGACTTCACTAAGTAGGTCAGACCAGAAGCGAGTACAGATGTCATAAGACAAGGTTAAAAATCCAAGCAAAAATATGGAAAATGTGTGATCCCCAAACTCTGCAACTCAATGAATACTTAAAAAACCTCAGACCCGTTCTCAGGTAAGAAGCAATAGCTGCAGAAGGTCTAAGTACAATTTTCTTCTAAAGAAGCAATTCAGAGATAGTTGTTGGTAGCAGAGGCCATCTAAGGAGAAATTAGGTTATATATGGGTTCATTAGGACTCTGCCCTTATTTCGTGCAGGGGGTTGTCTGCAGACAGTGCGGGGGGTCAGGCAGGACGGACACGTGTCCTTGCGAGTCCCCGTCCTGAACCTCAGAACTGCGCTTGCACAGCGGGAGCCACCTCAGTCACCCCCCGAAAAGGTCCTCGGGGCTCTTTTCTGATTCAGGCTACCAAATGCTACGAGGAGCTTCACAGAAAACGTCTTATTGTGTTGGTGCTGCGCAAAAATATCCCAAATACGTACTGTACATGCCCTCGAGCGTCAGGGATTGTGGTCGCCGAAACGGGGCCTGGGGTGCAAGGCGACGCTGGGGTGTGCCCAGCACGGCAGGGCGCGGAGGTTGCGCCCCAGCCTTGCGGCGCTGCCCGCTACGGGCACACGCTGTGACGGGGGTAGGTGTGTCCCAAGATGTCACCTGGGTTGGCACGTCCCAAGATGTGAGCAGGGGTGGCATGTGCTGCGCCGTGACCCAGGCTGGCATGTCCCGAGGTGTGACCTGGCCCGGCAGGTGCCGTGACGCGGTTGAGCGCAGCAACTGCCCAGGGGCAGGGCTGGGGCAAGGGGGGGGCAAGGGCGATACCGGAGTCTCGGGGGTGTCATCGGCTCCCCGGGGGTGCAACCCGGGCACTGCGCTTTCGGCGGGATCTCCCGGCACCGCGGGGCACGGTGGCAAGGTGGCATCCAGGCAGGCGGCACCGGTGCCGGGTGCAGGGAGACGTCCCCGGCTGGGGGACGAGCGGGTGGCGCTAGGAATTAATAGTAATTAATTGGCACAAGTAATTCGTGAGGACACTCAGACCGTGAGGGTGCTGGTGCAAACGCGCAGAGGGTCCGGGCAGGGAGGAAGGCGCCCAGGCCAGCGCTGGCCTGCGGACAGCCACAGCGGCTGCTGCCCCGCCTTCTGCCATGGCTCGTCCCTGGCCTGTCTGCGTGGAAAGACTCAAAACCCAGCACACTTAGGGGGTTCCCTCTGCCTCCTGCTTTTGGGGGTTTCCTTCCCCGTCAGACGGACTGGAGGTGTATCTCTGAAGGAAAACTGAGCTGCTCTCGGGAGAGCCGGGGCCCCGACAGCAGCAAGGTCCAGCCAGCTCCTGAAAACCCGCCCGAGCTGGTGGCACCGGCAGCCTGGGAAGAGGCTGGCGTTCGTGCTGGAGCACCCCGCTGCTTCGGGGGGGCTTCCTCAAACCTTCACCCTCCCACGCTAGAGGCACACGGGGGACGTGGGAGGTGCTGAGGTGGGGTGCTGATGTGTAGCGGGGCGCGGGGAGGCATCCTGCCCGTGGAGCGCCACGTGCCGAGGCCGTTGCTCCCGGGGCCTGGGGGAGGCCTTCGGGGAGGACGCTCCGAACTGGGGCTGACCCTGCAACAATAGACCTGCGATGTTGCGGCTGCCGGCGGCAGCGAGCCTTTCCCCGGACCTGGCGGTGCCCGATCCTCCGCCGTGAGCCTGGTTCCGGCCGCTGCTGCGGTGGGAGCAGGCGTGAGTCCAGGACACCCGGGCTGTCACCCCGGTTTGCTCCCACTGCAGTGCTCGCTGCCGCCTGCCAAGCAAGCGGCATAGGGGAGACAGCGGATAATGCGCTGTATTGTGCTCTCCCAGCACCTTCTTCTCTTCCACAATCTAACCATTGTGCGCGTTTTATCGTGATTAAACTCCAGATGAACATCAAAGGGAAAGGAGTTCATCAAAACAGGAATGAAACAAAAGGCTTTTAAGGGGTGGTTATCACGCACCAAGCGATGCTTTTCAAAGGCGGAAAAGTTCCCGTTAGCCGTAGACCACCTTGCTGGCACCGCTTCAATGGCGAGAGCAGCCGGGCAGCCCTCAGCCCGTGCACTTGTTGCCGGAGCCATCGCAGCAAATCCCTCTCCGTTTTCCAAGCTCTGCCATGCGCGGGTGCCGGAGCCGGCCGAGGCCGCTGGTGTGCAGGGAACAGCCAGCCACGGCCTGGGAAAGCAGATGCTTTATTCATAGAAGTGAGTGGCACTTTTCTGCTCAAAATATAAATTGTGAATGTTTTTTTTTCTAATGAAGTGCTCTCTAATGCCAGTTGGGAGGCTTTGCTTTTCCCCAGGTATAAACGCCGGGAACGCAAATAACTGGTAATAGTTTTGCAATTTACAACCATGTTTATACTGTGAAAAATGTACTGGTCGCTAGAGAATTTTAAAATCTGATTGCAGCTCATGCACAAGCTCTTTTTTTTTTTTAGTAAAAAGCAAGAAAAGAACTACTGGGAGATGGGGTGAGGGAAGGGCTGGCTGTGTGATTAGCACTTCTTGTCCGCGGAAGGCAGAGCGGATCTCCTTAGGAAGAAGTCCATCAGCTAAGGTCACGTTCCAAGAACAAGCCCAAGGTCTGATTCAAAGTCTCTGGCAACTGGGACAAAAACCAGTCAGTGATTTCAATAGGATTTTAAATTCACAAATAAATATTTATTACTGACTTGATTACTTACTTCTTTCCCTTAAACCAGAAGATATTTTTGTTAAGACAAGTTGGCATCTTCCCATTTCCCATTCTAATAAGTGCTCCAGTGAGAGAAAGCACAACAAAGTGGAGCAGAAGGTGAGAAATGTTTCAGCCCTCAGTGAAGGGGGTGAATAAAACTCATAGTCTGGGAGACAATAAAGGATTTTTTTCTAATATATGTAGAGAAATACATTGCTTATGGATTTGGAGAGCTAGATTATGGAGAAAAAAGAAAACGCTCCCTATTTACCAGCCCTGCAATCACCGAGCATGCCAAACTCCTGTTGAGGTGATGCTCATTTTGTGCCAGAGAGACAGCATATGGCACAAAGCAATTTTCATTCTCGGCTTTAGGTAAAAAGTTTGTTACCATAGGCTTACACAAGGATCGATTTATGCACCCCAAAAGTGGAAGCCTGAGGATGATGGGCTTTTGCAGGGGGGTACAGGCCACTTTCGCTGTTAAACCTATAAAACGAAAGGTTTTGTAGACAGAGAGAGTACATTTGTCTATCTAAAACAACACCCCTGCTATTAGTAGCCAGGAAAACTGAAGTTAGTAAATAAAAATAAAAATCAGAGAGGGAAAAAAACCTTTTAAAGTCTTGTAATATCAAAGCCAGCCATGTTCTCTCCACTAGCTTTTTTAAAAGTGACCCATGCAGGGAATATACGTGCCAAAGAAATCCACGGACTGAGGGCATTACATGGTATGATCCAGACAAAGAGGATATTTTTTTGTAAGTCCATATAAAGCTGAATGCAAAGATAATCCACCGCTACAGAAAGCCTGCAGGTCTCTACAAAAACCCCAAGAAAGACTCTGCAAGAAGGGGTAAACAATGAACACAAATTTTAAATCAATGTGCTGTCACCTTAATAGCCAGCGAAGTCAGCTAAGATGGGTGTAATATGATGAGACAGTTTAATTCTTGTTATGACATTAGCTGCAGACTTTTACAACAGCTGAAAACGCTGGAGTGAGAAGAGTTTCCAATTATCACTGAGCTACGATACACAACTCTGGATTAGACCGAGGCATGAACAAGGGCTCCTCAGCCTGACAAGCAACGTGCAACAAAAGCCGCAGAAGTTTCCAAAATCCGATGAAGATATTTTCTCTTCTCTCCTCTTGCCGATACACTGCTGAAAAGGTTTATTTCAGATAAAATAAGGCCATTTTTAAGAGCCTAGCAGCGAAGCCATCTCCTGAGCTGTGATACAGTATTTGTGATACAGTATTATATATCATAAATCCGTACATCCAGGAGGTGAACTGAACCAATCTGAAGCGATTCTGTTTTCCCAGCATTAAGCTTCAAAAAATTAAAAGTCACCCAGGCTTGAAGTGCAGATAGACAGGTAATAAGCCATGACAGCACTTCACGGGAATCCGCAGGAATAGGCAAGTAGGTCTGGGTGTCAGCCATATAAATATGATCATCAGACCCAAAGCTCTGAATAATACCGCCAAGTGTGAGCATGTCAATATTAAAGGCAAGCGGGCTGTGAACAGGAGCCCGAGGCAGCGGCGAGTTCAGCCGATGGCCCGCCGGCCAGGGAGGCTGCACCCCTTCCCCAGAGAGGGGCTAAGCCAGTCTGAAAATGCAAATCCCTGAGCTGGGAACAGACTGTAATTCAGACGCTGGCAGGAAGGCTCTCCTTCTGGGTAACACGGAGCTCTGCTGACTGGCAGGGGATTTTTTTTTTTTTCATGTTTTGGGATGGTTTTGCCCCAGTTTTATTTCATAGCTTGATTTCAACATCTTTTTTTTTTTTTTTTTTTTTCCTAAAACTCGCAGGAACGACATTCCTCCTGGACCCTGCGTAAGGAGAAGGATTTATCACGCCAAACCATGCACCTCCTTCACAGCTTTCATCAGCTTCTCGGGGGCATTTGCAAACATGGGAAGTAGCTGGGAGGTTTGAAATAGCGACTCTTTAACCCAAAGGTGGCCGGTTTTGTATTGCTTATATCACGTTGCTCTGCTTTTTTGAATATTGCTTTTGGAAAAATGGGTCACGGTTTCCTTTTCAGATGATACAGAAAGAAATCATTTTGTCAGGCCTCTCCCTGTGCAGTGTTTCCGGGTTTCCTCCATGTTATTTCCCGTAGCTGAGAATACAGGTTCTAGAATGGAAAAAAGTAGTCTGGTAAGTTATAACTGGAGAAAGCCCCACCCTGAGCTGTAAAAGGTCCTCGTTGAAAAATAAGTTATAATTTGCTAAAATGCCTTTTCCACCCTCACAAGATCCCCGTGAGCACTCCACATTCGGATATCCCAGAAGTGTCCCCCCCCGCCCCAATCCTGGTAAGGCCTTTGCTGAAAAATAAGTCATCTCTCTTCAAAATGTCTTTCCCCACGCTTTCAAAAGCCCCGTGAGTGTTCACAGAAGTCACCCTGGGTGGCCTGGAGCGCAGAGAGCAGCAAGGGTCCTGCTGCCTGGGGTGCTGTGGGGCACCGTCTGACAGCAGGCAAGGGAAAAGAGGATTTCCCAGAGGGAGAAAAGCTGAAACTCCACTCAAACCTCCCAAATCCTAGCAGAGGAGACCTTTCTGAAGTCAGTCTTTGTTTTTTTCTTTTCCGCCAGTCTTTATTTGGCAACTCATTTTTAAAAAGGTTGACCCGAAAAGTTGCTGTGTCATGCAGTACCTTATTCTGCATGATAAGGTAAGATAATTTCTCACTAAAACGGTTGGCTTTTGACCTCCTCCCCTCCCTGGTGAGTGAATAAATAAATAAATATGCTTGAATATGTTCTGGAAATTCTCTCTCTGCTATTTGCAAAGTAGAAAGGAAAGCTTTGGGTCTGGCATGCACCACCCTCTCCCAGACCTCTCCGAGGGGCAAGGGGCAGCTGATGGGTGGCTGATGGGTGGCTGAGGGGTGGCCGAGAGGTGATTGAGGGGTGGCCGGGGGGTGGTCAAGGGGCACCTGTCCCCTTGCAGGTGTCCCGTGTCCTGCAAAACACCCCTTACCTGCTCGGCTCTACGCTCAGCCCCTTCGCACGCAGTTTCACTACCCCGGTGCAGCCCGCAAAACTCTCCCTCTCACTTCAGGACATCACTTGCTGTCTGCTCCTCTCCCAAAAATTCACCTCCAGCTTTTTTATTCCACGATGCCAAATCCCTGCTGTGAAAAGGGGCTTTCATGCCTTTATATGGAATTGCAAACCTGTGTTAAGCCTCAAAAGATGTTTTTATCAAAAAAATCTCGACAGCTGCCAACTTCCCTAAATCCCAAACTATCATTACACATTTACTCTTAGACAGGGGATTTTTCTGGATCTTCCCTCCTGACCCAATGATAAAGCCAAGTTGGTTTGAGATTGAAGATTCATTTATCTCTCCTTGGCAATTATCTCTATTACTGCCCACAATCCTTCCCAATCTTTTTAAACAACATCCTGCTATTAAAGCCACTTGGCAAGCATTTAAAGCCCTGGGATAAGTTAACCATGCACAAAATATCCCACTTGGGGAAGGATCCAGCTATAAAAATAAATGGTTTATGTTCTGAAGGCCATGGTTCAGGATGGGTATTCTTCATTTGTGAAGAGAGGTCATCATTGCTGACAATAAAATTATGTAGGACCTGATCCTCCCCCACTGAGCTCAATAGCAAAATCCCTCCTGATTTCAATGGTGTTTTCCGGGGTCAGTCGCCGGGAAAGCCGGCATTCCACAAAGTTGCTGAAAATCTATAATTGGATATATTAAGAGGGCTTTCAAAGAGATGTCAGATTTGGAGGCTTAGTGTAAACCGTGCTGCAAAGGCGATCATTTCGTATAACCAAATCAATAAAGCTTTTTTTTTTAACATTACTTTTGTACTTGATCTCTGATGGTGGAAAAGCTAAGCTCTGGAGACTCACCGTCAGCACGAGGAGGTGCTGGGGGCCTGGCCGGAGGGCGAGCCGCCGCCCGGTGGGAAAGATCCTGCCAAGTGACCTGGTGTAAGCTGCCAATGTGAGGGGTGTAATCCTGCAAGCTTTTGATCCAGTGGCTTTGCTTACGCTGTGGAGGTAACTCGTGCGTGTAAGTACTGGAATACCGAGCCCTTATTTTCATGGGGTTGCTGGTCTCCTGTCACAACACATCTCTTTGGGAGATATGATTGAGAGTTTTGATGAATTTTGCCATGCCTTACATGTCTATATTTAGTAAAATGAAGCTTAGTTTGTATCTTTGGAACAAGATATGGATTTATCCCCCAAACACATTTTTTTAACTCACGGGCTGTACTTCAAAGTGTTCTTTAACACCACTTTGAAAATGCTCACTGGTAGCTCTTTAGGAACTGGAAATCTTCCATTTCTACTTACATGGTGCTTTTCTGGCCGACGAGCATCGTTTTCCCTTTGGTTCTCACATGGAGGAAGAGCCGCTTGGCATGGAGCAGCTGTGCCGGGCAGAGCAGGCGCAGGGATGGCAGCCTCATGGCGATGGGCACCGATGTGCCCGAGGGGCTCCCCCGCCACCGGACCCCAGGGCAGGGACACCGGCACGGGGTTTGCACCAGGTTGCTTCACCCTTGCAGCAGCCTGATTTATAGACGTCTGCGGGTCATCCCCCCTCCAGCGTCCCCACGCTGTGTGCCCCAGTAGTGAGGGTGGGAATGGGGAGACACCCACAGCTCCCGCAGGTGACGCTGCCGTCACTGCCGCTGGGACCTGCCGTGGGTCCCCTCTGCGGTTCTATCAGGCCCCCTCTGTAGCTCAATCACGCTTTCCCCTCGTTTCTCTTTCCCTACAGTGTCAGTGATGCAGCCCTCCGTGGGGCCACAGTCAGAAAGCCTGCTCCTCGTTCCTAGAGAGCTTGTTTTTTTGTTTTTCCTTTCCTTTTCAGTGAAAGCTGAAATTCAGCAAAAACTGATGAGAGCACCACGGAGAAACACTGGTTCGCCGCACTGGCTAGTACCAGCTTGATCTGGCTCTGGCTCCGGGATGTGCAGCCTACAGACACAGTAATGAAAAGAAATATTCTGAAAAGGATGAGTCAGCTGGAGGCCGGTGGGGACAGCATGCGGGATCTGACTGGAATTTAAAAAGTTATGAGGCTACATGTTGTTTTGAGCCCTGCCAGCAGAGAAACTCGTACACGCGAAATGCTTTGTCATCTGGCGCAATTATGTTACTTTGCTGATTAGCTGGTAAACTATTTTCAAAATGCTTTTAGACAATAGTAAGTTCATGAAACATAAAAACTTCCTGCTGACACCGCCACCAAGGGTCTGCTTTACGCTTTATTCCGAACTGTCTTCCCTAGAACCCCAGCAGACTGTCGGACAGCTATGAAGTTGTTCTCTTACTATGTATTAGATGACTTATCCCTTAAAACAGCTGAGGTAGCTTCACACCTTTACTTCTGTGCTGTCAATACATCTACACTGATGTGAGCTGCGGGCACATCCACACTCGTAGTGCAAAACGTATTTCTGCGCTTTATTTTTGTACGTTTGCACCGATCGGGACAGCAGCAGTTTGGTGTGAAGCTTCTTTGGTCACTCCTCCAGCCAGGTACCAACGTGTCCGTCCCACCATCACTGGAAAGCAGTGCCCGGCATTCAACGCTTCAGAGGCTAATTTGCAAGCCAGACAACAACTTTCAGAAATCTGAGGTTTTGGCGGTAAGGTTCTTTAAATAAATCAGAATTATGTTGATTTGTTGTGTGAAAGGATACGCTTTCTGTTCCCTCTTTATAAAGAGCTGATCCACCCAGCCCCGCTGCCCAAACCTGGTCAAGCCAGCGGGGAGAGTCCGTGCTCATTCCTGGAGCGTCTCCAGGCAGGGGGTCGGGAAACAAATGCCGCTGACACCGGCTGTGCCTGGCCATCCCTTGCAAGTGCGCTATGTCTGCCTTTCCTGCTTTCCTTCATCTTTCCTTTCACTGGACCTTGTCACCTACAGAGACACGCTGACGTAAACTGCGTAACTGCTTGTAAGAAAGGTGGGTACCCCCCGGCAAGCGCGAGGCATAACTAATTGCTACCCCCACTCAGAAAAGTAGATCTCTTTCCCATGTCTGGGTGAACAAGACGTCAGTTCAATCAGATTAAATCAGAACAGGTAACTTCTCAAAGTTGTTGCCTGTGGTCTTTTGTGGGAAGCAGGGAAGTATCAACAGTGTTTTATCGCTCTCATTGACACGGTGTGAGAGGTTATTCCCCAGCTGCCTGGGATGGTTAGCTAAGGGCCAGAAGTGGGCTCAGAGCCATTAGCAGTTTTCACCAAGGGCTTGTAGAGGACCTTTGCACTGGGAAAAGAGGCACCGATGAGTTTTAGACAAGGCAACCCAATTTCAACCCCGGGAAAGTGCTGGAGCAAATAATCATACAACTGTTTGTAAACACCCAGAGGGGTAGCTACCGATGGGGATTTGTCAAGAGCAAACTGTGCTAAACGACTCCAGTTGTTTCCTATGACAGAGGAAGTCCTGTCATGCAGATGGAAGCGGTGGATGTACCCCTGCCTCCAGTTTTCTCTCACTTTAGGAAGGCAGCGCTTCACATGATGTTTTCTTGAGCAAGATTGGTCAATGTGGTTCAGATGAAGCTAGTGTAGGAGATGCTGCAAAACCACAGCAGCAGCAAGACACTAACAGCTGATTCTGTGCCAGTTTGGACTGGCAGTGAGGTGGGCTCAAGGACGGTCAGCCTTGCAACCAGCCAGTGCTAAATTGTCATTCCTGCCCTGGCTAGTGGAACTGATGTTATCTGCTTACAGTTTCAGAAGACCAAAAGCAAAGAGGATCAGCGGTACACGGGGAGGTGGGGTGGCATTCAGGAGGACCATTGACAGGCTGGAAGGAGCGAGGTGCAACACAGGAGGGACAGGGGTGCTGCATCCCAGGGTGAAGCACAGCCAGATGGACACCATGCTCCCGTTTGGATGCTGTGCTTTGGGAGCAACAGAGATGCTTGGAGAGACTTCAGAGGTGATCAGTGAAAATGACGGAAGACCTGGAAAATACAACTTATGAGGAACAGATGAATGACCTGGGGTTGCTGACCTTAAAAGAAGAGAAGGCACTGAGGAGGAAGTGGTTATAACAACCTTCGGGAACGTTAAAGATGGTCACAAAGGGGAAGAGAAGGACTTGCTCTCTATGTTCATCCTGGGTAGGATAGGAGCAAATGGGATTAGTGTGTAGCACACAGATTCGATTCAAATGTAAAGCAAGTCTTCGCTGACAGGAAGGCCAACAAGACACCAGGACAGGCTGCTGGGGTGAGCCATGGGAGCCGCAGGGACCCAGGGGATCTTGTCTAGGAGCAGAGGGATGGTCCAGATGACCCACTGAGATCCCTTCCTGATCTTTTTTTTTTTAATATTGCCATGAAACAATCCTACGGATTTCATTAGGATACCTCCTGGAATAAAATATCCTCCATGGGCTTGTTTCTCTGCCACAGCTCACCTGTGTGAACCTTCGCTCCAGTGCGAAGTGGGTGTGAAACACTGCTGCTGGGATGTGTCGCTGTCGTACACCTCCTCTCCAAAGTGCAAATAACTCCCCAGGCTGCGAGCCGGGGGGACGGGCCCACGGTAAGCGATGGGCTCTGATGAATTTCCACAGCAGGTGAGAGCGGCAGGAGGCACATTACACATTGCACACATTACAGATTTCATGTACAGGCAGCAGCACTCGGGAAGACAAATTGAGTGAATAGCCCAAGATGTAGCTGCTGGGTCAGACACCAGCGTTACCCAGTGGTGGCCAAATCCCTGCCCTCAGCCCCGATGTGGGGCTCGGAGGCAGCGCTCGGGGGTGACACTGCTCCTGCGGCCAGCTCCCAATTTTCATCATTACCTGCTCTGAGCTTCTCTCAATGATAAGTGGTTCTCGTGCAAATCAGCCGATTTAGTCCCAGCAAACAGGAAACTAAATCTGGATGCGAAAGGCTGGTGGGATTTTGACAAGATGCATGTAGAGGTTGGGCGACTAGTCTTAATTAGGCCATCTTTGTTTACATTTGATGTTTATCAGCTAATTGGCATGGCAAGGTGTGAGTCACACAGCTTCCCTCTGGCATGAAATCAGTTCACAGGAGAAAAACTGGGAGAACAAATGATCCCAATTATAAGCAAACCCACTGTGCTAATTACCATCCCACGGACGATGGAGCCTCCCACCCACGGCCTCGCACAGCCGCCTGCCCTGCCATCTCCCGTGCGTGTCCCCGGGGCAGGCACGCTCCTCCTGCCCGCACGCCCAGCCCCTCGCTCCGCCCGGGGACCCACCGCATCCCCCCTCGGTCACCGCAGGAGCAAAGGTGATGCTTTGCCAGCCGGTCATTTGGTGCTGCACAGTATTTCTCAGGGCCTGAGGCTGTTGCCTACGCCACTGCCTTTTCTTTTTTCCCCTCCTTTTTTTGTTTTAGCTTGGTGGAGACCATGTCGTGGCAGCAGCTCGCAGGGAATGTCTCGTGCTCCCAACATCGCGAAGGCCATGGAATCAAAGCCTGGGTGTTTGCTGTGGTGGAGCCGGATGGGAACCTCCCTGCTTAGACTAGTTAAAACCAACATTCAGACCTTGCCTTGACTCCTTCGTCCCTCTCACCTTTTAAAAATATTTTTAGATCATCTGTAAGATGGCCAGTTTTCTGCTCTACCCTCCTTCTACAGCCTTGGCCCTTGATTTTGGTGCATGTGCTTACACATACTTGTGTGTACGTATGTACATATGTATGTACTGTAAATCTCCATCTTTCTCCCTCTCTCTCTCTCTCCCCCCATCCTTCGGGGAGGTGTGTTGCCCCTATACCCTTTCAGGCCTTTCCCCTGTGCACTAAGGGCCCAATGCGCAGGAATGTTTCTTGGCTGCCCTTGAGTTGAATGATGATCCTGGAGGCTTGGAAAAGCCACAAAGCTCAATGCTCTCTGTCTCCCTGTGTCTCTCTTGTCTTCCCTTCTTAGTAGGGGTAACAGATGGCTGAGGCTTTCACCAACAGTCCCGAACACATTGTCACTCCCAACTGAAAGTGAAATATTCAGTGGCATTTAAATTAAATAGACTCTAATGCTTCAGTAATATTAATTACGGTTTCATTCATCCCTGGCCTAATAAATCAACACATAAAGATAGGATGATCCTGTGGCTGGCAGCAAAGCAGGGCTATTCTGCCCTTTGTAAGGTTATGCACACAAAGCCCCCATTCTTATAGGGACATGATGGCCCCCGCAAACATCTGTGCTCAGCACCACTTGAGGAGAAGCCAAAGTGGTAACATTTAAACTTTTCTTGTCCAATTTGTCCACGCAACGGGGCTCAATTCAACAAGAACTTGCAAGTTAAAATTATAAAACCCGTGTTAAGCGGGTGAAAACTTTTCAGCGGTTCGGCCGGGGGGCCCAGATTTATTCTGGCAGGGCCGGCTGAAGCCAAGGGCAGGGCGTCCATTCTCACCGCTGAATTTGTTACCCCAGCTTCAACCTTTAAAAGAGTGGGGGTGGGGGCGGAGAAGGCTTGAAGGGTTTGAAAACCTCACAGCGTTAAGTTAAATTTCAGGATTTTGGGAGGCCCTGGGCAACAATTTTTCACACAATTTTTTTGTGTGAATACCACAGGGGAAATAGGGCTCTGTACTTCACCAACAACAGGTTTTTTCCCCTCGCGGCTATACATATGTAAAAGGAGGCTAATAAAACGGTTGAAGAAAAGCTTGCTGCTAGTAAATCTTCTGGAGACAAAACCCTCCACTTGTGATGCTTCAAAGCTGCCCAGAGCTACCAGTTTACCCCAAAAGTCCCAACTCAGGGCTGCTGATTGGAAAATAAAAAGCCCTGTGCATAAAAACTTCACTCCAATTGTTATGCACTGAATGCAACGTTTACATACAGCAGCTTTACTTGACCAAATGACTCCCAAGTATACAAATGAAAAGCTCGTTGCCTTATACAGTTTAGCTCCTTTGGAAAGGTCCGGCTAGAGTGGGTTTATAATGAAAAAAAAGATTATAATGACAAAGCAATGCCATATCTTGTAAGTGCATCACAGAAAGATGGATCAGTTGAAAAAACCAAAATGAAACGGGGGAAAAAAAGCCACAGAGCTGCTTGATGAAGCATTGGGAAGGTATAATTCATCAGTGGACCTTCTGGGAGACGGCAGAGAGGAGCAGCCTCCTTCCCCGCAGAAACGCAGCCCCTCTCCGCCTGCGTTTCGGCGTGGTTGCCCTGCGGTGATGTCTGCGCTGCAGACGGCTGCCTGGCGCAGCGGGACTCCTGCTCACCGCGAAGGCGGCGGCGCGGTGACCGGCAGTGATCTTGAGGCAGCCCGAAAGGAGGGACGTGGAGCCTGTTCCTGCAGGTAGCACACATCGGAGCGCGGCGGCTCCCAGCCCTCCGCTGAGACATCGCCTTTGGGAAGGCGCAACCCGAATGAGGCCAGTCTGTGCCAACTAGCCAACCTATAGTTAAGTACTTAAGGATTTTCAGAGCCAATCCCTTAAGCAGAAAACTATTCAAACTACACTGGGGCTAAATGCTGAGGAGCTTACCCTAAATTCGGCCAGGTGGAGGTCTCTGCTAATCCTGCTAGCCTGCATCATGCCTCTTCTTGCCGAGCCAATAACACCGGTGCTGTGCAGTACAGCTATTCCTGACCAGGTGTCTCACTGATGGTATCTGCCACTGTCAGCCTGGGATTATCCCACTTAAACCGCATTAGCTGTTCGGATAACTCTTTTGCCTTCTCTGTTGCTAATGACTATCAGTTTGAGACCTTTTTTAATGCTTTCTCTGGGTGTCCCAAAAATCAACAGTATTTTATGAAGGCATTTTCCAACAATGTTGCTTATCTGTAGCCTATGTCCAGCCCATCTGCTGGTGGACCTGCGTAGTCAGGCTTATCTAGTTTAGGAGCTGTGCCCCCAGGTCACTGGGGAGCTGACAGCAGGCTGCCCAAGACTGGGGTTATGCCTGCAATGCTTTGGCAGCCCTGCTTGCAATTTTGACGTGTCAGTGATACCCACCTGGAAGGCTGGGACACTGATGTGCTTGCTCAGGGATGTTTTCTCTCTATTCTTAAACATAACAAAAAAAGCAGTGTCTCCTGGCTGGCATACGGAGCAGGCACCGGTTCCTCACTGCTCTCCACTTGTCTTACTGAGAGCAGGTTATGAAATGCATAAGAGAGGGACTGCTGCGTGGCAGCCTCTTGTGGGTGGCTTTCGGCAGAAGCTATCTGGGAGATAGCGTGGGGCTCGGAGGGCTTGAGCATGGTGATGGGATGTGCCAGGCACCCCACGTTCACCTTCCCACAGCAGCGTCGGCAGAGCCTGGCCTGGCTGCACGAGTGGGCATGAGTTCTCACCGGTGAACGGCCACTCCATGCAAGAGCAAATGTAGAGCCTCTCAAAGGACCTCTTGACGCAGGAAGCCCAGCCTTCCTCCCCACCACCTTTGCTCTCCCTCTGGTTTTAGTCTTTGCACCTAATGCAGCAGAGTCAGTCGTTCCCTGGGTTTGAGGCACAGGTCTGGGAATGCTTTTTGGGAGGCAGAAGCCTCTTGTCCATGAGGAGGAAGGCTGGCAGTGAAGAGGGGTGACCGTGGGCCACTGATGGTCCCCGCTGTCCCTGCGTGGCTCCAAGAGAGAGCGCAAGATGGGGCTCCTGGTGGTGAGGCCAGCCCCGAGCGATAGGCAGCACCAGGCGAGGCAGAGCGAGGGCAGGGCTGCAGGCAAGCAGCCAGAGCCCCCGTAACTGGGAAGAAAGATGGGAAGGGGTTGTGCCACGGGGGAGCAGGGGGCCTGAGGAAGCCTGTCAGGGAGCAGCAGCTGCTGCTGCACCCTGGGGCATGGCTCGTCCTCTCCCGGCTGCGATTCTGCTGCCTCCACCAGCCTGCCTCTCCAGGCAACTGCCGATTTCGCCTGCGCCTAAAGCTGGCCCCGGGAGCCGGGCTGGCAGGGAGCTGCTCCGCTCCTTAACGCTCCAGCTGGCTCCGAGGCCGTCGCAGCAGCTGAACGAGGAGGACACACTCCTCTGCATGTCCTAGTTCCCATCAGCTGGCTGGGGCAGACCGTGCGCCCGTTAAAAACAGACAACGAGAGCACGTGTTGCTCCAGCCCAACCTTACCCAAGCCTCTGATTCAGGATCACGAGAAAAAAAAAAACTGGGACACGAGTTGCACGAGACCCATGGCATGCTTCTGGGGTGGAGGCGGCTGAGCGACGGTCCCTGCACCGGCACCGCAGAGGAGCAGGCGCCAGGCCTGGCCAGGCAACATGTGGGCTCAGGGGTTGGCACGCTGCGAAGCCAAAACACAGAAAATACTGCATAGGTTTTGAAGGCAAAAATGTGTCCAAAGGTAACTTCTTTTGGTTTGTCCATTCAAAATAATTCATAGAAATCTTAAATGAGTCTCCTTTGACTCTTAGTCTGGAAAAAAAAAAATGGTATCAGGACTCAAAAATTAGTGTGTGCTCATGCAAATCAACATTTCATCCTACCACTTCCTGGAAGAGTATTCCTTGGGGGTCTGAGGTGCTTGAAACGGCTCTTTACTAGCTGCACTTCTGTCCTGGTGAACGAGCTCCTGCGAGCTCCTGTCTTCAAAGTAAGACCTCTCCCATGTACTGGTAGCTATACCAGTAACCAGTGGATGGGTCTGCTGTTTAAGTCATGTATAAATACTTAACAAAACCATAATTTCTTCATTTAGACTACATTTCATTGTGAAATACGTCTCCATGGCTGGTCTGTGGACAAGGAATTAGTCTTTGAGAAGACTGGTCTGGAAGATACCCCCCTCCTCCATGTACTTATGAACCACAGGAAATATTTGAATGAATAATGTTGCTAAATCCTGGACAAAAGTTGCTGAAGTCCCCTGGTTTTAATCAAAGAAGCATTGTTCACTGTTCATAGACAAGAAGGAAAACACAAAGTTCATCATCCTTTCCCCAAGCGGAGGTCGGCAGAAGTTTTTCAGTGATACAGAAAACATACACACCAGTCTGCATTTTGGGGACGTTAGCAATTGGTAACTATTCCCAAAAGTACAACATACCATGTTAAACCATGGCTGTTTCTGTGCTCGGACATAAACCTTATGCAACCTGTTATGGGCTAACAGAAGAATAAGTTGAAAAGCAATTTTTATATGGCGGAGATTAGCAGAGAACATTTAACTGAATTTATCTCAAGATATAATTTGCTAACATCTTTTTCTTCTTTGCTCAAAACATTCTCTGGTAGTTATTTTCAGTAATGACATATATGTTTCCTAGTAAGGCACTCTGCATTTAATAGTAATAAGAAACAACATTATCTACTTTTTATGATTGAAGATTAAGGAGTCTATTCTAATAGCTTCAGTTGTCAACACAAGGTCCTCTGGTACTATGTTTCTTAGCTTCCCTGTTGTAAAAGAACATGTCTATGTAGATATTATTAATTTATCATTGCACAAAACAAAGTTTATGAACACTTAATATTTAATGTCCTGTGAATTTAATAATAAAAAATTAAGACTACCTTACATCATTTTTTAACTATCTGATTTTTATTCTTCTCATTAGTTCTTTATGGTTCTATTCTGAGATTTTAAATACCTGGCTTGGGTTTAAAAGCATTTAGTTGTGTATACTGAAATGTAAATACTTAATCTCTAGTCCAGTTGAGTACAGGGACAACACCATGATGAAATTAAGCACGATGACATTGCTACCATACGTGGAACATGGGGATATAAATACAAAGGTGTACTGAAGTCAGCTGAGCCATCCCAAGTTACACGAACTGAAGACCTGGGTCCTCTCGCTTAGTAACTACAACAGATAGACGTGCTTGCTGTTCTTTCAAAAAGCTCTGATGCTTTTTGCGTTGATACGTTGCCTGGTGAGTGGGAAGGCACCCGTTACAGCTTCTCTAAGGGCCTATGCTACTTCTGTCCGTCTGAGCGCGTTCTTGCGTAAGCACGATTTAAAAAAAAAAGTTTTCTACTGCAAAAGATTAACAGCTTTTATTTGTTATTCTGGCTTCCTCTTTCCTCAGCACAACCTGACAGATCTTGTTGTTACCTGGAATCACTCTCTAGGCGCTCAGAATAAACAAAGCAGGTCAGGTTCTTAAACCAGGGAAAGCGTCTTTTGATGCCAGCGGTGTTACATGGCCCAGCCCCAGCTGAGGATCTGGCTCTGTTATGTCTTGACACACATATGCTTATGGTATATGATTTTGTTCCTACAGCATGATTCATTCTAGATTTCAAGTACTGAACATGATTCATACTAATTTCTTTTTTTACATTTGTATTATCTAGCCTAGCTGTTGAGGTTTTAGTCAGAAGAATAATTAATGTTTGGTTGATAATCTGAATCCCAACAGCTCATCCCAGACGATGTTTCTTGACAGCAAATCCTGCACCGGAGAGATTAAGGGACAAATTCGCGAATGTCAGAAGGCGAGGATTGCATGCCGAAACGCAGGCCACATTCGCCAGCGCACCCCATCCGCTCTGCCCCGCGCCGCTGCGCAGCAGCCGTGACGTTCACATTGCACCATCACTGAGACACAGCCCCGATTTGACGTGATGGTATACAGCGATTGTGTATTTAGGAATGCAGATCACCTGACATGCATTTAACTGGACATTTGTACATGCAGTTATCTGACTTGCACACCCAACGTGTGTGCCTCTCGGGGTTTGCACATGCTGCAATCCAAAGTAGCTGAGCTTTAAAGTGGCTGCAACAAAAATAGAGAAGAAGCCTTCATTTTGTTAAAAATCTGGCACCGATTTCACTTTTTTCTAAACAAGACAGAAGGCAAATGTTCTCCAACAAAAGATAAACAACAGTAATCAGAGCTGGAACATTAATACGCCTGAGTATGGGAAACAAGCAGGACGAGCCAGAAAGGAAGGCGAACGATGGAGCTCGCGCCTTGCCGGGCCATTATCCCAAGCAGAGCGCCATTGTCAGGGCCGCTCCCTCAGAGAGACGCGTGCACGGGGAGAGGAAAGAAGAAGTGGCACTGTCCATGAAAAGGAAATTTAGAAAACCGCTAGGAAAGGATTTGGAGTAGAAAAAACAGGTTGTTGGGTATGGAGGAAGAAGAAAGAAAAGCAAGGACTGATGACTGTTGGATGTCGTCAGGCTGCCTTCAGGAGGAAGGACAGAAGGAAGAGTCACAACTGCCACTGACAGCTTGACTGACACCCAGCCAGTGAACACCAGCAGATGAAGTTCAGCTCCCGCTTTGCTTCAGCTGCCTTTGCTAGTGGGACGGCATCTCCCGGGCAGCTGCACTGCCTCTTCCTATGGGGAGAAGGAGACCTTCGTGAGCTTGACCTTATAGAAACCCCCGGTTTGGGACCTCTCCTCTTTCCTATTAGATGAGGGAGAGGCTTTTGTGTCTAGACAATGGTTGAAATTGAGGAACTGAGCACAGCATCCCGAGATGCTTCCTGTCTGAGGGTGACTGCTGTAGGCCACCAGCACAGTACCTGCAGGTGTTCTGCTCAAGAGGAAACCAAGAATATATATGCCTGTATTTTACGAGATGAGGCTTTACAGAGTGCACTGGTGCACGGAAAGCCAAACTCCCCTGAACTCCAAAAAACGGTCATCACTTTACTGCTACAGAAACATGAAACAGTGCTCGTCTAAGGGAGAAATTTGACCTTAATGGCCAAAGTTTCCCAATAAGTTGTCTTGTAGTATTAAAACTGTGATCACAGGAAGAGACGTGGGAAAAGGCCAGCTCGGGCACAGTAATTTCTAGCTATTTCACTGGAAATGCCAGGCGTGAATAGCTTCCAGACGCTCGCCACACCAAATACTACTGTGGGTGGGATAAGAGCGGGTATCTCCTCGCCCGCCACTCCCGCTGGACCCAGGGGTACCTCACTCCTCCAGAGATTTAACAACTAGCAGAGGGAGGTGATGTCAGGGAATAAATAAACACAATGGCAACTGTGGTGCTAGGAAGATGGCTGTTATCACCTCATACGTCACAAATCATCTGCTACCTTATCACACTACGGATCCCCTCTTCCACTCCCTGCCGTTACTCTGAGTAGCTCCCATTCAGCCCCTCCAAGAAGGCGTCCTCACAGGTCAGAGTTGGTGTGAAAAGGGGTTTTCCTCTCACAGTCTGCATGCTGCAAAGGAAAATTACTCAGTTCCTCCCTGCTCCTCTCTGGGTAACAGGGAAATCCCTCACAAAACAGGTTGTTACAGGTGACTTTCAGTGCAACATGTAGGGGACAGAGCTGCAAAATGCCACCAAATACAAACCTCTAAAAGAGTAAACAGCCTCCACCAAGCATGAATCATGGTACCTTGGCTTTTTTAAAAGGAGTATTACTTACTTGAATAAATGAAAGTAACAAGGTTTGGTTTTTTTCACACTCCTGCAGTTCTTGGAGTCTATTTCTGTTGCAGTCAATGACTATGCTGCCTGAAATATGGAGTGACATTTGGCTTCAGAGATTTCCCCACCCACCAAGGCTCAGACTGTGGTTTATCAACCAGGCTGGTTGGCTCTGACTGTGGCTAACTATCCCTCAAACCCAAGCTTGTCCGGCTTGGTGCTTCACTGCTTCATAGCCCTCTGCAGACAAGTTAGTATCTAATCCCCTTCCCAGGTGATGAACGTTATATTACAGGTACAAAAAAATCACACAAAACCTTAATATGAGGACTAAGGACTGAATGCCAAGTGTCCTGGGCAAGTGGCTGTTCCTTGAAACTGTCATAAATAAAGTGCTGCCATATGAATTTTTGGAATATATATGTGTGTTTCCTGTAAATGTCTTTTTAAAGTCAAGCTGGATCCTTTAATTGCAAGGCTGGTGAAAGCTGCTTTGTAATTTGCAGAGGGTTTGTGTAATGCATGTACATATTTAGTGGGAGGTAATGAACCCTCTTTCACCTCCCATCCAATGAAGCATTAGCACCACCAGTTGGTCATCAAGCCTGAATAACACCCAGTTCCAACTGCAACAATAACGCAAGAGCTTTGTTCAGGTTCTCAAGAGCAATGTGTTGTGTCATCCAGATGTATTGTTTAGTTGGCCTGAAGTTGAGGCAAGTCATGTTAAAATTAAAATTGCATAGGTGCATTTTTTTTCTGGGTTTGTTGAATGTATCTGATCTGTTCCAGCTTGAAATTTAAACCACACTAATTAGGGAATGAGAAAACTGTAATGAGGCGCTCAGCTAAATTCCAGATCTCCCAGCACAATCACATTTTTCAGTTCACTGGTGAAAGACTGAAGAGAATCCAGAGAAAACACTAGTAGTTTTAGTCTTATCGAGCATCCTGATCCAAAGATGTACCAATCTGCAGAGTGAAGCGGAGCGGATTTTCAGTTCTTAGGTCAGTAAATTGGCTTGCAAAACTGCTTCTGCACAGCACACGGCTGAACTGCCATGGGCATGCATGAAGTCTTGATTTATACACACATAAGCAGTGATGCTCACGCCTTCAAAGACAGGTGTGTGCCCCTGTTTACCTGAAGGGTCTGTCCGCTCTTTGCCATTATAGTTTGCATAAACGGCAAATGTTTTCCCTTTTCCTGCTTCTCTGTTTTCCTTTTCCCCCGTGTTTGCTCATGGAGAGGTGCACAGGCTTTTTTCACATCACTCGCAGAGATTTCAAGTCTCATTCTTACTTGCACTAAGGCCCCTGGCATCGCCTGGGGATTTAGCAGGAACATGAACTACCTTTGTACCTGCTTTACAGGTCTTCTCTATTGTGAGAGTGATCTAAGAAAGCCTCTGTGTAAAAGCGAATCAAGATCACCATGTCTGGACTGTTTCAGTCACCACTCCATGGCTGTCTGAGATGGAGAAAGGGTTGTAACCAAGACCACACTCTGCAAGGAAAACACCTCCTGATAGAGGAAACAGTTTGTCAGTTAAGTGCATACAAAGAAGGTAAACTATATAATCTGCTCCCTTACAGAAACATTAACCATTACAAATAAGAAAGTGATTATGGACCCTTCCAAATTCTAACATTAGTATCTGGCCCATGGCACCACTTTGGTTAGTACATGTTGGTGCTTTACTGTGTCTCATCCAGCTCTGTTCACATCACGTCCTTGCTGTCCTCCCTGCTTGGGATGGCATCTGACAGTGGCATCCGAAGCTGTAAAAGCTAATTCACTATGGCAGGATTGTCATTCTCAGAACCAGTATGTCCAACAAAATGCAATGCCCTAGGCATTTTGAGTTTATTAGTATCTTTCAATTAATCTTGTTTATAGGTGGGCGCAAGAGCCTCAGCAACGACTGTGGCTTCCCGACGCTACACCCTGTACGAGCACAAAGCACGGGGCAGATCTTGCCGAGCAGCTTTTCGCTCCAGAGCCTGCAGCATCGAGTCACTGGTGAGGTGGCTGTGCAGCACTGACACCAGCCCGGGAGTTTGCCATCACCCTTGAAGCCTGAGGGACCAAGGCCTTGATAGGCAAGACGGATGAGAGAAGGAAAAAAGGACTTGGAACTCACTTTTTCCCACTGGAAATGTTCTGATAGTCTTTGTGACACTTGCCACATGCTTTATGAAATACTCGCCCTGTTTACACTTGACAGACTTGTACAAATAAACTAAAAAAATTTTTGTTTCCTCTTTACTTTCACTTTCCCCTCTTCCTTAGTTAAAATGAGCTTTGATTTGAGGATATTCCCACCAAAACGTAAGTAGAAGTCAAACACAAATAATCTACGATGTTTTCACTGACTAAGACACTGCCAGGGGTTAAAAATGTAGAGCAACATATCACAGTTCTCAGCATTATTTTATGCCTGATGCTGGCACATGATGCTTACAGAGCAAGGAGCTTGACTCATGCGAGTAACGCCGGCACTTCGCACCTGAGCAACATTAGCAACGTTCAAGCCCTGCCTTCGCAGGCTTGGAGGGTTTTTGAAAGATTTTTTTTTCTTTCAAGAGCTCATTAAAATTGAAAAATTATGCAGCCCATTGCTTAGTTGTTTCTCATAGGCTCTACAGTGCTCAGAGAGCATATCATTTTTGTACCTCAGCTACACAGGCCTTCTCTCTGACGAGGCTGGGCAATCTCCAGTGCCACGTAGCACTCAGAAGTGGCGCTTAGACTGTAAATATTATATGCTGCTGTAAGAACATTTGAATGGTAATACTCAAGCAATTACTTTCCTTTCAAGATCATTAAACACAAATCTGACTTGTATTTTAATAGGACTGCCAATGTATTTAATGGGGGGCAGTAAAGGGTAGTTTTTTTCTAATGGATGAATGTTTATATTATTATCCACTCTGAGAGACCACATTAGGAGGAGGCTGTATAATGCTCATGTGTTTTGCCTCAGCCCTTTTCACACAGTATTCAAATTTTTCTCAGTTCTGCACCTTACAGTATGGTGGCAAAACCGCATCTACAATAAAACCCACCACCGTATTCTGACTATGAGACAAAGAAGACCAGATACAGTCGTGCTGAAAAGAATTTGCAATTTGCATTTCCCTCATGTCTGTTAAAATTTTAGAGAAAGCCAATGTCTGGCAAGTTGACAGGTTTGGACAGTGACACCTGCTATGCAGCCACGGGACACGCACTGCAGGACGGAGAGCAACACCAGCTTCTCCACGCCACCTTGCAACCACGTCTGGGCACCGCTTGGAAGCATCCCTCAGCGGGGTCAGTAGGTGTTTCTGCCTCTACGCCTATTCCCGCCTGTGGTCGGGCTGCTGAGAAGAGTGGCCGTCAGCGTGAGACATGCCATGGGCGCTTGGGTCTGCGCTGAAGTCGGCAACTGCTTTGCCACAGCACAGACACACCCGCTGCCACTGCTGCCTCCACCGTGGGGACCTGCTGGCTGGAAAGCAAAAAAGCTCCCTTGTCTCTTATCAACTTGATGAGCAGTTTGGACAAGCTTGTTCCTGACTACTTATTTCATATTAGTAAAACATCTACATCATCTTGTCATTGAGAATTTAAGTCTCGTATTTTTACTAAAGACAGAGTATGGGGTAGGCAGGAAATCAAAGCCAATTTGGGACAGTCCTCAACAGGCTATGCATTTTGGGAGCTCAGGAAAGAGCAAACACCTCAGTCTGTTTCCACTTACCACTCAGTCCTCAAAAGCAAAGGCTGGAAATGACTATGCTAAATGACTGGTTAGTAGTTGATAGCCCCTGGATGGTAGTTAGAAAATTTTGACTATTTTTTCCTTCCCACTTGCACATGTACGATAAACACACACCCTTCCCTGCTAACTGCAGTGAAGGTTCTGCATATACTTCAGAGCAAATGTAGCTCTATAGATTGTGTGATGTTATTAGCTGTGTCCCAAATTCCTTATCAGTCTGAATTTATCCATAGAGGTTTGTTGTTCGAAATGGCACTCAGCTCGAGAGCTGAGAATGTGCACATGAACCACGTGTAGCCTCACTAAAATGTTTCATGTGCAAATCTTGGTGTCCCCCTGTTAGGTAGTTGTGGGCAGTAGTTATTACAAGCCTGTCAAGTAGAATTTGGTAGATGCAAAGGTCTGCATTGTAAACATTGCAATAAAAAAATCAGGAAGGTGGCTCTAAATCAAGAGCTCATGGAAAGAAGCCCAGGATTTAAAGGAGAAAGCAAGGTGGAAGGTTTTCTACTACTTTGCATTTTAGTGGACAACAGCAAAAGCCAACCAGGAATTGCTACAGGACTAAATTTATAACCATGATGTATCATGCTAATAAATGGTGTGGTAAGGGTTGGAACCTCCAGACATGAATGGTTTCTTCAAGTTGCATGCAGAAATAATGAAAAGGAGCACTTCCATCTCACCCTGGGGGACAGAGAACTCATATTGCACCGAGAGCCTCCCACTCCGCTATCTGCTTGGCACGGCTCCGTTCAGCAGCACCTCTCTGAGCACCTGCTTGCCAAGAGCTTCTCCAGGGCTAGGGGAGGGCTTTACTGAAAATTCCCACCCTTAGAAGAGAAACACAGCACAGAGGAAGCAAAGGCACTACACAACTGCAAGGGCGGAGAAATGCGTGGAGCACAGTATCTAGTAGCTGGGATACAAAGACAGAACATGCCCAGTGGAGAGTATGTTCCCAGAAATGTACGGCTCGCCCACTCCTCAGAGAGGTACTCTGAACACTACAGTTGACATTTTCTGGGTTAAGGATGGTTATCTGGAATTCATGGATAATTTAGTCCTTTTGCTTGCAGAAATAGTTTGATACGCTCTTTCAACAAGCATATAAAGAGATTGATGTGTGATGTTTGTGGGTTCAGATGTTCTGAAAAGCGACATTCCTGTATGGCAGAGAATAAGGCTTAAAAGGGGATATTATTTATAAAAGCACCACCATGCACAGGCAGTGTTTATTTACCATTTAAATGCCTCATTTCTGTTCTGGCTGTCTGTGCTATAATTTGCACAGGCACTTAAACTTCAGTATAAATAAATGCAAAGAAGTAGTGTTTATGCAGAGTTAAGATGAGGAAATCAAGCGCTAAAAGAATGAGGCCACTCCTGCAGCATCGGTTCAGCCATCTTACCCACCTTTGACTTCTGCTGAGGGCCCCTTTAGCGACAAGCAAGACGCCATCCACGCTTCTGTTCGAAGAGCTTGATCAGAATATCAGTGCTGAAGACGTGGCTGAGATTTAATGACCAGGCAGGGAGCGTGAGCCAAGCACCGGGTGGCATCTCGTCATTACTGAAACGCAGGGGATGTGATGAGGCACCTCAGGTATCTTGCCAACATCCTCGAGACGGGAAGCATTTTCCTCTGGGCAAAGCGAGACACAGGCTCTGCTCCAGGATGAGGACGGCAAGTGCCAGGGAGCAGCCCCAGCATGGCAGGCTGCAGTGGGGGCATGTGTCACGGTCCCTCGTGGGTGTTGGAGAGGGGGTGACCAAACTGCACCTCCTCCTTGAGCTCTGCTCCGACACCACCATATCTCTAAACAACCTCTTTGCTGCTGCACGTGTGACTCTCTCTCCCCTGCGCTTGTGGACATGTACACGGGAGAGGTGAGGCCAGGTCGCACGCGCACAGCCTCGCCGGGACCTGGTGCAAGGATGTGCTGCCTCCCGCGGGGGGGGCATCGGGCAGGGGTGGCGTGGGTGCTCCCAGGGTGGCAGGGTGCTTTGCATTTTGATTGCTGAACTTGGCAGGAACAGATTTACACCAGTTTTATGGTTGTGTTTGAGGAAAGAAACCTGTGGTCCTAAAATATTAGGAGTATACATTCCTCACTTGGTCCCTTTTATTTGTCCAGGCAGACGAAGGAAGTTATTTTGGCGGAGGAAAGTAAGGTACCTCTTGCTTACTGTGTCTATTAAAAGGGTGGAGAAGTCACATCTTTTTTCATCATGTTACAGCAAACTCCTGCCTCGAGCTCCTGTGAAGAACAGGCAGTAGGAAGAGAGAGAGGTGTAAGGAAAGGTTGTGTTACTTACTTACCACGTCTGCTGTGTTGCAATCCATGGGGAAAGTGCCCTTGCTGAGTTGTCCTCTTCCATAACACTGTCCGTGGTGACTTTTACAGCACAGCTGTACCATCTCCTGCCTTGGACAAATCGTCAGGACGTGCACAGCCTCTCCAGCAAGTCCCTGTGAAGCCTCTCCGCACAGAGCGAGCACCCGCGGGGCAGGAGGAGCAAGCTGGGCAACAGAGGTGCACCAAAATCTGGAACGGCTGTTTCCGAGTTGTAGTCTCAGGAGTTGTTTCTGCACATGGGACAAGCCCTGTTTGGAAAGTCAAATTGTCCTTTGCTTCTGCTTTGACTGCCTCAAAGAGAAAAGCCTGTGACCAGTAAGATGTTCAATGCCAACTACATTGCAGGCAAAAGGGAGGAGATGCTGTCTGGGGTCTGCTTTGGCTTCAAGCGGAGGTCAGGCAGTGTCAGTGCCATGCTGCTGTTTGTGACTCTAACTTGTTTGAGGAGCCATCCTTATTTTTCTTAGACCTGTGTTTTCCACTGATATAAGTACAGCATTATCCAACATGCATGCTGCCTTTGCAAAAACATTTTCTTAAGTCCTGCCTTCACTGTAGGGAAATCTAACAACTGAGACACGTTTGTTTTGTGGCTACGAGATCACACCTCTTCCTACATCAGGTGAAGGGGCATGAAGCAGCGCACAGGCAGCCTGCAGGATTTTCGGGAGCCGGCAGGCACGGCTGTGCCCAGCTCGCTGGCGTTGCACAGTGCTGCACGTGGAGCCGTGCCTTCCACAGCGCAGCGGCACACCAGGGGTGCAAAGCGCCCGAGCGCTCTTGTGGCTTTGGTCCTGGCCACGCAACAGCGATGCGAAAACTGAATGTGTCAGTCCCTGGCCCGTACTGATGAGCTGTCACGTTTGCAAGGTATTTGAGAGGGAATGACAAGTTGTCCTTAAGGATGAACAGGGAATATCAGGTTGTTGTTCCTCCTATGCTTCCCTAATAACTCTCTAGCTTTGCCCACAGCAGCGCGTTTGTTCACAGTCATATTCTGATTTAGTTACAGTTAGCTTTGGGAACAGTCCCCATCATTACGGACAGCAATGGTACGTAGCCTATTGACTTTAGAAGGAAGGGAATGTCACCCCTTCTACGCGCATGTGTGTCTATGAGTGTCTTTTGAAAAGCACTAGGCATACTATTAATCCTAATAACTAAGACTGCTATTCCTTTGCTCCTGCCTGATAGGCAGCAGGCAGAGTGTGAACCGCTCTATGTATCAATTAAGTGAAGAATAAATAATAGGGAGAAAGTAATATCTTTAACGGTGTGTTCACTGGCACATACATATTTATTAGGTATCAACTATAATGCTCCTCATATAATTGTTTATGTTTGCCATGAAGCCCTAAAGTCATTTATGGTATCATGGTTTAAATGATGAAAGTCAGATGCAGTAGCATTGTCATATTCCTTAAAGCACGATTGCTGATAGAGCTCTGCTTTTTATTTTTTATTTCTTTCATACATGTGGTCCATTATTGATGTGCATCCTGCATGGGACACAAGGCTTTTCCAACCTAAGGGAATAAAATTAATTTCTAGACTTTTTTCAGTCTGCAAGCTTTAATGCAACTTTATCATAGTCATCCCATCTTTAAAGACAAACCAAAGGGAGGCAGAGGGAGCAGGGCTTGTTTAATGAAGGTGTAATGTGTGGGTAAGGTGAGTCAGGAAACACGGCACGTGTGATTTGCTGGATGTATGAGTAGGAAGGGGGCTGCCTCCTGAAACATGGTTAAATATGTAAAGTCTGCCTAGGGAAAATGTTTATTTACCTAGATTGACAGCGATCAGGGTAAAAAGCACTCAAGATAAGTGGCTCTTTAGCCAACTTTAATTTGTTGATGGATGGATTGATGGGAGGATGGTCAAAGAAATGACAACATAACTCTCTGTAATGGAGATATCCTGTCTGCTGGAGTTTGCAGTACCATTTGGTCTAATTATTCCTGATCCATCTATGAGCAAACTTTGCTCCCAGTGAGACAAGTTGTCATTTCTTTTCTTTAAATAAAAAGATGAGGAGGTAAAATCAAGAACAATTAGAGCAAAGGATGATGACATCTTCTGCAGTCAAAAAGATATACAAAATCATGTGTATTGCTTAAAGATGGTTTACTATATTAATCAAAATAGTTGTGCATTCTATTATGCAGTTTGTATGTGAACAGATGGCCCATTTCACAAATTAAGCCTTGTCTTTTCACATTGCTTCAACAAAATAATGGTGAACGAACACTGCTATTGTAAATGATCACAAGTTCAAACCTTGTAGCATCAGAATGGGCTATGTTTTTCTGGTGGAAGTTAGCAGGAAAGCAAGGAAATAAATCATAGAATCAGAATCATAGAATTGTATAATCATCATAGAATCATCATAGAATCATAGAATAGTTTGGGTTGGAAGGGACCTTTAAAGGTCATCTAGTCCAACTCCCCTGCAATGAGCAGGGACATCTTCAACTACACCAGGTTGCTCAGAGCCCTGTCCAATTTGACCTTGAATGTTTCCAGGGATGGGGCATCTACCACCTCTCTGGGCAACCTGGGCCAGTGTTTCACCTCTCTCATTGTAAAAAAATTTCTTCCTTATATCTAGTTTGAATCTACCCTCTTTTAGTTTAAAAACATTGCCCCTTGCCCTATCGCTACAGCCCCTGCTGAAAACCTTGTCCCCATCTTTCTTCGAAGTATTGGAAGGCTTCAATAAGGTCTTCCCGGAGCCTTCTCTTCTCCAGATTGAACAACCCCAATTCTCTCAGCCTGTCCTCATAAGAGAGGTGTTCCACCCCTCTGATCTTTTTTGTGGCCTTCCTCTGGACCCACTCCAACAAGTCCATGTCTTTCTCATACTGAGGACTCCAGAGCTGGACACAGTACTCCAGATGGGCTCATGTCCCTTTTTTCATCCACCACTACCACCAAGTCCTTCTCCTTTTTACTGTTATTTTCTTGGTTTTTTTTGTTTTGGGTTTTTAAAAATTGTTTATTGCCCAACTTTGAAAAGAACTCTTTATGAAGCAGCTAGAAGGGACCTTAATGCTGAAGGCCAGCACTTCTTCCTGGCAGAACTGAAGTCTTCTGCTTCTCCAAAGAAACAGCTGTCTAACTTCTTTGCTTGATCTGTTGCTGTTCTTTGTGCACAGGCATGGAGGGTCTGGTTTCATATTCAACCACTCGCTGGGCTATATTCTCGTCCTCAGATTGAAGAAACCCTACCTCCAGGCCCCAGGACCTCCAGGCCCCAGGAATCTTGGTGGTCATCTGAGAGACAAATCCTGTTGCCCCAGTGCAGAAGCCTGGCAGAAGCCAGGTCATCTCATCCCCTTGTTTCAGAGTAGAGGAGATGGCACCCCTTCAGGAGGGATGAGGGATGGGAAAGAGAGGTTCACACTGCCTGGGCAATCAACAAAATAAATGTTGATGCCAGAAGAAGGAATGGGTGAGCCCACAGGATGGCCAGGCACCAAGGCTGGGCCTCCCAGCTAATGCCTGGTCCAGAGGCTGGGCCAATGGTAGGGCACTCGCTGGGCACTCCTGAGGCACCATGTTGATGGCATCATGGAGGGGAGCCCTGGCATGGCGTAGCGGTGCCAGGGTAGCCATGCTGGAGGTGGGTCCACTTCCATCAGTTCTTCTTAGTCTTCTGGTGGATCCACCTCCATGTGCTCCACACCATCAGTCACATAAGCGATGGCCATTGCTACTGTGCAACTGATGGTGTCCCCCCTCTGACGCTGCCTCCTCTTCCTCCACCTCTCCTGCAGCTGCCTCTCTGCTTTCCCACACAAACGTGGGCAGCCACTTGCCTCGTTGCTGTGGGATCCCTTTCTTCCAATCGTGGTTGGAATCCAAGGGCCTTGAAGCTCAGCGAATTGTGGGCCAGCTGCCCGGGTCCCTGTATTTACAGGGCCTGGAACAAATGGCAGTGAGGTAGCTCATGCCGTCGGGCGGCCACTGTGATGGCAATGCCTGTGGACAAATATGGCTGTTCTGGGAGTTGAAAGATGGCCTCATCTGGGAGGAGAAGGAGGCTTGGGACAGCTGAGGGACCCTTTCCTGGTGATCACTCGGCTGTGCCCCTTGGGCACAGGGATTGCCCTCCAACTCCCCTCCTGTGCCTGGGCTCCAACCTCCTCCTCATCTGTGCCTGGGCTCCCGTGGGCAAGATGGTGGCAACGGTGGTCTGGGAGGGTCGGGGCCCTCAGTCAGTGATCTCCCACTGACCCAGCCCCCTGCAAATGGCGCAGCCTCCCGTGCCTGACAGTGGCCGAGAGGGAGCGAAGCATCCAGACATCCCGCTGGTGCGAAAGCGAGGCGCAGCCGGCCTGCGCAAGGTCTCCCAGAGCGCCATAAAAGAACTGCCGGTTGCCAAGCGTTGCGCTGGCCTTTCTTCCCCATTCCCTGGCCCTGCCCCTGGGGCGTGGGGAGGTGCCATCTCCTCTGCATGGAGCCCTGAGGGAGAGGGTCTGGCATCCCTTGGGCCGCTGTGCCGGTGCCACACAAGGAGTCTGTCAGAGGCCACCGAAGGAGGTCCTTGGGGCCTGGAGGTGGTGGTCTGAGGGTCACCCGTGTCCTATTTTCTAGTTTTAAGGAAAAAACCTTCTCACTGCTTATTTTTTCACTAACCACTGGGGATATATTTTAACGCTAACACAAAGTATGGTCGATTGCTGCGCTCACCTGGGAGTTTCACCGAGATGTTTCACCACAGCTATGGCAAAGACGAAGAACAACTCATAAAGCTTCGGTCTTGCTCATGCTCTTCCTGGAACCTGAAATAGGTTAAGCTGCTGGTCCTGCAGCATGGAATAAGCTGGGAAATAGGCTGTGGGTTGCGGGAGCATGCGAATTGTCACTATGGACTGTAGTGACGACAGTTTCTCAGGCTTACAGCAGCTATAACACAGTTGAGAAAGGGTCGCGTGTGTGAATATGGTCTGTTCTGCTGATCAGAGGTGACTGCTTGCAAAGCGTCCTGAGGAATGGCAGAAATATCCTGCCATTAGTACTGCACTTACTGCAGAAGCAAACGCTGCCAATCATCAGTACAAACTGATGCCTCAGATTTTCTGATCTCGCTGAAATACACTTGCTCCAGGACTAGCAATGAAAGAGCAAGTACCAGTAGCTGCTTCCCTGGCCAGAGGGGCGGCTGCCCCCAGCGTAACTGAGGGCAGCCACGAGGTTGCTCCAAGGCAACGCAGCCAATGCTAACGCTTGTTGTCCAGGGCTGGATAGCCTGCAGTTTCTGAAGAATCAGCTCTCTTTTAGCTCGGATTCCCAAAATTTGGCTTAACCCGTATCAGTGTCACTACTGGAAATTGCATCTACGGTGCAGCTTCTTTTATGTGGGCTGGCACGAGGATGGGCGGCACGAAGGAGGGCTGCAGTTAAGGGCAACTGCACGTGTAACGGGTGCTGGTGTCAGCTCACATCTTCGTAGAAACCATCACCACAAACAACCTGAGCGTGAGCTCTGCATGGGCCTCTCAGAGGAAAATTCATCATGGTGTGGGGGGGTGGGAACTAAATTACTTTGGCACCAAGTTCACCCAGCCTGGACCCACTGAACATGCGGGCCTGCCCGCCAATGTTTGATTTGCTAAATGGGAGTCAGCCAGTCCCCCCCTTGGAATGACATCAGGGTGTGGTTGTACAGCCAGAGCCCTCCCCACAGACGTCTGCCAACAGCACGGGGGCCACCGTCAGCAATTAGCCACCACTCTGAGACCTACTGCTGATCGCAAACTCCTCTTGGCATCAGGATGAGGCCAGGCTGAACACCAGGTCCATGCTGCAAGGAGCAGGGGACCTTCAGGAGACCATGGCTCCATCGTCTTGCCCCTGCCGGGGCGGCTGGCACACGATGGGGGATAACCAGGAGCTCTTCAACAGCTCTTCTCTTGAGCGCAGCACTGCAGGGTAACTGCGGGCACGACCCTATCCAACGCACTTCTGCACGGCTTGGATCAGCCCCAGCGACACGACAAGCACATATGCTGCTGCTGGAAATTTTATGTGGAAAAAAACTAGCCTAGATTGTAGTTTATAGTTCTTTTCAGCAGGAATGCATGAAGCTAATGACACAGAAAGCCATTTGGGTTAAATTGTGAAACTGAAAGATGCAGCACCTGCTTTTATGCTTCGCGTGTTACTAAAAATACTTCTTCCTTTCTAAAATGCAACACAAATGACAATACAAAAGAAAACTCCACAATGACACTGGTGACATTATTAAGGGGGGTTTCATCAGTGTCCCTGTGCACAGAAAGAGGAAAAAAAAGACGCCAGAAACAGAAAATATCATTATGCCATTGTTTAAACCCTTGGTGCATCCATATCTGAGGTAAATCATTGCACTTTTGGTCTCTCCGTATAAAAAAGGGGATAGTGATAGGTTTTAGATAAGAGACATGAGAATGATCCGAAGTATGGAAGAGCTTCCACATGAGGAGAAGCTAAATAGCATCTATTTATCCTGAAAACGAGACTCCTGAGGGGAGAAACATGGCAAAAAGATGTGGAAGAGGTGAATCAAGACACACAGTACTTCAACAGACAGACAGAGCGGTTTAGAAACAAATAGAAGTGCCGAATTTAGCTGAAATGTAACATTTCAGGGGAAGGTGTGGAAGCCAAATGAGGTCAACTGTTCAAACGAGGGGTTACACTGACCTCCTCAGCGACAGCAGCCCCGGCGCTGCTGGGGACATCACGGTGCAAAGGTCACCCATCCCCCTTGTAGGTGCCAATCCCACACGTGCCAGGGCAGAGCCTGTGGTCAGCTGCGTCCTCACCCTCACCCATGTCACCTCAGGCAACGATACAGGTGGGCGTGTGGATGCCCACCTCACTAGGCACGGAGGACCCCAGGGCAGCTGTCTTCAGGAGGTGCCACCAGGACCTCTAAGGAGACTTCTCATTGCGGGCGCATTTATTTCACATTTATTCTTAAACATTTTCCTCCTCCATTCTTCAAAATTGAACAAAAAGCCCTGACTCAAGCAAATTTTTTACCGGTGAAAAGGGAGCATTGCCAGAGAGTATGAACCCCTGTAGAGATTTTACTTTTGCTATTGATTTTATGCGTGAGATGCTTAGCTACTCTGATAATATCTGACAGTATAAGAAGCCAGAGAGAGAATAGAAAGGTTAATATAGTAACAATGTCACTAGGATAACTGGTAAAATTTTTGGAAATTGTGGTTTTAAATCTGACTGAAATAGCCCATTGTTTATCAAGCTGAGAAGTGTTTTGACAAAAAAACCCTCCTCCTATTAAGCAGTTTTAATTTTTGTCGTTATTTTTGCGAGAAGGACATGCAAGGCAAAATGGGATATATTAGAGAGTTATAAATGCTTCAGAAAAGGAAAAAATGCAAATGGCAGAAATCTAAGTGGTGAAGTGAGGCATTCACAGGGAAGGTACGTACATCTACCTTGCTAACAGCTTGCTGTGTAACTTATGTCACATTGGTATTAGGGCAGTTTCTAGAGTGTTAAAAACCCTAATTGAAAACATAGTTTTTGAATAAAGAGGTCTCTGAATAGCAGCACTGCACCTCTGGGATAACACAGACCAGAAGGCATGGGGACGGGGGACAACATGTCCTCAGCTCCTCTGGAGCCTCAGAAGACATGCAGCCAGACCTGCCCTTTCAACAAAAAGCTGCTCTACCAAACAAGGCTGCTCTCTGAAGACGTCCACCCACCCAAAGCAAAATGTAGAGCCAAATGTTTACTAGAGGAATGTAAAATTGCTTTTAAAAATAAATAGAAGTTTAACTGAAAGGCTGGCTGTAGTTTGGGTGTTCCCTGGGTTTCGTTGCCCTCTTGGGGGTTACAGTTTGGATCTTTTTGGACTGAGGAGGGACTTGAATTCATGTCAGTCACTTCCTGGGCAAGTGGAAGGGCAAGTTTTCATATCAAGAGTCTTCAATATAAAACATAAGCTAATGCATTTTAAAAGTGCAGGTCTAGACAGCTGAGCTCTAAAGGACAGGCAGAAGTTGGAGCACGATCCCACCCTTTGTGATTGCAGCTGGTTAATGCCAGAACCTCAAGAGGGGCAAGGTTTTAGGGCTTGCCCTTCTGGGCAGCCCATTCCTCCCCATGCATGGTCCAGAGAGCCTGCGCCTCATGCTGGGCTTCACACCAGTGGCCTGGCCCTGAAGAACAAGGAGGTGCTGACTGTGTCTGAGCTGTGTTGGACTGCCTTTGCACCCAATCTGTCCCCAGATGGGCCTGCTTTCATGCATCTGAGTTATATGTCAGAAATATTTATTCATTAAAAAAAATAGTGCTTTCCATACAGTTACTTGAGGATTGTATGTCAAGAGACTAAAATATCTTTCATTTCAGTTCATTTAGTCCAGCAAGTCTCCCCACTGTAACTGTAACCCAGTCTGCTGTCAGGGCATGTACTAGAGCTACCGCAGAGTTAGAGAACCAAAAAATACACATTTGAAGTGACAGCATGAAAAAAGTGAATGGGGGTGAAATATAATTAGCTGAGGCAAGGACAAGTAGGTAAGTCTCCACAGCCATAATTTATGTGGGATATTGTTATAGTTATTACCATGCAATTTAACAGGAATACACCAGAGCAATTTTAATATCTTAAAACATGCAGATGCACTCACATACATATGAGAAAAGTCTCAGAACTCAAATCATCCAAAATAATCAAGAAAGTTATTATCATAAACAGCACAATTAACACAGGGATCACAAGGGATGAGTCTCCATTTCTGCTAATCTTAAGAGAAAATGAAAGCATTATTAAAACTTTAGTGTAGAAAAGGTAGCTACGTTTGCACCTCTGTGCACATCACCAGCACTCTGTAGTCTCTGTCAGTCCCTCCTCTACTGTTTCTTTGCTAGTCCCAGAACCAACAAAATGTGTAGATTTGAGATCTCCTGAACTATCAGAGGACACACGTGCTACTGAAAAATATTCTGAGTGACCTTGCCAGTCCAATTAATTTTTTGCTTTTTTGTTTTTAAACTACAGAGGAAGTCTTCCATCGCTGAAGAGGAGGAGGAGGAGGTATGGACACTATGGGTACAAACTTCTGGGCATTTAAAGTCGCAAAAAGAAAAATGGTGCTTTATGAAGTCTGTGCTGCCATCCATAATTTACAGGCTTCTTTCTAATGTTGCTGTCAATACAGTATTGCTCTCACCAGCTGTATAAATTATTTCTATCAGTAACAAGAAACACAGTGCTTCCATTTCAACAAAAGGAGACATTCATCATTTTAATTCACACTTAAATTGCTGAAGATTATCCACTGTCCATTAGATTTCAACAATATCAGAACGTAAGCTGTTCTAATCATATGCTAAAATACAATAACCACCAACTCTCAGAATAATCTGAAAAAAAACTGTCACTCCTACACTGATCAAGTTTCTACCTCCCTCAGAAGTTTTTTTTCTTGTCTATCCCTGTACTTAAGTGTGGCCAGCGTGCTTGCAACTTAATATGCAGCCAACCCTTGACTCTTCATAGTTGCCTACTTAAAGTGAATAGCTTGTTTCAGTCTAGTAGATAAAGTTTAGAAAGAGTTGCTCTTGTCTTGGGGCATGAGGATAGGCTGGAAGAGCTCCTGAGGTTTACTGTTGCCTTTAAAAATCTGTTCATCAAGCTTAAAAATGTCCCAGACTTGGAAAGGGAGCATGCACTTAAGAAGGAGGGATGAAGTACCACAGCTGTCAGTGCCATTTCTGGTATTTCTGGATCACAAATTCATTCTCTGCCTATTGGCCATATACTCAAACAACAACAGAATGAATTTCCAGATAATTCAATTTAGTGGTTTTATCTTTTTCATTTTGAGCCTAGAGGTGAGTTGGGATCTTCTCCGATTAGCATAGCGAGCCCTGTTACACTGAGTCTGCCTTCCCAGCAAATGACTCTCTGCAGTTAAAGCAAGAGCCCCATAAAATTCCTACAAATTAAGGCATATGCATGTTTGTTTATATCCATATTTTAGATGCATCAGATAGAGAAAGCCCATCATGTTATTCCAGGGTTTGGGTTTTTTTGCATCATTTTTTCTAATACTGTGCCAGTCCATGTCTGTAAAAATCTTCTTCCCTCCGTTTGCTGAATCATGCCTGGAATCCATATTAGAAGTCAAGTGTAAAAAAAAGGAGGGGAAGCTGTGCTACAGGCAGCTGTTGTTGTCAATGCCCTTTCTTTCCCTGAAAGAAAAGTCACAGAAAAACTTAAAATCTTGCTAGGCCCCTACTCCTTACTGTCAGCATTAACTCCCTTCGGATCTGTAAAAGGTCAAATCTTTTCCTAGCAACAACCTTAACCCATTCACTAGGTTTTGAAAATAGGCTTTCTGTCTTTCCCATAGCTGACAACACCTCATACTGTTCCTACATGCCTGCGGTTTAACGTGGTGTAGTCTCTCTTTAGCATCAGGAACTATTTCACAGTAACTCCAAAAAGAGCCGAGAAACAGTAAAGCTTGACACTCGCCGGAGTATTTGTTCTGCTCTAATCAAGGCACGGAATAACAGAGCAAGGGAAGAGCTATTGATAGCACTTCAGGGGCAAATGTTACAAATACACGCTACGGCAGAAAGTTTTACAATCCAGTACTAATTTGAATATGTGGGTATATTCTGATACAATCTCAAGTCAATAACTAGGCTGCTAATAGACAAGACGCTCTTGTCTCAAGAGTCATGATCATACTCCTTAATCGTTGTGCGATGATCGAATAGGAAGCAAGGCAGGTAAGCATAACCACATAAGAAAGATCTACGTTTTTTTTTACATATATGAAAACTAGATATATTTGTAGCAGCACCTGAAATGCTTTATGTTTTTTATTTAAAAATACATATATTTTCCTATCTTCTGGATAGGAAACTTTATTCCTTTTTCACAGACCATCAACTTGATAATCTTCTTTCCTGTCATCAGTGTGAGGCACCAGCACATTTGTCTGGACCTCCAAAGAGACTCTCGGCTAGGGAGCTGAAGCCAATGTCTAGCGGCACTATTTCCCTCTCTTATTAGCAATGCACAAAGCATATTTTCAGATAATTGGGTTTCAGGAGCCACATGCTCCTGTCTCCAGTTGAACAGAACTAACTTCATCACACTCACTGATGAAGAACTACGGACATAATATCGCCTGCCGAAGGCCTGTCCAGGCACTCGCCAGTGCTGGCAAGGAGTGAAGCTGATTCCTAACAACAGCTCTTTGGATTTTTTTACATTGCTGTAGTTTCCAAACTGTGGTTGACTGATCCCTTGTCATCCTTGAGGTCTTAATAAATAGTCCTCCCACGCTCTAGGAAAATACTAAACAGCAATGTATATGAACCTGTCAGTTTTGTATGACACAGACCTTGATTGAAACCCCTTATGTCTCTACCCTGTCACCTCATGTCCTGGGCTCTATATGAGGATGGGGAGTTTGCAAGACATATCAACGGCTGACAGGGGCTCATTGGTCTAAAGTGCTTGGGAGTCATGGGGTTATTGAGTTATGCATCCTTAACGATGTTGAGTGCTCTGTTGAAATCCTATCTATCTTTGGGGAAGGACCTATGCAAAACACATGGACCTTAACAACCATAGACTTGGTTGAGGCTCAGCTCCAAATCTGAACTTTGTGATGGGTCCCTCACTACAGAGACAACACATAACTTACTGTTATGTTGCACTGGAAAAAAAAAGGAATTCAGATTATAAAAGTCAAACAATGCTTTCTTTTTTTGTATACATGCAAAAATGTGGTATATGTGTATTCAAATGACAGACATTTCCAAAAGGGAGTGGACATAATTTAAAACACATAACTCTAGATCAGCTGGTAATCTGAGTGTTTTATAATAATGTTACTAATATTTAGTGAGCTACTAACATGCCTGGAATCCATTGACAATCCAATCTCATTCAAGACAAAGGTGAAACCTGAAGATGCATGTTCCGTGATATGTCAATGCCGAAATGAAATGAGGAATAAGAAACCCTGTGTGATTTTTTCAATATTTCCTACCAGTTAATAGATAGGCATTTTATTGAAACTGTTCACAATAGTTTTTAATTCAAAAATTATCAAAAAAAGTCTCCAGACAGCTGACCACAGTGGGTGTCCAGAAGTGTTCTTATTTTTTTTCCAAAAGGAAGCAAGAGGCAGAATCTTGTGATCTGCCTCCAACCTATGGATCTCCTTGCCAGCAGATGATGTGGATTTGGAAAGGAGAGACTGGAGAAGCACTTGGAAGAGACCTACTGAGGGCACTTAAACAGACAAATTGCATTAGACTCGGGCAAGCTCTTGAATCAAAACCAGTCTGAGACTAGGAGAGTAGTATCATATGGAAATATCCTAGATGTATGCCTTGCTCTTACTCTATCCTAGGCACTTGCTATGGCCACTGCTGGAGACAGGATGCTGAGATGTGCCGCCTTCTGAGCCCTTATGGTTATTCTTATGTTCCAGTGAAGTCACAGTAAAGTCCTGTTGGCAGGAAAACCGTGTTGGCTTGAAGCATGTGCTTAGTTGTCCATCTATTCTTTGGGATATTTTCTAGTCTTTAGTGCTTCAGTTACCTCTCAAATCTATACCTACAAAGTAATTAATTCCTAGTGGCACATAAATGGTTATTCTGTTGAATTTTAGATGGATTACATCTCATGTGCTTCAGACAATATTGAGGTGAGATGAATTTCCTTATATTTCTGTGATACACCTGAGAAAGTGGTGACACATCCAGAACAATTTCTCTTCCTTGCAGTTCTTTTCACATACACATCATCATGCCTTTTTTTTCCTAATTACTTACTATATTTTTGTGTATTGCCTTTACTTTTCACTACTGTGAAGTTATATAAGGTGATTAATGCTCTCTGACTGTGCAATGACTTAATTTGATTTTTGAAAAAATAATTAGAGAAGAAAGAAACCGCCCTTAGAAAAAACCGTGAGACCAGATGGCAAGGTACGTCTTGGGCGTGGGAATGGTTATACAGTAGTTTTGGGGAAACAATCACCCGGTGATTTTGCTCTCCTCCTCTGCTTGCTCACTGATGACCTCAGTGACCACTGTGTCTTCTTAATTATCAGAAAAGTTTAGGAGCGAAATTCGTTAGGGAACTTTGCCCTTCTTGGCCAATAGACTCATCTGAGTTAAGCTTCTGCAAGACTTTTGACCGGCCAGGGAAGTCCTTCCCCATAACTTTAGTGTTTGTCAAAGGGTTTGGTTCAGTTTCAGAGGACAAGTCATCAGGCTGGCATCTCCACACCCAGGTGGGAGTGAATACAGACCAACCTCTGCCAAAATAATAACAATAATAAAGAGAGATGTGTTGACTAGTACTTGTGCTTGGCCACTTCCTCCACTCATGAAGCAGGAAATGAAGGGGAGAGTTTCAGAGGACAAAAGCAACACAATGCCATCTATTAGCACTTACTACTGTCACCTTGCAGTGGGGGCTTTATACTTTAGTGGTATAGACTTAGGACTATACACCTTGTGATAGACCACAAAGTCCTTTTGCCCTTTTCTGTAGGATTTGGAACAGCAGCAGTAAGCGTGTGAGCCGGTGAGGCTCTACGACTCTCAGTGTCCAAAAAGCTGTATAGGGACCTGAGCTTAAACATAAGGAATTACTTGATTCAACATAATTGTGTGGACCTGAAATAAGATTGACATTTCAGAGGAGTTCTGACTTAAAAGTTTTCCTCCTAAAATTATTTCCAACAAATGTCTAAGGGCACTAGAATCTCAAAATGGCACCTGTTCCTGCAGGTTTTCCCACTACCTTTCAAGGTCAAAAGCTTATGGCTTGATTCAAGTAGAACATACTAGCATGGCAGGGGACATCTCAGTTGGTGCCGATCACCAATACTGCTTTGGTTTATGGAACACTGAGCAATTTATCACATCTGGCAAGAATTAATGGACCATCTCCCTGCACGGATACAACGATAATTTCCACCTCACTTTTTGATAAAAATCCTCTAAAAACTCAGTATTAAAATAGGTTTATCTACTTTCCCGTCCCAGGATTCTCCTTCCTCTCCAGTTAAAACACCCTGGCTTTTCTAGGACACAGCAATTTACAAATGTAAACATTTCATTTGGTCTGATAATCCAGTGACCAGGATAGGGTGCAATACAAGTAATTTCCTCCAGCTCCAATGTGACCTCAGAGGTTTTTAGCTGGAGACATTTTAGAGCTGGAACCAGTTCTATACAGTTCTGAAAAGCATCATGCCAAGTTCTGACATGTCATAAAATATTTATGTCTAACCCGGGAACTTGTGTAACAACCAAAACAGGATTAAAAGAAAGAGACTCAGTCAGTATGGTGTGGCTATACATATAAACGTTCTCATTCACTCTTGTGTTTCACTATTGAATCTTAATTTTGCTACAACATGATATTGGTTCCATTTAACACACACATCCCCCTGCCCAATTCACAAAAAATGAAGAAGAGTTAGGAGCTATATTTTGGGTCTAATTGCACCCTCCAGCAAAGGCAGGGTGTGCAGAAGGTTGATTCCTTTCAGTCTTAGATGCGCTTGTTAGTTCACAATCCAAATGATCTATACTGGTTTATTTAAATACAAGTGATGAGAATTTTAAGTCTTGGGGAAAAAAATCCCAGATTGTTAAGTCTGAGATTTCTCTGTTTACCTTCCCAAAAGTTCTCTAGCTTCTCCTAACGTTAAAAACCATTGCATAATCAAGAATAACATGGGATTTCGCAAGCTTCTCGGCGTTTGCTGGTAGAACTAGTTGGGACATAAACCTAGTACTGATTAACTGTTACCTTAATATACTATTTATATTTCAAATGTCTACTTAATTAGGCGGCTAGTTGTGGTAGAGATCACAGGGAGATTATCTATTTATTTATTTTTTATGAAGAAAGCCTTTTCTCAAAATCTCATTTACTTCTGAGAAATTAATGGGACTGAGTAACCAGTGCCAGGGATGAGTAATCAGTGCCAGGTTAGTCATGTTTCACTGGCTTGCAAGGGATGGGCAGCTCAGCCACACAGGAGCTCATCAGCCCAGACTTACCTTTGCCTGGCTCAGTGTCTGGTCACTGTGGATTCCCACTGTGATGCTTTCTGCCACCTCAGATGACCATGTCAGTCAAGTGGATATCAACAATTTCTGGCTTTTTGAGGTAGAGGTCTCTTGTTCAGCTTATAAAGGTGCTTCAGTTGTGCGTGTGACACAAGCCATACTTCAGACCGATAAATGTTATTCAGTTCCATCAGGTGTACCAATGAGTTTTCACAATGATGGCTTGGGCACATTTCCTAACTCTATGTTTCTTGATGGGCTATTGTTGGCCAAGAGCTCATGAGTGAGCAGTGCACTCTTTCCAGGAGAAAAGGAGGTCTGTTTATTGCCCAAGTAGAAATTCAGATGTTAAAGGGGTGTTTGGATACGGCCCGGCGACGCAGACACAATCAGTGGTCATTGCACCTGCCAGACCCGCAGCAGATACTAATGTCGCTTAGAAAAAAGGGCCACGAACAGAGATGTCAGACTCTGAGACTCCTAAGGAAATCACGCTGTCAGCAAAAGGCCAGGCAGACCCCCGAGACGGGGGAACGCGCCAGGAGGTTCCTTTTGCTGGGAACGCAGAGTTTTCCCCGTGGGGAGTGGGGGTTGGCAGCTGCACACCTGCCTCCTCTGCCGCTTCCCAAGTGCCTCCCCAGATGGGAGCGTTGGCTGGAGATGGCCCACGCCGCTCCGAGCAGTTTCCTGAGCCCTGTGGCTGCTGTCAGGGGAAGGAACAGTATGTGAAACACGGCATCATTTCACTTCACTAAAAGGAAGCAGATAACACAATGGATAAAATAATGTTCACAGCCCCCATGTGTGGCTCAATACCGCTGCTTAGAAGCACTGTTTGAATACAGCGGACCAGCAATAAGCACACAGAGAGGAGTTTTTAAATGCTTCTAAATTGTACTGCAACAAATTCCCTGCATTTCCTCCCAGTTTTCACAGTCTCCATCACCATGACACATAAGCAATTGATGGGAGTGCCTTGCTCCACATACCTTCTTTTCTTTGAAGCATTTGGGCTGCTCTGCACTTTGAGTGTTCTCCTTTTACTTGGGCACTGAAGGTCTTGCCTCAAAAAGCAAAAGACCTTTGTTGAAACTTCACCTGTCAAAGGCTACAAGACAGGACAGAAGGCCTGAAGCCACAAGCTTTGCCATGCCTGATTTCTAGAGACCTGGCCCCAGTAAACGCCCTCACATGCCTGTAGCCTCCGTCTGCAGGGCTCGGTGAGAGTGAGGGACCTCAGCCAGGGATCCAGCCCCCAGGCCTCTGGCACTGCCCTGCAGCCAGCGTGCTGCACAGCCCATTCCCTAGAGGTAGCCCCTGGGGAATGGGGTGTCCTCTCCTGCCTGCCCCTCTCACCCGCCAAGCTGCCCTGTTTGGGACAGCGTGCAGGCAATGCTTGTCTTGGATCCAGTGCCAGGAAACTTCTCCTTCCAATAAGAACCTTCAGGTTTTTCTTTTTCTTCTATGAAGAGCTCAGGGAGCACTCTTTAAAACACGATAAGAGGAGGTGATGGAGCTGTGACACTTACTCAGTCAGAAGCCAATTACAGCACTCACCAGAACGTGGGGACTTAGGATCCCATTAGCAGCCCAAGGACAGTTGTGCCTTTGAAGTTAAATCCTGGGAAAAAAAACCCAAATCCAGATAAATCATCCCAGGAGCAAGACCAATGCCCAGGTCTCCTCCAGATCTCCAACAAACACTTTGGGTCATGAGTGCCACTGATGCTTTTTTCTTCTCTTTGGCCCAACAAGATCTGAGTCATATTCTGGAAAGTGGAAAGTTCAAATCCATCATAAACATCACCTGATCCACAGTATGGAAATGAGCTGGAGTAATCGTTGGACTTGATGATCTTGAAGGTCCTTTCCAACCTCAGTGATTCTGTGATTCTGTAATTGCAAAAATACGAAATTCAAAGTTAACTCTTTCCTCCTGCTTCCACAGCCTCTTCTCCCACCTTGTTTCCTGGAAGTATTTACCTGGATTCTCAGATCGAGAGCCACTGTGGCCAGTTGCATTGGGAGTTCACCCGGGGTGCCCACTGAAACACCTCAACTACCCAAGCTTCAGCAAGCTTCTTGCAGCAGCATGAAAACCTCAGCATTTGCTGCATCAGTGAGAGAGAGGAGGAGAACTAATCTGCTGTAAATTTTAAAGAAACTTATTGCTCTACTGTGGACTTAAGGTGAGCAAAGAGAAAGCCTGGAAGTTGTCCTGCAGTCAGACAGTGAGTGAGCTGTGTATTGGTGGCACATCTTAATACAGTTACAAAATTAAGTGAAGGGCACTGAAAGAGGGCTATTCTGTCACCTAGTCACTCCTTCTTTTGTGAAGCCACACATAACACAAAGTTAATTAAAGCTTCTACTCTGAGAAGAAGGAATGTTCCATTTGGTAAATTTAGAAACAGCTGGTTAGTTTTATCCATTACTTTTGTGCTAACATCAGTTGAGCTCATTCAACTCTCTCTTTTTATGAAGCTGTCCTTCCTATGCTACCTGATAGCTACTAATTGCTGCAACTACATTTCTGAATTGCAAATTTTCTGCACTGATAAAAACTTTGATTGCCTGTCAGCTACACATAAGGAAAAGATCACCAGTGCTAAATGAGGTGTTCCACGCTTGGATAATAATGCCTAATGAATTATTCAAAAAAGAATGCTTGAATGAAGCAAACAATTTGAAGGGTTACTAGCAGCCGTAACAGTTCAACAGCCAAAAGAACAAAAGTATCATCCTGAAAATTACACTAATGATTAAAAAATGCGTATTAATTCTACATTTGGAGAAAAAAGAAATGCCAATCTGATTTTAAAGGTTAATCATTATTTTTTCACTAATGCTCTAATCTCTGGGAAAAACACCCTTTACCAATATTTTGGGACGTATAATATTATGACATAACATATTTATATAATTTTCCAGGCATTAACCCTCTCTGCGTATTTCAAATTTCGCTGTAAAAGAATCGAAAGCCTTGTTTGAAAGCTATTACTGTCCACAGGATTCTTTCTATTGCTTTAAATGAACCTCGGATCAGGCCCAGTTACCAGAACAGCAGCGTCATACTGGTTGCTTTGTGGTCATGCACCACTAAAAGTGCTCTCAGGAGATGGACTGTCGAGCCAGACCCCGGCGTCGGCTGCACCAAAACATGGTCCTGAGTCTCCGAATTACTCCAGATTGACTTTGGTGTGGTGAAACCAGAATTTGGCTCTCTGTTCACTTTATGAAAAGGTTTGCTGAATGAGAAAAGGGTGATGGAAACAAGACCCACACGTTCAAATTATAATAAAAATAATGGCTATATTCACATAACTGCTGTAATTAGTAACTCTTTCCAGCCCAGATAATTGTATCTTTAAAAAAAAAGTGGATAGCTAATGGGAAAAGATATATTTTCTCTGAACGTTGCTGGCTAAAGGGAGAAGGATAAAAGAAAAAGAAATCCTTAACAAACCATGAGAATTTCATGGATGTCCAATGCTGACACATTTTCAGCTTTCAAAAAAAATATATTTCCAAGATGAAAAGTGATAATTTTTTATGACAGACTCTCTCTGGTTGCCAAAAAACAAGAAAAATCTGAGAACTAAATCCTAATGAACATCTCCTGTAAAATATTACCATTACACATACGTGAAAAATAACAGCATAATGGCAGTGACACGTTTATCTGCTTTGCTGTTAAAAACACCTCCAATTGTTCTGTTTGGAACTGAGCTAGCGGAGACACACCACCATATGCAGAGAGGTCTCACCGCGGTAGTACAATGTTGACTATGCTAAGGAAGGATTTTTAAAATAACATTTATTAAAACGAAACCCAGTCACCCACTTAGCTACCTCTGTTGCAATTCTACAGCTATAAAGCCTTCGGTATTAGACGCCAATTAGTGATTTTATTATAAAGATGTTCAATGTCAAGATAACACTTCTTCTCGTTTCTGGCAGTGACACTGAATGGTGGATAGAAGAAATGACTTCAGGAAAGCTTAGCTGACCATCTGCTTAGGCCTGCTCACTCACTGATGATTAATCCTTTCCCTCGAGGACAATGTCTCCATGTGTTTCTCTTGCTGTCTTTTTAATGTCACAAAAAGAGGTTGATAAACACATTCAAGTCACAATTAAAAAACATTTTAACTGACCAGTTGCCACTGATGATATTATTAGACAGTTTTAGTCACTGTTGTAACAACGCGTTTAGTGGTGTTGATGTGAAGCGGAGATGAAGTTTCTTTAATGTGCCTCCTACCTATTTTTACGTTTAAGTGACATTTAAATGTTCACCTTGATGTTTGCAAACAAGCAGTTTGCAAGGGGCACAGGGAGAGGGTTGCTTTTTACCCCACAGAAGTAAAAACTCCGGAAACAATATTTGCAGGACTGCGAGGCGGCTGCTGCGTCCCCTTGCCTGGGGTGGGGGAGGACGAGGCAGAGGAGGAGCAAAAGATCTAACAGATTTTAGGTGGATTGCAGTGATCGCTTCTAGACCCATACACACTTCTGCCAAATGCACAAGTGATTGATTTCCCGTTTCCTCACAACAGGTTCGAGCACAGTGGTGGGCTCATGGTGGCCTCGTGAACATGGGAGTCACACGTGTGCTGGGACGTCATGCTGGTGACACGGAAGCTGTTACAATGATGAATATTGCATCCTGCCCGCCCCCTTTTCATGGATGATGGTATGAATTTTGCTCTGCGTGGGAGGCAGGTTCATGCTCACAGTACTTCACAGAGTTGTTCTGATGGAAGAGGTGATTAGCGAGAAGCTAATGGCTGACAAATGAGAGGACCAGCTTTCATGAGGACTGGCACTCACAGAGCTCAGCACTTCTGGCTACAAGATTTTAATTTATAGTCTCAAATACGGATTTAGGGGAACAATTTCCAGTGCTCAGGGCCTGAACTTTCATCTCTACCCCAGCATTTTCTTGCATAGCATATTTTTATTCCTCCAACTGATCTGCATGTGCAAACAACAGAATAACATTTCTTGGCAATCCCAGAATGGAAGCGCTATAGTTCCTAAGTAGCTGGGCTGATTTATTTATCATCTACCTGATTTAAAGCAAATTTGGCCAGCAGAACAGTTAATGATGATCTGCCTCCAACTGATTCCAAATATTGTCCTGCACCTATGACAGTAGTGGTTTTCAAACTCCTTATCCACATCATTATACTTACATTCATGAAGTCTCACTCTTAGAGTGTATCATCCCCCATCAAATAAAATACACTGAGCACTTGATAAATCAGAAATCAAATAGCCTCAGAAGAAGCATAAGATCTAGTGATGTGAATCTACTTTATTCTTGTGAAGGCATCATGAGGGGCACTGACTTCACAATTCTGGTGATGAATTTGAACACCTCCACACACATCACCTCTCAGAGTTTCCTTTATCTTTTCCAAACCTATATCTACTTCATGGTCTCCCATTAGATTAAGGGACTTAAACTGTCCTCTGACTTGGTGGCATTTCGACATCTCTGAAAGTTTCCCTACTAACAAACGCACTGCCTTACAGTCAGTCAGCATCTTCTAGAAGGAGTTTGACCTGGAGATTTGCTGTTGTCCCTTCTGTGACTATACAGCGTGGAGAGAGACACTCCTCGGTACAATCACATCCTCCCCTTGCAAGCTGGCATCTCTCAACAGGAATTTTGCTCAATAAATGAGGCCACTATATGGCCCTGCATGGTCCTACCTTTCCTTCTGTTGCAATGCCTTAGCTTCACATGCACACATAAAGCAGGGCGAAGGGGCGGCAGTACACTATAATTACCCGTCAAGGTATTTATATGCCTGTAACACCACCTTCAACAGGAAAAGGTAAAGAAAAGGCTCTCCTGATGAAACAGAAACATTTACCACTATTTAACGTAAATTTGCCCCAAAATATTCCTGACAGAAAAGGTATTTTTTTCAGTCCTAAAGACCTTAGAAATTAATGTAAGATGTGACACAATAGGAAGCCAATAACTTGGGGGAGGACATAAGAGTAGTAGTAAGTGGTTACTTGTTGAAGGCGGATTTGACTTCTGATTTCATTGACGAGATATGGAGAAGGATTTTCAAAAGCCCTGGAGTGACTTAGAAAATGAAGTCCCATTGACTTTTAATCAATTAGACATTTTTGAAATTCATGCAGATAATGTGTAACAAAGTTTACAGTCCAGTCCAACCTGCACTGAAGTTAATGGTAACGTTTGCTTTATGAAAGATAGATCCAGTCCTTAATTAGAATTCCTGTAGGTATTGCAGAAAAAAAAAAAAGGAAAAAAAGAAAAGAAAAAGTGGTTTATATAAGGAAAATGTACTGGCCTTGCAGTTTACCCGTTCAGAAGGAGCATTTCATGGCATAAGAGCAAAGACAGATATGGAAAGAGGAGACAAGCAGGATGTCATAACTCACATCACTGGTGGATAGACCTAAGTAGTGTAAGATTAATAGCAACATTAGGCATGACAAGAAGGAAATGCCAGACAGCCTGAAGACCATGAGAAAAGGTAAGAACTTGGTGGCATGGAAGAGATTCAATGGAGAAATATAAAAGAGGAGAAGTGACAAGAGAGTTGGGTCTTTAAGATTATTTTGGCTGAAGTAAATTTTCCATATGATGCCAGCAAGAATGGATACTGAAAATTTACTTTTTCATTAACCCAAAAAAATAGAAAACAAGGAAAATGACAGGATTTAAAATTCTGTATTAGTGAGAAAAAGTTGGTGCCTATAAATGGAAAATCATCAGAATATATATAACAGTTTTAAGTGGAATCACATAGATGTTTTATACGGGGAGAAGAGGAATAACCCTTGTAGAGGCTCTCAAGGGATGGTTGCTGACATGGAAAACCATTTGCCCCAATCAAACTTTTGGTTTTAATCTGAGATGAAGGATCTAAGTCATTTAGGAGTGTTTCTGTTTACCCCTCAAGCTTCCTGGAGGCAAAAGAGAAGCTTCTGTGATCAATAGTATCAAATGGCATGAAGAAGCATAGAGCAATACATAAGAATGTACTTTCTTTTTCAAACGGAGAGATCATTTACTAGATAACAAGACACCTTCCACATCATAACCTACAATCAGTCAAACATACCAATCCAGTGTAGCGGTAGGGGAAAAAAAGACTGACTGCTGGTTTATTCGAGTTCCTCGAAAATGGAGATTGACTAAAATTTTGAGGGTGGATTACTGCAACAGATCTAGGCAAGTATCATAAAATGCCATTTAAAGACTTCATCCTGAAAAAATTTCCTGTGCTTATTACAGAACGACCAGTTTCTCCAACGGACTTGTGACAGTGTCTTCATAGAGCTGGATGTGAGAGGTAAAATTCATTCAATGTCTAGTTCATATATTATCCAACTTTAAGGATGCTATATTTCATCACTATAGGATATTGTTTCCAATGACAAATCACCTGCTATTTTAATTTCTTATCACCACAGTTTCCTTTCACTTAAAAAAAAAAGTCCTTTATTCTAAGAACTTTGACAGAATAGTAGACAAGACTCTTCCTCTTCATAAAAAAGGCTATCAATTTTTGTTGGATCAATGATAAATTCCAGTTAGAATTTTATAACCAAAAATTCCTGACTTAAAACTTTGGAGGCCAAATTTTTCAAGACTCTCAAGGAGACCATTCAAATATTGAGATACCAAGAGTGTTCGGACACTCAAAAACATAGGCTCTTACTTTAAAACTGCCTGCTAAGTTCATGAGAAGTCCAATATAAAATTAAACCATAAGCCCAATTTCACTGACAATTGCAAAAGCAGGAATGGATCTGGACTAGAAAGCCATTATTAACAAGGTATATTTTAAGAGTTGAACCAAATGCTGTTGTGATTGCAACTGAATTCTACCAGAGAGCAATCCAGGGGAAAGTAAAATGTGCTACAAAGGTAAGCCTTTTCATTTCTCTTTCTGTGTATATTTGATTTGTAGGTGTTTCCAAATCATAAAAAGATGGCTTTGTAAGTAAAATGTGTAATATGATCCTGAAAAAGAGGCAACTCCTTGTCTTCATGAAGCAGAGCTCAGATGGCAAAAGAAATGAAGTAAAAAATTAAGAGAATAGTGACAGATTTTCATAGAGACATTTCAAAATGTTGACATTCAATGTAAATTCAAAGAGATTAAATGGCTTTGAGTAGTCAAGAAACAAATCACATAGATCTGTCATCAGCATAACACTGGAAGCTGAAACTAAAACCATCCTGATGGCTGAAAAAACAAAAGGAGGAGCATACACCGTAGAAATAAGTCTGCATCCACCAGCACCAACTAAAATGACTAATTCTGATGAGATGTTAATTTTAATGAGTCACATAGTTACGTGTGTTATAAGTGTAATCAAGGTGTCAATAAGGCTCTACAGGTATCCTGTGGTCATAAGACCGTTGGGAGGGAATGCTGCCTTGTGACTTGCCCCTGTGACTGTGTCTCTCCCTCTGCTGCAGTGAACTTATGCACCACAGAACCCTGGCCAAATGTCACAACTTAGCCCTTCCTTAAAAAAAAAAAAAGAAAAAGTCAGATATATCTCATTTTTCTGTTTCTACTCTGTCACTGTTGGCAGCCTCAATTATCTGTTTGGTCATTTCTCCTACAGATGTTTGTATTTTTCTCTGGTGGTTGTTTGTAGCTGGAAGCCCTTACCCCTGCTCTTCCTTGCATCACCAGTCCTCCCATAACATTCTCCCAAGCACCAGCTTCTGTTGCCAATTATTAGCGGGAAACTGCCTATCGTACCTGGAAAATTAAGCTGGAAACTGAGAAGTAAAACCAGAAAAGTACACTCCATTTTGACTTAATCCAGTGAATTCAGAGATAAGCGACTGTAAGGAGATGAAAAATAGGTGTTGGGAATCACAGCAGCCACACAGGAGGATAATGGGAAGTGCTGGTGTTAACGCTGAAAGACCAAAACAAGTCACACAAATGCTGCCCTGGGCTATTGGATCTGGATTAGGTAATGAATTCATCAGATCTCCCAAGATCCAGGTGTGTGCCTCAAATCTTAGCCACAAGCTGTTTTAACAACAACACAGAGTGTGCACGTTATGAAAAGCAGATATATGACCAAACCCACATCACCCATTTCACTTGAGTCCTTGAAATACGATATTGACATACATTGACATAAAATGTCCTATGAAATAACTGTTCTCATTTCTCTTTACCTTACTGTCACCAATACAAGGGTAAAATAGATGGTGTTTTCAGGGTGGTTGTTCCAGCACTTTTTATGCATTTTCCTTGGCTTTCCAGCTCCAATACTGAGGGAACTTTTCCGCATGCATCCAGCTCACTTCTCACTTCTTCATTCTTCATCCTAATATAACCACAAAGTATGGAGAGGAGATTTCAGAAAACCTGAGCAACTTAAAAGCTTTGCATTGAACTGGAAAAATAAGTAGTGAATGAACAGAAGAAATACACTGTAATAGAGAAAAAAACAAATGCCAAAGCCAGTCCCATCTCTGTTCAGCTTTTCAAGTATTTCTCTCCCTGTATACATTGTCTAGGATAGCGATCTTCTAGTAAAGGCTGTTTTGCCAAAACGTTCTAGAGGGACTTTATGTTTGTCATCTCTATATCAAGAACAATGTGCATTATTTCACATTTCTCAGTAAGAAATTTAATTTGCCATGTGTCAGCTCAATTACTGTGCTGATCTAAGGCACGATGAATATTTCTTGCCACTCACTTTGTGCTCAGTATACATCATAATTTAGTATCATCAGCACATATAGTGAGTTAGAGTGGGTCTTTCTAGCTAGGTAATTTATTTAAAATCAAACTATGAATCCAGGTATTAATCACACTTAACTCTTCCCTTTTGGGGGACAAAGATCCCTCAGCACAGAAAATTCATTTTCTTTCGTGTATTTCTATGCCATGTCCTTCTCAGCCCCTGTTAGGTTCATCGTCAGAAGCAGCCTGTCATGTAGATCCTTATCAGAGATTTTCTGAAAACCTAGATAAAATATGTCATATGCACTGCAATTATCTACTTTATAACTCCTAAGCTCATTAAAGAGGTCAATTAGTCATTATTGCCTTTTTTAACCCCCCTCTGGCAGCCTCAGGTTAGGCTTTGGCTCCTTAATGCAGGCAGTACTCAAAGCGAGCGAGTGCTCCCGGGAGCCAAGCGCTTCTGCAGCCAGAGCTGAGTACCAGCACTTTTAGAGGGGAAAAAAAGGGAAAAGAAGAGGAAGGTAACTGCCCACTGTTCCACTCACATATTAAATATTGATGAAAAGACTGAGAAAATAGATTTCCTTACTGGAAATGTAAGGAAATCACGTCTGAGAGAAGAAAAAAAAAAAAATTACAGAGAGAACAGGAGGGAGGGGGGAGCGAATACTGCAGAGCACTTTTGTAAGCAGAAGCTGAAATTAGCAGGGGGGTTATCTATTTGTAAGCAGAACAAATACAATTAGATGGTCCCCCTGCTAAATTTGGCTTCTGGTTGCATAAGTGCACTGCAGGGCACACACCTTCCTTACCATCTCCTCCTGTTCTGCGCTTTCCAGGTGATACCTATGAAACAGTGAAGGAGTGCTCCATTTCGAGCACTCACTGTACAAGCGTCTGGTTAGGATGATTCCTAGCAGTTTGTTAGGAAAATAAGCACACACAGATTTTAGGTTATTCCTAACAAAACCTTCCTCACAGCACTGCTCCAGGGTGGTGCATTGCTGGATGAATCAACACAACCAAGCATCCAAGAAGTATCATGGCTGCCTTGTTCTTCCTCTGTCGGCCCATCTCAGTTTGCCTGTGGGTCCCGGACAGGATCAGAGTCATGTGAAGATGCAGAAACCCAGCTCAGGGGGGAGGACATAGAAAGAAATATGCCCCAAGCCCAGCTGAAACTCCATTTAGCACCCCTCTGCCCAATGTACCTTCCCTCTTGACCATGAACCATTCCCGACTCATCCTCTTGATGTTCTCTCTGCCATTGATATGGTGCAAATCGGAGGAGAGAAACAAAATGGAATAAGAGAACGAAAGAAGGCTATGCCTGTCTCGATCTCATTATCCCTGCTGAAAAAATGAGCAATCGTGGCAGTGAGAAACAAAATCTCTGAGGAGCGCTCACTCCAGGCAGAGAAAGCGGCAACGGAGGGAAAGAGAGCGTTAATACGTGCCTTTCAACCAACTGCATTCCAATTTACTACTGGACTCTATCTTGCTTTTATTAATTTAGGAGTGTTTCTGGTTTACTCTGTAATCTGTGCTCCACTTCTGCTGAATTAGATTTCTATTTTCCTTTTATATTCTTTTTTTTTCTTAGTTTTGTTTGTCAGTGCTACAGATGATCATACTTTCTTCTATTTGCAAGTTTGTTTCATCTATATTTCAGAACTGCAATCTGGGCTGTCCACTACCTTATTACTGAGTGATAAGTGATATCTGCTGTAACTACACATGAACTCATTTTTCTCTGTTCCTTTCATATCCCCACAAAGTTGGCTCATCTGAAATAACAAACTGTTGTCTTGCGGCTGGCAATTATTAGTTTGGGCTTATTAGTTTTGATCTCTAAGGTAATTTAATGTGTAACCTTATTATAGTTACCCATAGCTCAGGACTCTACTTAAAGTCAAATTTGATTTTACCTTCTCAGCTATTAATTGCAACCTAGTTGGGCTGTGCAGATATTGGAATACAGCAATACTTTCATGAACAAATCTCTGCGTCATTTCCTAACACCCATGTTTTAAGTGCCCCCAATTAATGAGGACAACTTCTGTGTCAAGGTAGGTAACACATGCTATGTTATTTGTGATAGTACCTTTGGTGTTTATTAGAATTCAGGTTAACAACATAATAGAAATGTTTTTTTTTTAATAGAATAAGCCAGTCTTGCACTATGACAAGTTAACAGATTTATTAATATCTTAATATCTGTGATATACTGAGTTAATTTTTTTTCTGTATGCACTTCTGCTGTTTCTGTCCCTGATCCTCCTGTTTCATCCATGCAAGTGGAACTTTATATCCATGCTGAATCCTACAAAAGGCCACAGAGGCCTTCTCAGAGGTAAGGATATGTCCATTTGCAGCCAGTCAAACACACAAATAGCTCAGGCCAAACAGCAAATACTCAGATTTTTTGCATTGCTTCCCAGACTAGACATGTTAATTATTAACATCTTTCCAAATGACCCAGTATGCATTGGGTACACTTGTGCTACAATTCCTGATGACCTAGAGCTCAGAAAGTTGATGTAGCTGAGATTTATTAAGAACTTGAAGGAGTCTATAATAACACAATGCAGAGAAAAGCTTCATCCTGAAGGAAGAGTGGATGCTAAGACATCCATAGTGAAGTATAGAAAGCTATTTGCATGGCATCACCAGTAAGAGATAAACATATAAACATATAGTTACAAAACTATGTTATAATGAACGTTCTTGATGATACTGGAAGAACAGGTAGGGGGTTTGTCTTACAACTGAGAAGACAGCACAGCAGCAGGGAAGCCAAGTAGTCCGTGAATCTGACCTTTCGCATCAAATAGATGATGTTTTACACACCTTCATTTATTTATTTAGCAGATGCCCTGTTTGTGAAGACATAGTATCTTTTTTGGGTGGATGTGGGTAAGTGTTAACATGCTCTTCCGCTCTGAATGTGATCATAGAAATCTGTGAAATGTTGAGAAATAACTGTACACGTACACTGCTGTCAAAAGGGTTTTCTATGGTGACCACTGAGTCCAGTGAGAAAACAATACAATTTCAGATTTTGCTAGCATTCTTGAATCCTCAGCCACCTCATCTGTAGAAGGTGTAACACTCTGGTTAATGTGAAATCAGGCCACCATGGCTAAGAGCACTTGAACACCTCCACACCAGGACTGTGATTATTTCAAAATATTCCAATACCCAGGCCTTTAGACTTTCATCAGTGCTCAGACCTGCATCTCTGGAATACTAAACCCACTAAACATTCGGTAGCAAAATCGTAAGTCTGGGAACGAAAATCCCGTTTTACTAACTAAAAGTCATCTTATGCACCGTGCAGCCCTTGCCAGGACCATAGGCATTAAAGGAAAGTGCGATGTAGATCAAATGTGGGCTCACCTGCCAGGCAGCATATGTTTTGCTACTGTCAAACCCAAGGGCTCAGTAAAGAATTGAGACAGATGCTTATCTCACCTTCTGCACCTTTTGGAGAGATCGTGTCACAGCATCCACTTCGTTGGAATGCTTTATTGTGAAACACAGCACCCTTTTTAACACTAGTTTGCCAGCAATCTGAGACTTGCTGGTGGAGGTTTTCTTCCATGCCAGCCAGTCTTGGCTATCTTAAATTTTCCTAAAGTGACATGTTGGAATTCCCTCCACGCATACCAACCTGGAGATATGCGAGGTTCAGTGAATTGTAAACTTTCACAACTGATTTACATGTTCCAGGTTTTAATACCCTCTCAATTCTTAAACGGATTAAGGAGGACAGTCTTCAGCTACATTTGACAGAGATTATTCTCGACATGGCCTATTTTTCATGGTAGTCATTTATTGTACTCGGTAATTAGCTATACGGCCTTTTGCATTGATTTTTCTTTCTGAAGCTACATTAGGTCTGCTCCCTAAATGCTGGATATGGTGTTTAGGTGTTTAGACACCACTTTTGTTTTTATTCTGCAGTCTGGCATATTTGATCATTCATTCATTTCTTCATGACATAAATTGGCAATGAATAAACTAAGGTTGGAAATAAAATGGTTTTGGCTTTCATAGGATGGATAAAAGCCCTGGTATGGCTGCCCAGTAACAGGAATACTGAGGGCCAAAAACCCAACTGCTTTTTTTAGATGAAGCTTAATCAGTTGCTGAAAAGGTTTATAAGACCTAACACAGTGGCTCTGGTAGTGACGGAATGGGTCCCAAAATACTGGATGCCTTTTCCGGGCATATGAGGGATGAGTGTGCACACACAAGATGATTCATCATCACAAAATACCACAGCATTTTCTTGTGTGTGCACAAAAAAAATCCCAAAATTAATCATAGCTCATTACTTGTAGGCTTTTCCCTGTGCCTTGGAAAGGATAACTCTAACTTTAAACTATTGTTTCCACAGGGGAAGTCTGACTTTTAAAAAATTTAGGGGCACATGCAGACAACTCCTGATGCAGGAAACTGCATTTCCTTGCAGTTTCTAAGGCTGCACATGTTAGTAGTCAACCAGATCCTGCTTTTATGATATTTTCCACAAAAATCAGACATCAGTGTACATCCCTTTTTTTGCACAGAGATGCAGCCTTGTTATTTTAATAACCAAGCTATCTTTTTTTCAGATTTTCGTATCTGTCTGAAGACAGATTTCAAGAGGTTGTCAGATGCACAGAAAACCTAAAAGCAGTGAAGGAAATGCACATAGAGCAAGTGTTCCAGTTTTAACTTACTGAAATCATGATGACGGATTACCTTCAAGCTTCCAGCAACAAGAAACAGACATTAGTGAAGACATGAGAAAAGGCTCATTAGGAAGCTTTGGCCCACAAATGTTCCCTTTGCAACCATAACAGAACTACAGCACCGCAGTGCATGGAGCTGTATTTGTGCAACGTGTAAAAATGCACTGCAGCTTGATAGACGAGGCAAAGGCTGTGGATGTTGTCTACTTGGACTTTAGTAAAGCCTTTGACAGCGTCTCCCACAGCATTCTCCTAGAGAAACTGGTGGCTCATGGCTTGGACAGGTGTACTTTTCGCTGGGTAAAAAACTGGCTGACCGGCCAAGCCAGAGAGTTGTGGTGAATGGCATTAAATCCGGCTGGTGGCCGGTCACAAGCGGTGTTCCCCAGGGTTCAGATTTGGGGCTGGTCTTGTTTAATATCTTTATCAATGACCTGGATGAGAGGATCAAGTGCTCCCTCAGTTAAGTTTGCAGATGACACCAAGTTGGGTGGGAATGTTGGTCTGCTGGAGGGTAGGAGGGCTCTGCAGAGGGATCTGGACAGGCTGGATTGACGGGCCAAGGTCGGTTGTATGAGGTTTAATAAGGCCAAGTGCCAGGTCCTGCACTTCGGCCACAACAACCCCATGCAGTGCTACAGGCTTGGGGAGGAGTGGCTGGAGAGCTGCCCGGGGGAAAAGGACCTGGGGGTGCTGGTTGACAGCCGGCTGAACGTGAGCCGGCAGTGTGCCCAGGTGGCCAAGAAGGCCAACAGCGTCCTGGCCTGTATCAGGAATAGTGTGGCCAGCAGGAGTAGGGAAGTGATCGTGCCCCTGTACTCGGCCCTGGTGAGGCTGCACCTTGAATCCTGTGTTCAGTTTTGGGCCCCTCACTGCAAGAAGGACATTGAGTTGCCGGAGTGTGTCCAGAGAAGGGCAACGAAGCTGGTGAGGGGTCTGGAGCACAAGTCTTATGGGGAGTGGCTGAGGGAACTGGGGTTGTTCAGTCTGGAGAAGAGGAGGCTGAGGGGAGACCTTATCACTCTCTACAACTGCCTGAAAGGGGGTTGTGACGACGTTGGGTGTTGGTCTCTTCTCCCAAGTAACTAGTGATAGGACGAGAGGAAATGCACTCAAGTTGCACCAGGGGAGGTTTAGGCTGGATATTAGGAAAAAATTCTTTACTGAGAGAGTGGTCAAACATTGGAACAGGCTGTCCAGGGAAGTGGACATCACTGGTAGTGTTCAAAAAACTTGTAGACATGGCACTTCAGGACATGGTTTAGTGGGCATGGTGGTGTTGGGTTAACAGTTGGACTTGATGATCTTAAAGGTCTTTTCCAGCTTTAATCATTCTATGATTCTATGAGGGCACATTTTGACTGCACCATCTCCCTGTGGCTCACACAGGTGTCAGTGGAGACAGAGTAAGACAGATGATGCCAAAGGCCCCTACTAATCCACCACACCCATTCTTCTCTGATGATTTCTTCTGCTCCTTCTCTCTCCCAAGTATATCCCACTTCTGAAGCTTCTTCCAGCTCAGCTTGCACCTATGGACTTGTGGTCCTTTTTCTTGGACAGTAGCAGGTGACAGAAGTCAGTGTCTGCTCCCTTTTGGTGCATTCTTTAGTTTCACCATGTCTCTGACATTACTGGAGAAGTCTGGGAACAACAGTAACACAGAAAAGTACCCTTCAACATACAAGTCAGTTTAGTAGAAGAGCCAGATAACATCCACATCTACAACATCTAGACTACATCTGCAACCCTTATGCTAAGATCTCCTTGTGCAGCACCAGACAAATGGACAGCTGCCAAAATCCCTTGAGGTGCCTCAGGAAGGGACAAGCCCCTCTTTACACACCTTGGTCCCCAGTGCCTCACATGGGAAGCCCCATACCTGCTAAAGCCACTGAAAAGAGAACAGAAAGGCATTTCCTGCCCTTCTCTGTATCTGTAACGACAACAGATACCGTAACTGTGACAGTTTGGAAATGGACCTGTGGGAGTCATTGTATATCAGTGTGATGGTGAATGGCAAACGCAAGCACAAAGGCAAAAGGAAGTGCAATAAACCAGAGCATAAGCATTTAAACAGATCAATACACTGCTCTCCAGAAGCAAGTTCACCTTCAGAGCAGAGTCATGGCTCAATTTTACATATTCCATGCTCCAGTCACTCACTCAAGTCATTGCCAACAATGACGTTTCTATTGCTGCTGCAGTGGCAGGAGAGTATATTTTTTCAGAACATGTCGGGGACGGGGTAGGGCTGAATTTATCTTCACTTTCACTTAGTGAAACGGGTAAGGAGCCAGGAAGGACAGTCAGGTAAATATCTATGTGTAATAGTAAGACAAAGAGTTTCTGCACCAAATGGGATCTGCAAAGCTGCTTTTGCCTCATGTAGTGATAGATACGGAAGTGGTTTGTATAGCCCTTTCCAAACTTAGTTCTATATACTAACCCAGTCCAGACCTGCTCTTTTACAGAAGCTCATGGAGTATGGAAGCAGGGTTACCACACCTTGAACTTGAGGGAAGTCAGGCTGTTCTCTGCATCAGGGCAAGGCTCTCAGCATAGATTTGTCAGCACCTCAGGCAACAGAAAAAGAGTTTTACCATGGAGATCTATTCAGGGTCACAGGCTGTGGATGAGTCTCTGTAGCCTGAGATTTTCTAGCTGCCTCAAGGAGTGTTAAAAAAGAGAACAAGCTAGTGTCACTTAAACAAAAATATTGCTTACACTTGGGACTATCCCAACCCTAGGGTAGCAAGAGAACCTTTGAGGGTTATATCAGTATCATAAAGTGTCTTAAAACATTTTCAGACCCTACTCTGAATGTCCTCAACTAGAATAAAGAAACGGAGTCAACCACCATCACTTAATGGTAGAGAGTTCAGTAAGAATGCAACTGAGACTACCCCAAGCCATTCACCAGAAAGCCAAGAGATAACAGAAATGCTAGTTTCTTCTGAACTGAAGAGAGACTTGAAATATCAGTACAAAACCAAAAAGGTATCTATCTATCCCCATCCTGAGCCAACCTACAATGCTAGGTCTTAAAGAAAATTAGTGTAATAAAACATCAAGTCAAAGCAATATTACCCACAATCTCAGTTTGGTTAGTCACAATTATTTTAATGTTGGAAGTGTGGGGAAAATGCAGAAACTGAATTGAAAATTGATGTGAAGATAACATAATGCCTTTGCATGATGGACTACTGGTAAAATGCCTTATATAATCAGATGCACAACAGAAATGCCTGAGTGTGTCTTGCCATGTATCAGATAAAACATGGAGTACTTACTTGGCATCAAAACTAGCTGCTATTCCTTCAGCATCGTCCCACTTGCAATAGCTTTAGAAAGAACAAGACATGGAAGCATAAGAGGGAAGAGAAGGAAGACAATGATAAAGGTATGAAAAATGCCTGTTTAATTATGCTCCAGATTTTATCTCTGTTTCATATCAGGTCGCTCTCTTTCCTCTGCAAGAGATATAACTGGCATGTGCTGTATTTTTAAAGTAGATTGACACAAAGAAAGAGAATTGGCCATGTCTCCCAGCATTAATCTCCCTCCACAACAGCCTATGATTGAGTCAGAGCTATTATTCTCGCTTTCAGGTCTGAGTCACTATCAGAAAGGATACTATTTCTCCAGTAGCCTTTCCAGCAGGGATATACACTGCCTGGCAGAGACGGTGCAGAGCACTTCAAGTCCTACAGAATTTGCTCTGGCTCTTGCTTTTGACCTGTTCACAGCTCATCCCTTGAAAAACAAAGCCAAAAGGAGGACAAGGAAATAGTGTTGTTGTTCCAGTTTTCTTATTTTCTACTTTCTTACATCCTTCTTCTTCAGTTTATTCCATGACAGCATCTAAAATGTTGTCTTCCTCACTATAACCCCACTGCCTCATCAAAACACTTCCCCATTAAATTTGAACTCATCCCCTCTACTCCTCAGCAAAGCCCTGCACGCCACCCCTTTTCCCAACAGAAGGAGGAACGATCCGGTGCAGGAGGAAGACACTCAGAACCACAACTGCCTGCACAGCTGATGAAATGATACAGCGTGTAGCTCACTGACCCTTACTTTAAATCTTCAGTTCTTTGTCTCCCTCCAACCCTCTTCTAAAGTAACTATGGAGCTTTTTATTGGGGTGGGGAGGTGGAAGACTTCAGCTGCAGCACTTCCTCCCTGAGTTTTCCCAGCTCTCACTAAAGTTTCTGGGCAGCTGGGATTCAGTGCACCCGGGATGGAGACAGACACCTTTCAGCACCCCCAGGATGACAGGGTATTGCATTCATGTCAGAACCAGCACACTGAATGCTGATCCTCACAAAGAATGCTCTGCTCTACTCTGATGCTGAAGAACATCTCTCCTTCACTTAAGATCTTGTTTTGTTCTCTTCAATAGAGTACCTGAGTGCTTTCCTCAGCCAAATTTCTCAGCTCACCACCTGCTTTCCCTGCAAACACCTGTGGAGATCTGAAGGCAGAATTGTGTCTGTTGTTGCGCTTACAAAAATAGTGCAGGACTCGCATTATTTTATCCTTATGCTTAGACCCCTTTAATCAAGCAGCTTTCCTGAATCATTTTACTGAACTATTTTCAGGAACAGTTCTGGCTTCTACTTTTAGCGCTGCAGATATCCAGCGTGACCGGCTGTGGGACTGGCTGGCAGATGCACCCGGCTTCGGAAAAGAGACAAGGCTGAAACTGCTCTGTGGTTTGTCCAGCATTCATGAGAGCTCATTACATGCAGGAGATCACATTCCAGTATTTCTATTAGCAAAGGGATATTTTGCCAACAAAACTGGGTGCTAGTGTCCAGGGCACTCATCCTCCACCACCTCAGCAGCAAAGATACTGGTGCTCTAGAATGGGGTCCCTTCCGGCAGGTTTTGGATGGGACCATTTCTGTACCTGAGGAGCTGACAGGACTACAACTATTTATATTTTTTTTGCCATACCTAAAGCTTATTTTTTTCCTGTCATCTGAAAAAAAGTTGAGCTACAGCTTAGGTACATTTTTATGTCTGGACAAATCTCAAAGAGCCGTTGCTTAATCCCTTCATCCAACATCACACTTCGCTTAAGTGACTTTTCAGAACTAAGCCTGTATGGAACTGACTGTAGTCTTTTACCCTCACTGTGAAATATTCTTCTCTTTTGTGACACCAACTAGTCTTGAAATACTGTAAAAATGCTGACAGAAGAAATACCAGAGAACGGTTTTAAAAAGCTTGTGAAGGATCGGTAGGTCCAGAGGTGTTTTTTCAGCATCGGAACAGCTAGGGGACATTTAAAGCCAAATGGAAAAAATTCTAGAGGACACAGAAGATTTAGTGTGTTTGAGGGAGTCACCAACATGAAAGGTAACATATTTTGGTGGAGGCTGGAGGGGACAGGATCTGATGGACAGTATGTCAGCCCTATAGTAACGGGGGGGCAGGCAGCACTGCTGGAACATGGGGAAAGCAATGAAATGAGAAAGGTAAATGAAGCGAAGTGTAGCATCAGGCAGAGGCCCCAACATCACAAATACAGTCGCAGCGTACAGTCTCATAGATCCCCTGGGTTTTACATTGAAGAGAAGTGACAAAATCATCAGGAGAGAAATGAGAATGACCAGCAGAAGCCTGAGGAGGAACAGTGTGAGAAGGGAGTCAAAAACACTAAAGAGCTGCCTGAGGTTAGCGCTACTGGACTACGATTTCTGAAGGGATAGATTCAAAACTGCCTCAAAGGTTAAATGTGAAGCTTGGACAAGAGAATGAGAGAAAAGAAAATCTTCAAGAGTCCAAGATGTAAGCAAGATACATGGCACGTACAGCTCAGCTAGCACAATTACACTGTGAAACTCAATTCCTGAACGGCAGCTCTTTGCTCTACTGTCCTGAAGTGGCACTCCCAGTCGTGTCTTTGTCATTTGAACCCTGCTGGCTTCCACTGCTACAGCACCTGCACCACAGCAAAGGAAGGAGCCTTAAAATAAGACTGTGGAAGGATCATTAAAATCGTACTAGTCTTCCAGGATTTCATTTTCAAATGTAAGCACCAGTCCACATATATGCTTACAATACATGTACGTACACAGAGGTACATATACACATATAGATTAGGTTGCATATTCTGCTGCTCATCAGAACTCTTAAAATAACATTTAGTTGTGTTTTAAAGTTTTTTTTGTAGGAATCCAGATGCAAATAAAAGTAATTTATGCAAATATGTCCCTCAATCCCACTTTGGAGACCAAAGCAGTACTTCTCAGTCTCCCAGACAAAAGTCACCGTAGAGTTGCATTTATAAAAAACCCCTCTGATCTGAGCTTTTCCCAAGTCTTTGCTACATTCTGGAAGAAGCCATTCAACTTCCAAAGCAAGCGGTCCCATGGGATGTTTCCTGGATCCGCACCCCACCCTTTGCCTTCGTCCAGCTGCATCAACAAGAGCCTTGTCCACCTACAGATTGCAGCGTGTGGCTCCTGAATGGTGGAATTTGTGGCCAGTTAGTTTAATTTTGCACCCTCTATAATTATAGGGATTATTCTGCTTTTCATTCAAATCATATAGCCATTTTTCACTTAGCTTTGTTACGTCTTTAATTATGACCTTAGGTTGAGGTGGTATAATTTTACTTCAAGAGGTATGCCAGAACTTAAGTACTGACATCTCCAGGTTTCATAGAAATTGCAGGGATCATAGGAATTTAACTTGATAATTACCTCAATATTTCAAGTCAGACAATCACCATATAAAATAATTATAGGTTGTTGTTTTTCCAAATTCACTTTGTGGGTTACGGTAGGTTACTGCAGGTTACAATATACAATGTTAAATAGATATAGAAATAGAGATTAAAAGTTATAATATACCTAAATGCAAGATTATTCAACCGGATGTATAAGGAATGACAAAAGACAAAGAGAGGTATCTCTTTTAAACGCATAAAATAACAAATACCACATTTACAATTAAGGGATGTTCAGATCAAGGATTCTTTTCCACCAGCTCTTTAGCCACAAAAATTTCTTTCCCCATGGGACTTGCAAAGATGCAAAGACTGGCACAAACGGAAGCAAAAATACCCTTTGTTCACTTGCACGAAACCTTCAATAACTGGCCCCTCTGTCACCCACATACTCTTTCAGAAGCAGTCTTAGCCAGCATTTCATCATGTTCCGCGGCACAATTAGGGTGATTTAAGCTATAAGCTACTACTTGCTAAGGTTTTCTTTCTTCGTTTTTAAAAAAGCAATTAACGAAGTCCAAAAGGGGAATATTGTAATATACTATAATTTGACCACATTTTTGTCACACCTCTCCCCCCCCCCCAATGCCAATGCTTTTGTTATCTCTTGCATGTAAAGGTGGAGAAAAAAATTACTTGGCATGATTTCCGTCGTGTTGATTCTTCTGGGTTCTCAAATATTATGATCCATGGAAAGTCTGGATTCATGCTTACTTCTACTCTTCATTAAGTCAGTTGTAGTTGAATTGCTGGTAGGGCAGGCTGCTGATACAGTAGGTGGGCATGCTGAATAAAATACATACCACAGCTGTACCTGCACTTGTCAGAGAGCCAACCTGCTTTACGCCAGTCTGTTCTCCACTGCTTCCTGGTCATAGCCCATCTGTTTCTGAATTCATAAAATGCTGAAGAACACAAATATCTGAACCTATTATAGGTAACATGCTTCAATTAAATTCTGATTGTGGAGCTGTGCTTAACAGCCCAACATTGGTAATGTATCTCTTTCAAATTTGTCCATAAAATAGGCACCCATCCATAGGTGTTTCTGTGGAATTCAGAGGCTTTTCTATGTAGCGGCTTCTACATATGGTGCACCTGGCCAATATTCTAGCAGTTGCAAACAAAATCAAAACCAAAAATAACTGCCAAACCAGAGTACGGAAGGTTACTAAGACAGATTAGATAAAAACCTTCATATAGGGAGAGGTTCCACAGTAGGAGCACTTACAGGTGAAGTAAGCCAGACAGCTATTAACCTGAAGTTTTCCAATAGCTTAAAGGAGTGCTTTACTTTTCAGTTGGATTCAGTGGTAACGTAGAACGATAGTGCACGCAAAAATGATGAAACTAATAAAAGTTTACCTTGTACATATAATTTTTGCATTGGGGGTGAAACATTTAACTTTACAAGGTCAGTTTCATAAAAACCAAGAATTGGAGGAACTCAGCAGGCTATCAATAACTGATTTAATAGGAACAGACTTTAAACAGAAAAAGTAGGTAAGGGATATATCCCCAGGAAATTTGCTGAGGATACCTACAGTACCTATGATTAAACTGTCTGTCCTCTGGATGTCATCATTGCTCTTTTTATATGCTGTTGGTTAAAGGTGTATTTACGTAGAAGATAACTGCAATACTAAGGAAGCTGGTTTGGGTGCATCATTTTTGGTAGCTCAGTGCATTTCTGGTTAGAACCGAATACACAAAAGTGTGGTCCAGATCATTACTATTTATAATCTACAATGAACCATTTTCTATAACGTAATGCAAAAAAAAAGGACCCCCTGCACACATTTCATTTTATGTGACTTCACATCTCTGCTTCAAGAAGCACTTTATGCCTCTTTGCAAAAAATTTCCATCTTTCCATATGTGCAGCTAAGACATAGCTGCCAGTCAGCAACTGTGTTTGCAGTATTTGCAAAAAATCTTTGCTTTAACACGGAACCAGAATTTAAAATCTCAAAATAAGGTGCTTGGTTTCTCCGGGGAGGGAATAATCCATTAGTGCTGATGTGCCAGAGCAGAAAGGAAAAATTTGGAATACACTTTGCTGTAGCAAGGTCATCCCTTAGAGATTTGATAGAGAACACAGATCAAAGTGGGGCACTGCAGATATTTACCATATTTCTACAAGATCTTTTATACGATATTACAGCGAAATAGTCTAAGTAGAAGCAGATTTTAGGCTTAGTCGTTCGCCCAGCATGAGGCATAAGGTTGAATTCAAATCTTCTCAGTACCTTTCAAGTCCAGATGAATCCAAAGACGAGGAGGGGCTGGCTGTCCTAGCGCAGTTGGGTCTGCTGGCAGGTGGTGTGAACCGAACTGGCCCCAGCTAGCTAGTAAAGGAGACTGTCACCTTTGCACTTCTTGTCCCGAGCTGTGCCAAATGTTTCTCGGCTGCTGTCAGCATCCATCCTGAAACACCTGAAAGTGTCAATTTTAGCAGCATGGGGACTGCTCCAGAAGTCTTAGAAATACAAGTATGATGTCCTTCTCCCTTCTGCATGGCCATTGCACACAAAGTGAGCTGTCAGGGAGCTACATTGCACCAAAACCCCTACAGCTTTCATAGAGGAATTATTATAGAGCTTCCAGAGAGACGCACTGCTCAGGTTGTACAAGCTAATGCGTAACATATTCCTTCCCGGCCATAAACACTCCTCTCTCACAAAATTGACGGAGGTTGAATTTTGCACAGGGGCAGGGGAATAGGTGCTCCATTCCCAGCTTTATCCAAAATATTAATTAGATGGCATTCAGCAAATCACTTACACTTAGGTCTACAGAGAGCACCTAGACTGAGCCTTGCAAGAAACAGGGACGGTTTCAGCGCTGAGCCTCTGAGCTCCTGGCCACCCAAGCAAAGAGGCGCTTAGAGTCTGTTAGTTTTCTATGTGCTTATGATTTTGGGAACACTCAAAAGCCTCATACTGTCAGCAGGGCTGAACAACCCAGCATTTTTTTCGTGCCTTAGCCCTGTGGGGATCATAAAATTTTATATTCTTGTAAGTAGCTCACGGGCGGAGCAGAATCTGTTAGGTGAGCTAACTGGGAAAATCCCTCAAAAAGGGCACTTACCTTTCCTTCGAGGAAGAGGTGGAGAGTTCCCTCATGCTTTTACCAAAAGCTAGTAGGCAGCACACCAGCTCCTGAGGAAAAAGGCCATTTCCAGAGGTCCTTACTTCTTTTTAAACAGAAACACAGCAACAGGTGACAGAACAGGAATAAATGAGAGGATTCCCCTCTCCCAGGGAAGAGCATCAGCTGTTCCAGTAAACAATGCGGTATGCACTTGCTCTGTCTCTTCAGTCCAATCAATCCTTTTAGTTTCATGCAAGTGGAGAAGCTTGAAAGAAAAGGTTTCCTTCCCCATAACCCAATAGCCTCTAACTGGAAGCCAGACCGCTCCTGGGGGAGGCAGGAGACGCAGAGTTAAACACCTTCAGAGGGTGTTGTATTTGGAGCCCCCAAATATTGGCCACTGAAGTGCTGTGCTGGAGAGGGCACCAACACTGCCCTGGACATGTTTTGGAAGGACGGCTGCTGGGTTTCTTTTTGAAAAAAGATGCTTCTGTCTCTGCCTTCAGGAAAAGATCTCTATTGCCAGGTAAACCGCCTAAATACTACAGGGCATACCTATTGGCTTGCTTAAACATGGCTCCACACTCGGTCTGCTGGGGTTTTGTGCATTTCCCAGCAAAGGTAGGGCACGGACGGGAAGACCAGAACCCCTCCTCCTGCTTGCTACACCAGCAGGACATGGGCCAACACTGATCTGAACATGACAGAGCTGCATTAGCCCAGTACTGACAGGCTCAAGCTTTCAGGAAGCCTTATTGGTTTGGACATAGCAATATATTACTATGGCTTTATGGTTTCTGGATCAGAGCTGGCCTCAGTTTCACCTGGGACAGAGAGAGACTCTGCCCCTAGAGAAGACTTTTATGCCAAACAGGGCTGTGCAGATGTCTCACCAGCTACCACAGAGCCAAGTCCCTTGGAGGATGTGCACTTTAGCTTGACCATCTCATCGTTTCCTGACTACCCAATATTTTCAGAGGAGCTGTGCCAATTCATTTATTACAGCTGGTACACCATTTTCTAGTGAAGTATGAAGCAGCATTATTAAAAGATGTATTTTAGGATGTTCAGTCTATTGTTTTTAAGCGTCCTCTGGAGATGCAAAAACAAGGCTAGAAAAATAACTTTGATGTGCTGCCCCATTTCAACACTGGAGTTTTGCCTTGCATGTTAATGTGCATGTTTTCATGCCTCAGCTACACTAACTATACTCCATTCCTGTTTCTATTTATTTTGGAAGCAATATATGTTTACTAAATTAGTTGAAAAGTGTTAATGATCACTTCACAGAATACTAATGTGGATTCAAATTACTTTCACATGAATCAAGACAAATTAAAAAATACTATTTGACCATAAACTGCTTCAAATCCATGTTACAAGAAGTCTAGTATCTTGAAATAAAGATTCTTTTTTTTTTCATTTTGTTAATATCTCATTAGATATTAAAATTGATCAAAAAGTTGTGGGGACAAGAACACGTAGATCTCTCTCGTTCATGTAACAGAGAAGAATGAAATAAACCCTTGTGTGTGTATGTGTGGCAAGGGGGGAGAGTATAAAAACAAGTTGCACCACAAGCAACGTCTGAAAAGGAAGAAGGAGACATGTAAGTGCAAGCAAAAGAATTGTGACAGAGGTACAGCCAGCCCTGACTCGTAGTATATTATTCGGCCCTGAGAAATAAATGTGAAACCTGAGGACTGGTAACCTACATGAACACTGGTTCAAAATGTTTCCAACAGAAATTTTTACTGGTGCCCAGAAAATTCACTGAAATTGAAGCAAACTCCAAAGATGAACAGATTTCAGTGACACCTCATCTTGATCCTGTCTTGATCTGAGAGAGAGCTGTGTTTCAGAACTGCCTGTCTTATATCCTAAAGGTAGGAACTCCCAAACTATGAAATTCCTACAGGTTTAATTAGAGGAGAGTACCCAGATTTAGTGACCTCCGCTGGGGAAAGGCAGACATCCCAGACACTACAGTACACATGCTGTTGGGGAGCAGTGTGCTAGCTAAGAGCATGTGCCATACCCACTGGCCATACCCACGTACACAGGTCACAAGGAACACACAACCTGTAGCAAACCAGGCTTCAGTAGTTCTCCTGCTCATAGAAAGCCATTTTTTCTTCCATCTGTTAAAATCTGTCCTTTCCCGGCCCCCAGATGTTGTAAGTTAACCTCTTAGTGCATTATCATACAGGAACACAGGTATGCTACGCGAGCAAAACACTCCTTACACGGATGCATCATTATAATACACGTGGTGACTTTGCTGGGTGAGTCAAACTAGCATCACTGAGCAAATCCATATTGGAGGGTAAAAGCAGTTTTGCTCGGAAAATGGAGCCTACACCGGGGCACTCACTGGATCCCCGTGCAGCGAAGCTGCGCAGGCAGAGCAGCCTGCAGTGCAGACCAGTGCTGGGCACAACGTTCTCTACTTTCTCCTTCCTCCCAGTAGAAAGCCGATAGCTTACAGTAATAATGCTAATCCTTGTATCTGCCTCATAAGCTGGCCCATGAGGAGCTAGTGGATTCGAAGAACTTACCTCTTAGCTCACCTCTTTCTTACCCATGAAGGAATAAGTGCGGGCACAACATTTCCTTAACCATAGTTGTCATGAATTGTGGTTTAGGAATGTAAGGCAGGACGTAAGGCTGGGTTCACCTCCTCCACTACCATTTTGCAGAGACCAGGTAGAACATTCAGCTGTTCTTTTATTCTTTTATTTATTTTTTATACAAAAGTGTAATCTATTCTGGACATTTTATGCATGACAATTAAGACTCATCTAGGAAACTATCAGAAGGAATAGGCTCTCCAACCTACTCTATTTCATTCAAGACAATTTTATCTAACCAATTTTTAACAAATTTAAAACATTGCCCATATCTACTCTAGCTATGAGGCACTGGTAATCAAGTCAAGCACCATTGACTATGAGAATAGTCAACTGTAGAAAATGACTTCTCAGCATTATGTGGTGTCACAGCACAATTTAAATAACACGTTCATTATTCAAGGTCTCATAATTCGTACATATAGAAATAGATACAGGCAGCTGAAAGAGGCCTTCAAGCTTCCAACAGTTAAATAAATAAGCGACCTGTATCATTACAAGTGTACTGTACATTCTTTAAATATCTGATAGATTGTTGGAAAGTCCTTCCAAAATTACATCCAATAATACAAAGTACTAATTTAGGATGAGAGATGCATATACAGTAGTGACGGCTATTACATACTGATGGTGCTTTTAAATGAATGAACAGAAGGTTTGAGAGAAACTGTGCTTTCTGGGTAGGAATCTCAGACATTATTTTAACGTTGATGTACAAAAGGGCTCTTACACTTGTGATTACAGAAATCTAATATTAAACTCATGTTATTTATCAGTGGGTTTTTTCTGTGCAAAGTGGAATTTATTGCAGAGGTTGTCGCCTTGATTTTCATACGTATTTAGAAGATTTAAAACCGAAATTGTTGCAATCATTTTCCATCTGACACATCTGGTAGGAACAGGTTTTTTGTAGTACTCAAACCCAGTCTCATATAATTTCCTGTAACTCAATAATTTATTATACTTAGTATTATACTTAGATGAACGTGAGTTATGAAATATAAATATGATGTGGCTGTTTATATATAGACAACGTGTATTGATATAATAACCTGAGCTGTTTATAAGCAATTTTTAAGGAAATTTGCCAATTTAATATTTGCTTGCATATTTTGTAAGAGGCCAAAAAATTTGGCAAAAAGTATTTAACAAAGACAAACCAAATGACAAAAAGACAAAGAAAAACACAAAAGAAAAAGGCAAACCAAATTTTACCCACTAGTTGTTGCCAAAGCAAAAGAATTTCAGAAGTCTTTCCTGCACCTGATACTTGCCCACTTGGGGCCTGTTATCTGTGTCTGATGAATTTTAAATTGTGAGTGAGAGATGAATTTATGCCATGCTGTTAAGTATCTCAGCAAAAAACATTTTTCCTTCTTCTCTGAGAAGAAAGTCTGTGTCTCTAGATGGAGCCAGGGCAGGCAGCTGTACTCCCCTCCTTACTGAGGAACAGATGAGAAACACTGTCCTCTTCTGACTGACACTGGAGCAAGTCTTTCAGAGGTCTGGTGTTTCTGCGGCGTTTATGAGCTTACTATTCACTCACTGTTGATCTCACAAAGCTGCCTTCCCAAAGGAAAACACAATTTCCCTCACTTCAGGATGCACAGGGAGGTCCACGTGCTCCTCCTTCTGAGTAGTCCTGCCCAGACACCCATTTACCGCTGGGGCAGGAATTGAAAGTATTCTTGAAGCCTTGTAAACTTTTACTTTGCCATTTGCCATCTTCATCGATACTGCAAGCTTTCCCCTTCGTCTCTCAGTCCCAGACATGAATATATAGCCTGCCTACGTCACTCCCCATGTTTCCACAAATTCTTACTCCTATTGCCTCGTCCAGTCCGTACAGCAGGCAGCCAGCTGTTCCTGATGTGATCATAACCCCTTCCGAATCTCTCCACTGCCCTCTCCTACCTTCCTTCCTCTCTTCTATTCCACCATATCGTATAGAATTTGCTTTGTAATTTTGCTGTCGTCCTGTTACCACGCCACGTCCTATATCTAAATCATCCTCTCCTTCTTAATACTTCTCAAGCTAGCGAAGCTTTAATCCTGTCTTTAGGCATTTCTACCATTTGTTCATGGCAAAACCCCATATAGAATTTCTTTTCCATGTTGATTACTTTTCCATACACAATCCTTCCTGAATCCTTGTTCATGACTAAGGGGGAGAGATTTCATATTTACCAAAGGATAAGTCGCTGGTGATCTGTAAGCCCTCACCCCAGCAGGTCTTGCAGTATCTTGTTTATGTAGCCTGGTTTTACTTCAGCATCTCAAAACAGGCTGGGTCTATCCTGCCAAGCGCATACGCTCCACGGTACGTCCTGCATTCTCCCCTGGGTACTCCTGCTGCGATTCAGCTGCAGGCTCGGGTGCTGTGCACCCTGAACACCCTGATTTCCTCCGTTTGGCAAAGCTGGCTCTGGGTGTAGGGAGGATGCTACTACAAGGGCCCACAAAGTCCCACAGCCTGGATGGTCAGGAGACCACGATTACAGGCACACTGTGGAAAACACTTTCCCTATAGGACACCAATAACCTTTGTACCTTAGCACTGGTGTAAACTGGCTTTACTGAGGTCAGCTGAGCTGCATGAAGTTGCAGTGGGTTTGGCTTCGCGTTATCTGGCTATTAAAAAAGGCCACATCATTGGTTTGGTGAGCACACCCGACGTTCCTATGCTGGCTCTGCTGTCTGTGTTGCTTATTTGGAGAGCTAGCTATGTACATGAATGTGTCCCTGTAGGTCAGACCAAAATCCATCCTTGCCCCGTATCCTGTCTTTGGGCAGGAGATTCTTAGAGGACAAGAATAAGAAACAGGACAAATCAGAAACCCCTGTGCGTACTCTCTCAGCTTCCAGCAATCAGCTGCTTGGAGGACTTTCTGAACTGGAGCTTGCCACAGTACCATCATGTTAATAGTCCCCCATAGACCTATCGTCAGTAATATATCTTATTTTTTTGAACTCATAACATCCTGTGGAATGAGTTCCACAAAATAATTATGCCCTGCATGACAAAAGTTTGCTTTACATTTCCTGTGTGATTATAACACTGGAACCCCCTTAGGTCCTGTATTGTCAGAAACAATGCATTAGTCACTCCCTAATCACTTTCTCTGTGACACTCATTATTGTGTATGTCTCTGTCTTTTTCCCCTTAGTATACCCTCTGAAGGGTCTAGATTATTTACTCTCTCACTATTATCTTTCCCTGTACCTTTCCTAGTTCTATCCCTTTGAAACACAGCAATCAACCAAATAAAAGATTCATAATAAGGGCATATAAGAAATATGTGTGGCATAGATTTTAACAGTCTGATTTGACTGGTCCGTCTTGTGACTGAATTGAACTTAGTAAGTTTGGCCACCACCAGGACAAAAATCAAAACAACAATTAAAACAGTATTGGCTAAAAAATGGCAGTAGTAATAAACAGACTGGTTTCTCAAGGGACAATGTGAAACAAAAAAAGAAAATGAAGAGGTGGAATAAAAAATAATTACAAGATAATTTCCAAAACTAAACAGTCAGTTCTTTTCCGCAACATCTAGCGAAAGCTTCTTTCCTCTGGGAGGAAATTCTCAAAGAAGTTTACCACTGCAGGGGAATGAAAAATGAAGGGAAATGCAGAGTTGACTCTCGAGGTCTCTGTGATACAGCAGACAATTGCATCTGCTCTGCTATTGACCCCTTGAACAGGGTTTCAGAAAATCCATGCAGTTAAAAAACACTACATGACATCTTATTACTCGGTAGAACTGTCACTTATCTCTGGCTGCAAGTGACTCAGCTAAACAAATACTGTCATCACGTATCTGTTAGCAACAAGATTGGTTTTCTTATGCATGGTCAGCACAACGCTTTTTCTCTTCCGAAGGCAAAAAACTATTTGAAAAGCTGTTTTAATAAGTATTTTCATAAGACAGTCCTAGAGGCAGCTGCACCTCTGGACACTCTCAAAGCACCTATGTCAGGAGCTGGGCTCCCCAGCAGTGCTTGCTTTGTGCTGGCAAACTCTTGCCATTCCTCTCTAATTCACAGCAGAAGCGAGGCACGTCTTAACTAGGACAAAGCATGTCTGCAGCCACAGCTCGCTAACGGGAGGCAAAATCCTAGCGAGGATGCGACAGTCTGCAACTGGTTCAGTCCCTTCACAGGCTGAGTCTCACGCAGCCTACGTGACCATTATAAACTGCCTTGCCCTCATTGCGGTTTTCTCTTACTTACTCTTCTTCTCTAGTGAAACAAAACTTTCTCATTAAAAAAAAAAAAAAGGGGGCTTTTATACAGCAGCCAGCAAACGATTTAACAGCCAGTAACTGAGGCTACTTCACTGGGATCTGGCATTGCCTTCTTCAAACTACCCTTAAGAATTAGCACCCTTAATGACCTATAGAGTTAAGCAACCATGCTCTTGTCTGGTGCACAGACCCTGTGCAGGTGACAGAGATCCAGATAATGACGCAATAATTATGCAAGAACATACTCCCACATATCATGCCCAGCGTAACTGAAAGCATTGCTGTTTTCTTTGATGTTGTACGTCAGTGGATATTTGGATATTCTTCGAGGAAACACTAGTATGCCAAGTCTCCTCTCTTTACCATCAAGAAAACATTAAACAGGTTCAGCAAGCATCTCTTGTTCTGCTGGCTTTACTAATCTAAAAGTTCATATTGTCAATTGATACCTAGCTGTCACAAATTCCATGAAATACGTGTGTGGAAATAACTTCTTTCCCTATGCTTTGGAATAGAGATGGAAAAACGGAGTCTGCTGCTACTTACTTGTTACTAAATAAGTGTTTCAAATTTCTTCTCAAGCAATAAAGAACTTTATTGTTCTAATAAAGTCTCTTTATTGGAGTTAAATGGAGTCATCTAACCCTGGTGAACGTCCACCCCACTGCAGATGCAAATCCCAAGCACTGCCGCTTCCTAAGGGCAAATCCTCCTCTACCACAGCTGCAAACCTTCTGGCTGGACTCCAGGGCTACCTCGAATTCATGTTACAGGTCCAAGATGAGAACTAAGACTCTTTATCTATAGAAAGCACCCTGCCAGAGCCTTTTGACCCACAAGCACTCTTTCCTTCTTTCTTGCTCTCACCTTTAAAATTGATCATAGTTGTTTTTGCGATAGAAGAGATGCTGATTTGAAAGACGAGTCCTCAGGCCAGCGGGAAGACACAAACGTGTATCGCCAGCGCAAGCCTAGCAAACCAGATTAGCAAGCCAAGGCTGGCAAGCCAGTTTCTTGATGGGACAAAGACTGGCGCACACCGCCTGTTCTGCAGCCCAAGATACTAAGTTCAAACAGAGACTTTTACACTTACGCTGCCCAGATATAACCGGACACGGTGTGAGGTGATAGAATCATGGAATCATGGAGTCATTTAGGTTGGAAAAGACCTTTAAGATCATCGAGTCCAACCATAAACCTAACACTGCCAAGTTCACCACTAAACCGTGTCCCTAAGTGCCACATCTATACGTCTTTTAAATCCCCTCCAGGGATGGTGACTCCACCACTTCCCTGGGCAGCCTGTTCCAGTGCTTCATACCTCTTTCGGTGAAGGAATTTTTCCTAATATCCAATCTAAACCTCCCCTGGCAGAACTTGAGGCCATTTCCTCTTGTCCTATCACTTGTTACTCAGGAGAAGAGACCGAAGTCTCTTCTCTGGTGGCAATTTTTAAGAGACTTTCATGGGATCCACTCACAGAGTATGGCCACGGGAGAAGGCAAAGAACGACTGTGTAAACCGGTCTTGATGCTGGCTTGTGGCATGGGACATGCAGTGATGCAGGGAAGGAGGAGAAAAAGATTCTGGTAACTATTTGCATTTAGGTGATCTGGGAAAGGGCATAAATACAATTCCTGGAGTAGATGGTGTGAAAAAGTGGGGAAAGCAGCTTTTGACCTAGACAAAATGAAGGAGCTACAGAGAGAGAAATTCACAAAGTGTGGAAGAACCACTGAACTGGGGCTAAGATGACCCTCGGAGAAGTTACCACAGGTTGTGATCAAAAAAATGGTGAAAAATGAGAGCATAATGCCTAGTCAATTTTTTAAACAAACCTGACATATTTTTTTTTAGTTGTCAAAAAATTTGATTGATTGTCAAAAATAATTGCATTTGCATTTTGAATTCATATTTTTGGAAAGTTTTTGCGTTATATTCTGTTAAAAAACAACACTACTCAAAATGTGTAACATAGAAAAACATACTAACAACTGACAAAAGCACTGTTACTGGTTGTCATATCTGAATGTGGGTGCACCTAGTAGTATTTCCAGTGTTTGTATCACCTTTTTTAAAACCTCTTTTGACTACACTCAGAACAGGAATTGATGGAAATATATTTATCTGTACAGGAGAGAAAATATTTCAAATATTTTAAATTGGCTACTTTAAAGGTATGCAAAGAAAAAATTGGTCAAAAAACCATTGGAAAGAGAAGGGCTGCTCAATTATAATGTGCTATTTGAATCAGCTTGTAAAACGAAGTAGTATTTTTTAAAAGGTTTTAATGCAGGCAGACACAAAGTCAGATATGTCAAAAGAGAGAATGTAGGTCACACTAACAACACAGTATACGATATCCTGAAATGCAGTGACACTGAAAAGGATTTCAGAAAATCAATTTACCATGAATTCCTTATGCAATCTATGGGCTAAGGTTAATGCAATACTTGCATGACTATGCAGGAGAAGATGATATCACAGGTACGTATCACTGATGGGACCAGCATTGCTATGTCCAGTTCTGGTATCCAATTTTCAAATAATGATGATTCTGGAATATTGCAAGGGAATCAAGAATGAGTCACTAAATTATTTGAAATTGTGGAAGCCTTACCCGTGCACAACAAACTGCAGACAGCCACCCCAGAAAAGGCAGAGAGAACTCATCACAGTGCCGGGGAAGTGCCGGGAAGGGATAGTCCTGACAGCAGTGGACTTTCAACTAGGGAGGAAAATCATAAAAATAATTAACCATTAGAAAGAAACAGTAGACAAATGCAGGTTGGAAAAAAATGTGTCTTCTTTTAAGGAGTAAAGTAAGTATTAGGTTAAAATTAACCACTCGAGAGCCATGGATATAAGAAGATGATGACTTTTCAGCAAGAACGAGTGCCTTTACAAAAGATACACTGCAGCTCATCTGGGACTTAGGGGCTGAAATCACATGGCTGGCATGACGCAAGAAATAACACTAGATGTTCTTGATAACCATAAAGCCACAAAATCATAATATAGTCACAGAATGTGGATATTTTGACACAATGAGGAAGCAGAAGTCAAAGAAAAAAAATGTTTGTATTTAAGTGCTAAGCTGTTTACCAGTTAGCTTTCAAAACAGAAGAACCCGCATCAGCAGAAAGCAACACAAAAATACACTTGCTACTGCCTTAAAAAAAGCACAACAGACATTAGATCCGTGAAAAAATTTCACAAGCAAGTAGTCAAAATAAAAAAAAGCAATTCTTTCATATCTGCACACAGACAGAGGCACAAGAAGCAGGAGGACTGAAGGAGGAACAAACGGGTATTTAAGGATGACGTGTTGAAAGATCCCAAATATTTTACTTACACCTGTAGCCAAAAGAGGATTTTAAGGTGTCATTTCAGCACAACTATTCTCCCATGTAAGAAAAATAGTTCAACATTAAAACTGTTTCCAAGGCAGAAATTGCTGCAACATTTGTGTTCGGGAGCAACAGATCTCCAGAACTGGCTTGTGTGCATGTAAATATTTTCATGTAAGTGTTGGAGGAACTAATTAAAAAACCCTACATCCTCGCTCATTACCATCAGCTGCTGGGGAGCTGGGAGCTGCTATACGAGTACTAGCTTCAAACAACATGTTGAAAATTGCAACCTGCTAAACCCTACTCTGCCAGCAGAAAAACAGAAATAAAGTATGAAAACAAGCAGATTATCATTATATTAAAGAGGGGAAATAGCGCAGAGTTGTTTAAAAGAACACTGCCCCAAGTACAAGCATATCTGATTAATCTACTGCTCTTTCTAAAAACAGCTGATAGCCTTCATCACAAAAAGTGACAAAGGGAACAAAACCGCCTTGGGAAGTAAAAATCGCCAAAGAAGAGGAAGAAGAAAAGGCTTTCAGTTGCTTTGACAATGAGGTGACTCAAAGAACTGTGTTAGGTACGGCGTCGTTTCATATGTTAGCAAACAGAAGGGGCTTCAAAACCCAGCTGATAACACTGGAATTTGATACAATTATTGAGACTCATCCCATATTACGAGAATATTATGAACCCCGTCAGAAGGACCTAATAAACCAACCAGCTACGCAGAGAGATGGCAAATGAAGGTCACTGCAGAGGGGCGCGTGGCCGCGACTCCCACGCCTCGGCGCCGAAAGGCCTGCCCCGCCACCGCCTTCCAGCACACACGAAACCGTGGCTGCGGGTAGAGCGACGGACGTTGCTGGAGGAGCTCCGGCAGGGAAGCGGAAGGCTTGGCTGGATCAGGCCCTGCGCTGAATTTGTGACCGTTGCGGGGGGAGGTGGAACAGCGTAAAACTGTGGGCAGCCGGCCGAAAATCTGTCCCTGTGCAAGAACAGGCAAAGAAATAAAGCAAAACGAAACATGGTCCTTCTGCTCCACCATAAACAACTCGACCACGAAAAGAAAGACTAGGTACAGGCTAAGCTAGGAGACAGTGAGGCCATTACAATGTCATTTTGTAAAGGAGTGGTTTGGCCTTTCTGCTCAGCGTAGCCCCAGGAGTTGCAGAGACGAAATGGGTCCCAGAAGAGGCCACAGCAATGATTAGCTGGTGGAGGAGAGCGCAGAGGGAGGCTCACCCCCGGTGACGGGCCCGGCCCCCCGCGAGAGCCGAGCTGGCGTCAGGAGACTCTGGTAAGAAGCTGTAGCGAATTACCCCGGGGAGTTACCCCGGGGAGGGTCGGGGCAGAACCGTGGTGGAGCCACGTTTCCCCGCGGCGCGCTCCCAGCCCCCGCGGAGAGGGCTAACCCCAGGGGGGCTGCGAGCCCCGCGCACCCCAGAACCGGCGTCAGGGCCCCACGGCGGGGAGCACAGCTCAGGAGGCCCGGCCGGCACGGGCACCTGCATCCCCTCACGCGAGAAGGACCTGCCGGCACAAGAGACTGCAAAGCTCCTGCAGGTTAAGGGCCAGATGCCTGAAGCACCCCGGTAAATGTAGCCGAGCTCCAGAGATGCTGGAATAACATTGGCTTAATTCCTGTGAAAATCGGAGCTTCATGTGGGCTTGGACGTCTGGCTACGTACCAAGTCTTAAGACTAAACAGAAAGGGTCTATCTTCATAATGAAAAAAATAACATTTTATTATAACTAAGTTTCTGAAGATACTAGTGACAAAACACAGATTGTTCAGTATTTTCTGGTACAACAAGCAGATACAGAACAGAATGAGAAAATATCTGGGTGTTTTACATTATGCTTTTATGTATCGTGCATCGAGCTTGCCTAAGAGCTAAACAGCATTTGATTTGTGCCTAACAATAAATAGAAAAAGGATTGCCAATTAAGAATGTGGGGCATCTATTTTTAACAAAATGTTTTTAAACTTTTGGCTACCTAAGAGAGAAAGGCAGTGCCATCTGTTGGGGAAAACCAGCCGGTTCAGGAAAGCGCAGCGGGCACGCTGCCGCTTCGCCTCCGCTGGAACAAAAGCCCGTTTAGACTCAGTACGTGACAAGCCTGGTTCGATGCAGGATAAACTTTTGCCGGTGGATAGAAAGGAGAGGTAAAACAACCGAGGTGGATTCAACACCGACCCGTGTCAAGCAGCAGCTATTAGGTGTATTTAATACCTTCGCGCTCTTTCCCGGCCGCAGGTTGGGGTTGGCGGAGGCCGGAGGCGGTAAATCCACGCGGCTTCGGCCACCGCAGCGGCCGCAGAAATTTCCCTTCCTTGCCGTTTTGTGAGTCAGCACTTCTGGTGTCGAGCCTTTGCACTCAGATTGAAAGAAGCGGCAGTCCTGCGTGGGAGGAAGATAAATCTGGGCTCCACAAAGGGATAAGCTGGCAAGCTTAGGTGGTCTGTCGATGACTGGGGCTTGCGTGGTTTTAACTCGGCGTTTGCAGACTGCCGGTGACTGCGCTTTAAATATGCAGCAGTCAAATGGTTGTAGCCAAATGCGGGTTTTGACGGTTGCATTGAATTCGAAAGCCAATGTATTTAACATTTAAGTACACTGCGTGCACCTGATGAATTATTTACTTACACCAACCTTTCTGGAGATGTACATGTATTCTCACACCCACCCGTGCAAAACAGCACACGCACCCCTATGTACATCAGCTGAGTCTTTTAGCTAATCATGCCTTTCTGTAGCTATTTAGCATGTTACTATTTTCATTCACAGGTCAGGGTAGGGCAGTAGATCTCAAATATGGACATTTTTTTGCCCAGTGAGAGACTGACACATCGGCTAGAATCACATTGATGGTTATTCAACAGAACTGCAGTAGCCGCTATTTTTGCTCCGTTCCCACAGCAGCAATAAAACAGTAGCACAAAACAGAAAGTGACACACCAGATACATTGAACAGCAGCTGCCCTTAAAATCCAAGTAGCCCCCATGGACCGTTTCACCATTTGCAAATGGCTACTTTTTTTTTTTTTACTTTTTTTTTTTTTTTTGTACTGAGGGGGTGTAATTAAAGAAGAAAAAAATGGGATCATACTAGCAGTAAGAGCAAAGAATAAACAATGAGAGCAGAAATGCATTTCCTCAGTTGAATAATCGTGCTTTGAGAGACGTGTGGAGAGCAATGCACCAGTAAGGTGTTCTCTTTAAGAAAAGATTATCAGGAGTAGCAGGTGGACGGTCTCATGCCTCGCTGTCCAGTCTTTGCCTGACTGGTAAAAAATTCATTTTTTAGTCAATACCAAAGCAAGTAGTTGTGTATAAAAGCCACGTAAATGGTGAAAGCACACATCAAATATGCCCTTGGGCAGGATTAATGTATAGAGGAGCTTCTGGAAAAGAATCTTTCTTAAACAGATAAATGTGTTTTGAACTAAGCCAAAAAGACTTATTTTTATGGTGTTCCATACTGCCCTGTTTTAAGTATTGCACATCATAAGAGAGGAAATGAAAAAAGCACTTCTCTGGTGCCAAAGGGGAGAGAGACTTGAAAGAACCACTCACAGAAGTACCATTTCACTTGTAAGAAGTGCACTCTGATTTTTTTTTTCCAGATGAACTCTAAGTGTGCAAAGTCCAAGCAAACAGAATAGTAACCTTTGATGAAGCAAACCTAAAATTGTATAGGTTTGGATTGCAATCATAATTATATTGTATTCAAATGCCAGGGCTCCTTTCTAAATAAATGCGCTTGAAGTATTTGGTGGAACAATATTCTACGGGAGACTGAACTAAACAGCACTTTCAAACTCAAGATGATATACAGGACAACCAGAATGAGAACTGGAGCTAAAAATACCGAGTGACCCTATCACTGCATAGCTTGTGATAGTAGTCTTTTTTTTCATAACATATGTTCACAGATATGTCATCATCATCTCGTGTAGGACTGGTGGTAAATAAAGACTTGCAAATTTTGCTAGATTTTTCACATCTCTGCTTGTTCCAGCAGTAACATTGCCTGCTTGACTTTTATACGTCTGGCATGTTCTAGTAATTCTCAGTCATGATAAGATCTTGTGCCCTCAATATTCATTTGCTTGTTTTTTTAAAACAGACGTACAGCAATTTCTCTTCCTTTTTTCCTCTTTCTTATTACCCGTATCACTTTTATTTCTTCTGATTTAGGAAGGACAGGAATCCCTTTCTATATCCTGCATCTACACTCAACAGTTTAAGACTCAGGTCATCCTTCTATTTAATATCAACAAACAAAACAGCCATATTCGATACCAGATGAATACGTAACCATCGGCACAGCAAAGCTCGGCTAAAAGGCCTGTCTCCAGCACTTCTAGCCTGGGGACCTGGAAACACTTCCCAGCTCCTGTGACTGTTCTGCCTGCATGTCAGGATGAGTCCCAACTCTTAATCATCTCTCATACTCTGATTTTCACTGGGAGAAGGCCCAGGCGTGCAGGTTAGGAACATGCCACAACGTGCTGTAATAGGTCTGGATGATCTGTACAGTAAGGCACTGGACTACAGGGTACAGCCATAGAGTGTGACATGGATTTTGCTATTTATAGCACTGGAATGGGTTTTTTTTGCCCCAAACTCAGGAATTCTCAGTACAGAAAATTCATTTCCAAAGTGTGAGAGCAAGTGAGTATTAACTAGCATTAGTGGCTGGTACCCACTGCTAGAATTCTTTCATCATACCCAATAACCCACAGTTTTGCTCAAAATTTATTATTCTATCTAGACAGGCCTGGATCGGCAATCAAGGTAAATACGTGCAGAACTTCATATGTCAGTGGGATGACGCAAGTGTCTAAAGACAGAATCGGATTTAAAAAAAAGTGTATCGTCAATGCTAGCAGTAGGTCAAACCAATCCACTAGGTAAATTCCATTTACCTTAGGGATGCTATACCAAACATGCAGATTTTAAGGCTATGAATGAGTTTCCCTAATGCTGATGGGAATTTTAACCTTAGTCAAGGAAGTGTCTGTGCCTGAAGGAGCCTGAAGACACCAATAATCACTAGCAGGTGATGAGTGTCTGTGCTGAATGATCCCATTTAAAATCCTGCCAGGCATCTATTTGCCTCTTCAGCTCCTTAGTTACTTTTGTGTATCTGGCCTTTGTTATTTGGAGAGTCTTTGGCTTATTCTTCTTTCTATAGTCTTTTGTCTTTGAAGGATTGATTTATTGCTATCTGATATGAGCTACATAATCCAGCAAAATTGCCTTGTCTCAACAGTTTATAGTTCTTCTCAAGATTTATGTTTCATCCGTCCTTCCAAAGAAAGTACTTGCTTTTTCTCCTTTACGATTTTAAACGTTTGCCTATTCAGAAATAAAATCCTCTTTTGGGATAGGAAATTAACCTAAAATCTGAATAATTTTAAATTCTCAGTTTAGGATGTGCATTTTCTAACATAAAAGCATGCACATTCCCTGCCATCCGTGTTCCCCTGTGCATTTTTCCTAACGCACTTGGAGTGTTCCTACCCCTCACTCCAGCTCTTCCTCAGAACTTCCTCACCTTCTGCCCAGGCTTCTCTTTCTTTTTTGTTGTTTTACCTTGTTTAAAACACTGTGGCCAACACAATTTTCATTGATCTTACCCTGTCATTCACTCCTCCTTGAACCCCTGTGATTCTTTTTCTTCCACTGCCTGGGATGAGACTTCTAACTTCAGCCCGTGCATAACTGTCTCCTTGATTGCTTAATCTCTTACCCATCATCTTTCATTCATCCTTGGTCACACACTGAAGTCCCTCTCTTCACTTCCCCCCTAAACGTGGATTCTGCTTTAAAATCCTCATAAAAGCAAACGTTGTGAAAGCTCCTGTAACAGCAGATTGTTTCTGATGCAATGATGAATGCTGCAGTTTAACATAAATAGCTATTTTACTTACCAGTAAATGGTTCTGTTAGAACACCACAAACAGAGTTCTGCAGTGCACCTCGCTGGCACCTTGTAGGGTGTGCCTTGCCACCAAATGCAGTACAGAAAGGGAAAGTCCTGAGAGCAGCAGCTTTATGCCCACATGTGTGTCCTCCAGTTGTGGAATGGCATGGGGAAACGGTGAACAATTCTGTAGCTCAGAGAGCTGCAAGGAAGTGAACTCCAAGCAAGGACTTATCACCTCTTTCCAAAATTGCACAGTGCCTAAACTGACGGTCTGTTACCCCTGTTTGGAGCCCTCAGTCTGCTGGAGAGTTGTAACCCCTTCACATGACCACTGCACCAAGGGGCGGCAGCAAGAACATGGTACTCTAGATCTGAATGTGCAGTGAATCAATGAGGCTGTGAAGAGGGGAAAGGGGACATAGCCTGGGTTCTTCTTCTGCAGAAGTTCTGGTCCCAGCTGCTGAGTCTGGAAGTATTTTGCTCTGGAAGACAGTCACATTGGTACTTTAAGAATCCAAAGTAACCTTCAACATCCTCCACTTCGTGGATACACCCAAAAGCGAATACATAAAGAAGGCTAAACATGTGGTTTTCACATCAACAAAACTCACATTCAGAGTGAGAATGTTGTGGAAATTAAGAGCCACTGAAAAATCAAGTGATCTTTATATGGACCCCTTGACTCGCCTATATAGCTACACATTTCTTGCCTCAGCTACTTTTCTTCAAAGGTGTCAGAAGTTCTGCAGCCTCTACATACTTCAGTAGAAGGTGCAGATGCTTGGTGTCTTTTAATGATCAACCCATTAAGTTTGATGCCATTGACCTCTGCAACAGTGCTTACTATGCACAAAATATGACAATGTTAAACATTTTAAAGAGGGGTTTTTATGTTTCATTTCAAACCAAATATTTCTGATTAAGATGCTCGGGTCAATTCCTATCACAGTTTGCATCTAAACCTTTTAAAGGTTTATAAAAATCTTCCATACCTAAGAAAAGAGTGATGACTAACTTTAGGTATGCAAGCAAATATTTTTAACCCCAGAACACAATCAAGGGTGGCCAGGTAGGTTTTGCTGCTTTCAACTAAGCTACATGTGGGATTTCTGATGTGATCACTCACATTTATGATGACTGTCAATCCAACATCTGCTTCTACCATATTGGACTGTGAATATTTCAGATCAACAACTAAAACCCAGATGTGTTTGTGTCATGAGCTCTACGCACTCTACTTGAAATGATTTGTTTTCAAAAACAGAATTAAGGATGCGCTCACGCTTGCAACAGTATCCTGAAATGTTCCTTGTGCACCGCAGAGCTTTTGTGGGAGAATCCAGCCACCTGGGTCCAAATTCCCTAACACCCTGGGCAAGAGGTATGTGCAGACAGGACTCCCTCCCTTCTCAGTGCAACAGCTGGAAGTACAAGACGACTCATCATCACATCCTATGTCATTATTAACCCCACTTCTAATTTAATTCTCTTGCACTAAAACCCCCAAATTTTTACTATACAGTGTTGCCTCTAAGGATAGCATAACGCTTTATATATGGTCACAAAATCAAGAAAAGCCGTACATTTTTTTCCATGTCTCTCTACACAGATGAATAATTTAAAAAAGAAAATGGTTTATACAAGCAGCACATTTGTGACCTGCCGTGTTTTATCAGTTACCTTGACCCTGTCTTTGTCTCTTTTTTACTATTCAAGTTGAGGATTTCCGCCCTGGTCACTGGCTTCCCCTTCCTTCCCTCATGTAGGGCAAGTGGAAGGATGAGAGCTGCAGGAGAGCTTGGAGGGATGATGACCTGTAGGGAGCAAAAGGGGCAAGACAAGCTATGGAGGACAGCACATAAACTGGGGGTGCGGCTATGAGAATTTTTCAGACTGACTTTAGAAGGACCATGGGGTTAGCCTAAATACTAAACATGGGGAATTTTGCATGTATCTAATGCTTTAAGATCCCCCCCAAAATAGTGGAGTATTTCTGGTTACAACACAGGGAAGTTATTGTTAAGGCTTAACTCATATCAGAACTCCTTACGACCAATTTTTTCTGTGTTTTTTCCTTCCATCAAGCCTGGGTACTAACTGGTGCTATAGATGGATTCATGTGCACACAAGAGCCACGCATCCAGCTGCCCACTTGCATACGGAATCAAACATGGAAGCCTGGACACTGGCACCCCGCTCTTACCAATGTCCAAGAGTAAATAGATGTTCTCGGGTCTGACCAGCTCCAGCTGGAGCTTAAAGTATTGCTACTTTCAAAGGAGCACGGAGGACTGCTCATCCCTCTGTGTGTGGTAAACCACACAGACTTGCTCTCTGTCTGCCATTAGCGTGGTCCAACGTGGTTTTCAACCTCCTTACGACACGGTGGGGAAGCACAGGAGTGTGCACAGCTACACGGCATCTCTCTTCTATCTGCTGCCCAAGGCGTAGGTAGAAGTGCCCCCGGGGGAACAGAGAATGGACTCACTCTTACTAGAGCTGCACAGAGCTTAAAAACACAGCACAGAGTAAAAAGATGGGAAAGAGGTACAGGCAGAGCTCACCATAGCCAGGGGACCTACATTTACCAGTCTGGGTCACAAATGCGGTTTGTTTTCCTAATTTCTGCTCATTAACACATTTATTGGATCACCTAGTTCAGATGTGTGTAACTTCAGAAGCATGTTTCTTGCTTGTTAAAGGTACATGGCACTTCCCATATTCTAAGGAGAATTTATATTTTTAGACAAGAGCCTAAGTAAAGGTGCTTTTAAGAGAACAGCTACAACCCATCAGGAGTATTCTGACAAAAAATTTCATGGAACCCAGTCCTTTTTTAAATGTTTTTCTTTTTTTTGGTAGGAAGGAGGTCAGAGAAATATTTTTCAGAACTCTAACAGACTTTTCAGAAAAAAAAAGCTATAGAGAATAAAGACATTATTGTATTCATCTGAGACACAGGAGACCCAGATTCAACTTGGAGCTTTACCCGATTTGATTTTGGTCTCAGCACATCCCAGGTGAATGCCCTGACCAACAGCATGCATCTCAGCCTCAGGTACTGGCCCAGGGAATTTATGGAGTCCAGGCAATTAAAAATGTTCTTTGGATACTCACCATGAAGGCAGGACATTGTCAGGAGTGGGACCCAAATCTGCACAAATAATGGGAAAGAAAAACAGGTGCAAAAAGAAATTTGCTGAAATGAAATTAAAAAAATCTTATTTTACAATATGTCAGTCAGAAAATGCTCTAAAACAGTAAGATACCTAGTTCCTCTACTTTAGAACCAGGAGAAAGATAATCTCTTCCATCAGGATTGAAATCCCCATCTACAGCGATAAATATGCTTTAACTGTCCTCTTGGGAAAAAAAAAAAAGATCATCAAATTCTAATATCCCTAAGCCTGAGGAAAACTCTCAGTGACTTTATTAAGAGTTTTGTCTTGATGAATAGAGATTTTGGAGTTCAGGAGGTGGCCCTGAAATTTCAGGGTCAGATCTCTTCAGTAGCACAACTGGACAGAAAACAACCAAGCTCAAAGGACTCTGAAATCCTTCTCCTCCCCCTGAGGCATCATGCAGCAATGTACAAGTTGCAAATGTGGTGTGTGATTTGCCTTCTATTTGCCAAGATTTGGATTCCTTTTCTTATCTGGACTATTGTGCTATCACACTGGATGCCACTGCAGCCTCAGTAAACGCCGTAAGATGCTACAAGTCCACGGTTTCTCAGCCACTGCATTTCCCACGCTGCTTAGATTTACTTGTCACTATTTTCCTGCTTGATAACTGCACGGATGAGAATATTAGGAGTGGCAGTCTAATCAGTGACCACTCTGGGCATTCAACCTGTCAGAGCTGAAAACTCATGAATGAGCAGCAGCGGGTCAGGGATACGCTGTCACATCTGTCACAACCAGAGCAGGAGGCTCCTCTACAACAGGGCTCATCTTTATCACATACCTGAGAGAGAAATGAAAGCCATAAAATAAAATTTAAAAATACCCAAACCAAGCCAAGAACACGCAAGGATCAAAACTCACACAAGACAGGTCTAAGTCTTTTTTCACCTTGGTGAAAAAATACCAAAATATTTACTTGTCCTTTAGAGGCAGTGTCAGGCAGGTATTGAACTAAAGATGATATTTTTTGCAAAGCCATATCAAAGATCTGATCCTTTCTCATGTAGTGGATCCAAATATGACACGTGCACAAATTCTTGTAAACCTCATCAATAGCTATTTAAAAAAAAATATAACAAATGCCACAAGTACAAGTAAATGAATTCAAATGTTCACATTGCTCAATTAAAGCCCAGCCAGAGATGGGCCTGGGCCGCTATGGCCCCAGTTCAACAAACCACTTAAGCATATGCTTAAAACAAGCTCTGGATCAATTCCCAGTGGGGATTAATGCACACTCGTAAATGCTTCGCTCCTTTGGAGATCACAGAATGAAATATCCCTGGAAAAGCCTTAAAAAGTAAAAGCACGATTCTGGTTGCTTGTTTTTAAATTAGCTTAAGCCAAAATCTTCTAGACTCAGCAAACTCCACAGACGAATGTTTATTTTCATTCTATAGCACCTTGTGCAATGAAATTAAAATTTCAGAACGTAGCACAGGGCGGCCAGAGGGAAAGATGACAACAGAAGGTGGAGGTTAATGTGCAAGGACTCTCTGAGTTTTCCAAGTACATTATAACAGAAAGCACATGAATAGGATGTCTAAGCCGGTAAATAATGATAAATCAATCTACTGCTATTTCTGTGGCCCTGCAAGACGCACATGTCCTGACACTCCTGTTTATGTATTAAATTGAGGATGTGAATTGATACAAAGTGAAATGTTTTCTTTCCCTCAAGCTCCTTTTGTGCCTAGATGGACTGATGTTCACACTCCACGTTTTTCCTTTGGTTAACCAAAGAAATAAATTCTTGATTAGATCCACATTATTCATGTTTTGCAGAGAATTTTTTGCCTTCACATACAAGTCCTGCTGGGGTAAGCCAGCAGAGACCTATTGACTTAGTGTCGTAGCAAATTACATGGCCCTATAGTCAGATGAAATATTAACTCAAGGGACTGATATTTTCCCTGGATCAAAGACCGACTAATGAGAAACAGAATACTGTTTTTTAAAGAGGGTTTAAAAAGTTAGAACAAAACACAGATCAGATAATATACTGCAAAAGTTGCAGTAACTTCCTGACAGTTTGCCTGCCTACAAACCTCTTAGCGCTGATTTATTAATATTAGATGCTGTGCCAAGTTCATGTCATAAGGGATAGATGCTGTGTGCCCACGCTCTGCTTGGAACTGCATAAACATGATCATCAACTAGCTTTGACATCATAATCAAAACAATGAAATAAGTTAAAGGTGGCAGGCTATATCTGAGTAACTGTATTAAGAAGCTCTGTCTACATTAAGAAAAATAAAATTTGTCTGCACTGATGGAGGGAAGGACCTGGTTTTTAAAGGAATTCAGGTGCTTAAAGGAGCAGATGGGTGCACAGTGGGATTTTTAGAAGCTCTTAGATGGCAACTCCCACTGAAATTACTGTGTATTAGACAGCTAGGTATTTTGGAAAATTCACATTACCTGCATCTTTAAGCACCTAAATACCTTTAAATATTTGGCCCAACGACAGCTTACTGTAACGTCATAGGAAACAGAATAGTCCCTGCTCAAGGGAAAATAATTTATTGTATGGTCAATTAATTTTCAAGAAAAAGAGATCCATATAAGCAATTTGTAAGAGAAATAAGGCCAGAACTCCTGAGCTATGACTTCTGAACAATTTTGCAATTGAAAGACGAGATATGGTACACAAAGAAATCCTAGGCATTTTGGGGCAAGGTTATAACAGAAATGATATGGGTACAGATTAGGTGCTCATCTTAAACTGGGGCACATCCGGAATGCACGGGCCTTAATCCTCCCGAAGAGTCAAAGATAAATGTGGTACCTCGGTGCTTGTGAAGGGAGTGAGGGGCTGGTAAGTGCGAGAGCTACGGGAGGGACACACAGCCTGCAGAGATGGCAGGCGAACGGACGTAGCGTCATTTGTCTCTTTGGACTGGCAGAAAGACACCAGCAGCCGCAACTTCTGTCCCAAGGAAGCTCAGGAATTCCAAACGTGAACCTGTAAGACCTTGAGGGACGTTCATGTCTGCCACTGTGATGGGAAGGGAGCACTGCAGGTGCCACGGGGGTGAGACACGGCATCCAAACTGGCTCACTGCCATTTAGTTTTCCAATTCCACCGGTCCAAGTGCAAACTGAAGAGTCCTAAGAAGGCAAACCCCACACAAAGCCTTTGACTCCTACTCCAGCAGTGGGAGCCACAAGTAAAGGAGCCATCTACAGCCTGGCTTGCGTCCAGGCTTTGCCCCGTTAGCCTGAGGGCCAGGAAATCAAACAAGTTTCTTGGCTTACCTTTCACAGAGGAGGAAAATAACAGCTACAGTTTTGCACTGTGCCACCTTTCAGTGGCAGGAGAGGATTTCTCCTGCATTACCAATCTGCGTATCCCATCCAAGTCACTTCATTTAATGTGGAAAAAAACAAGCAGTGACAGAACAGGGCCCTCAGTGTACGGCTCCCAGCATAATGCAGCCACAAGAATTTAACAAGTGGGATTTACTTAACTGGTCACTAAGTGTTAGCATTGCTGTAAAGACATATGGCTGAAAGTGTTTCTCTGGCCATAAAGAAACGGAACCGAGAGAGCAGAGAAAATGCCTGGCAAGCAAACTCTCTCCCTTTTGTTTAATAGCTCTCTTCAGACTTGTAAGCCTAGAAAAAGCTTCATTAAAGTTAATGGACAAATCTTCCAGGAAAAAAAAATTAAGTACTTAAATGTTACTAGTTTTGGTCTGAGCATGCAAAATTTCCCTTCCTTGCTGGGCTCACCCCAGGATAGCAATCTTCAGGCAGAATTACATAAATATTGACAGCTTTCAGGCTGGCTTTGTACCTCAGACCTGACGAGTGACTGGCAGAGTTCAGGGGCCAGGTTCACAAGCCTTGCGAGTGGGCATAGCTTCACTGAAGTCAGTGGGAGACCTGCACACATTACAGGAACCTTCCATAAATAGAAGAGAGCTGTGTCCGTTTGTACCAGAAACGACTGCAAATTACTGCCAGCAACATTACAGAGAACATTTTTCACCCTGTAGACTTCAGGCAAACAGTTCCTGAAGATACCACACAAAAATACCCCCACTCCCAGTCACTTTGCCAGCTACTGCCACGGCACTCTTTCCCTTAACATTTAAACCCTCTCTTCCACACCAATGCTAATTGCAATTAGCCTTGCTACAGTGTGCTACTATGCTGACTTTTCAATAGGTGACTGAGGCACAGATTGTGACCTTCACTGGGTCCCAGTGAGCCGATGGGGAGACACAGCAAGGTGCTGGGACAAAGAAAGTATAATCTCTTGTATAATGGACTTAACACTCAGTCTTTACCGACAACAGGCATTTCACAGAAGAGATGCTTTAAATACCTTCTTTATAGATTCACAGTACAGAAAGAAGTAAACTTGCCCTGCTGTATGCTTCTAAAGCAAAATTTAAAAAGCTCTGTTAAGAAATTCAGAAGACCCATACATGCTGCCATTTTAGGTTTAGATGAGATCTTAAATGGGTGGCCATTAAAAAAATAGGCCACACGACTTCCACCCTAAGCTGGACAAAACTGCAACTAAGGATGGGACTCTGCACAAAGACAGCTGTATTCTAGTACCACACGACCTGAGGTGAGACATAGCAAACATAATCCTCGGGTCCCATTTGGGTGTTGAAAAGTGTAAAAACAGTGCTTGAGATGTCCTGTTCTTGCCAGACATGAGTGCTGCAATCGAAGATAAAGTATCCTGCTGTGAAGTCTGTGGCTCATACAGGGAGCAGAATGTAACAGAGACCACTTACACAACGTGAAACTCCTGACTGACCTTGGCAGAGACCTTTCTTGGATGAACAAGGAGGAATCATTTCACAACAGTGGACTGTTCCTTGAATTTTTAAATACTATCTTATTACAAGACACTATGATATTGCTTAACTGCTGCTTGTTCAAATCAATACAGTTAAAAGAATAGAAGAATGGATGGGGATTGATGCATAAGTAAGTGACTTGTTTTGGCAATTTTCAACAGTACGTCAGTAAAGTGCATTGCGTTGTGGCTTCTTTAAGCAGAATCAAGTGCACTAGCAGAAGAATCAGTAAGATACTCCAAAAGATATTTTAAAAATCTGAGAGGATTTAAGGGATCTCTTGGCAGCACTGTCAGGCTACTCAGCAAAACCCACAATATTCTAATACTGACTGTCAGCTCTCCAGCTTATAAGCAGAGGCCAAAAAATATGGGTCTGATCATCCTTCTGTAAGCTAGAAGACTGAACACCTATGTAATCACCAGGAAAAATGACAAGGCTCTATTTGACAGAAAAAAATAAACTTATTTAAAACTTTGGGGGGGTTCAACTTGACAAACTTCACATTTTTCACTTCAAAACTAAGGGGAAGAAATCCAATACTTCACCATGCAAACTCAGCAGTCCAGGCTGGGGGCTGACAGCACTACGGGCAGCACAGGACAGAATGGGGTGCACAGGGGACCTGATGTTTGTGGCTTCGCATTTCGATCCCCAGCATCTGTTGAAGCTTCTGCCAAGCTGTTCTAATTTACTCCTGAAAACACATTGACCCAAACGGGCTGTGGGAGCCGAGGCTCAGATTGCTACAGATATTTACATGCTTATGTCCTGACCGACCTCCTGAAGTAAGTTGAGTGAATACCTGCTTTTCAATGCTGAGCTTCATGTTTTAGGCATAATCTAGCCACATTGCATAATCTAGTTTATGCAGAGCCTAGCTTTTTCACTTTTTACTTTCAAATCCAAAAAACTCGTTAACACTGACTTCCCTAATTTTTAACATCTTGTTAAAATGTCCATCTTGATGACTTTGTAATCCCTGAAATAAAGTGTCAGAAGGCTTTCAGAGCTCCCAACAGCCTTTAAAGATGGAGGCAAGTGTGTATTAGCCCATGATGCACACAGGGAAAGGTTACTAGCTCATAACAGCTTTCCTTCCCCATTCCAGCTCATGGCTCTACTCCCTACATGCAGCCATGGTCACTGCAACTCTCACGTTCCTTACTCCTGCTACTGTTGAGCTGCACACTTCTCCTGCACGTCTTCACTCGAGCGGCAGCCCTCGTTCACACCTCCCACTCCCCAGAGAGGTCATTCACTTGAGATACTTTTCACCAGTCACTAGCTTTCGGTCCTCTTTGGATTGGACACCACCAACCTACTTCCCTGGGTTAATCTATCATCTGGAATTGTGTATCTGGATTGAGAACTCCTTGGGGCAGGGCCAGCTTTTTGTTCTCTTTGTACAGCACCTCCCATAAGGGCTTTCCTGTGATAACTGAAATAGCAAATACGTAACCTCCGTGCCATTAAAGAGAGTCATTGGCAAAAGGAGGAAACGAGTAAATGCTAATACACATCACGCTAGTCCGTTGATTATGCTTCCTCTCTACGACAACAGTGATCCAATGGAATCATTAAAACTGATCAGTGTAATTGTTTCAACATTAGACGCAGAACTTAAAATCAGAAACTGAGCAGCTGCAGGGATTACGTGAAAGCCAGTGTAAGTATCACCATCCTTGCCCGTAGGTAAAGTGGTGAGACTGAAGATAATATTCTGATTCACAGAATGGTAAAAATACTTTACTCCAACATTTTCCAGGAGGCTTCTTTGCAAAGCCACCATAATTAAAATTAATTTGAGAAGGTGTTCTTCAAGAACTCCAAAGTAAAAGAGAAGGGGAGGAATTTTACTGCTTTTTCAAAGCATGCTAGTATCACTTCACAATTTTTTGTCACATCGATTCAAATTCACTTTTTCCCCTGAGAACTATAAGAATTCATCAGCTTTCCCTGTCTGATTTCTGCTGTCAAACACATCAGCAAGCATGTACCTCTCCATAATTCAAACTCTTTCCTGCCCACCTTAATTGTATGTCTCTTTTCTAGATGTAACATAGTAAGAATGGGCTGTCTCAAAGGGAGATTTCCTCTAGATGTCCTTATATGGCAGGTGTACACGATCACTGAAGGGTAAGTCCTATGCATAATTCTTCTGTCATCGATTTATTTTACGTCCCCATGCTTCATGACAGCCATTTTGATGGGTCTAGAGGGAATATTGCCATGAACTTCCTTAGACTCTGCAAGGAATGAAAGGAAATTTGTACCTCCAAGTATAAGTAATTCCAGCTGTTTCAGGAGAAAGGAAAATGGCAAATTCATGATCCTCAGAAGCAACAAAACAAATCCTGATTTAGCTAGTTGTCTTATAACATAGGAGTTGAGGATAACTTCACATTTCTGTGGAAGCCAGTTAAGATCTCACATATTTCCATCTACCTTTAACAACTTCCAGTCAGCCGATAAGCAGATCTGTTGATAATAAGAGGTTGGTGGGACAGACAGTAATTGCTAGAAAAGAGGAGGTGTTCATCTTTATGCTTCAAGTTTCACAGAGCTTTAACAGACTGTAGATCCTGGAATTTGCACGCACACGTTTTTTTGGCTATACTGACTCTGTCCCCTGTGTTTTCCAGAAGGCATTTGGTACCTCATGTTATTTGCGCTATATCTTCAGGGATTAGGGCTCTGCCACTCTGCTTTTCCACCCTTTTAACTCCAAATGTCACACATTGCTAGGAAATATCTTTAAAAATACCTAAAATTTGATCTGCAGCACTGGGTTCCGTCAACACAGTAGCTTGCTGAAACATCTTCACCATGAGATGTGGTACCCACTGAGGATTGTAAACATCAGCAAGAGGTAAGAAAAAAAAAAGAAATTCCTTTGCACCACCTAAGTAACATAAAACTATTGAACAAAAAAGACAGAGAGAAGAATGAAAAGAGAGGGAAGACAAGCCAACTGTAATGAGGAAAGATGTTCTTATCCCAATACGTTGGGGACTTCTGAAAAGAGTTCGCAACTCAGTGGTGTGAAAATATGTCAAGGTTATTGAACCTAAAAATGTCTCTGCTAACTAACTGTTGCTTACTCTGCTTGACCTTTAAGTGTCTGCTTACCCAGTTCCCTAGGACCTCGTAAAGTGTACAAAATATATCCTTTACATTAGATGACCAATATTTTGGGCTAAATTCCTGTTGCTTACTGCGCAGCCAAAGAGCTGTCCCCTTGTTTTGCTCCCACATTTAAACAAACCAAGCAGCCATCATCTCTAAACTTCGTTGCAAATATCTGGATGTCTCACAATAAAGTTATTTACTGTTATATATACAGAGGAGGTGGTAAGCTTGTTTCTGACTATACAGAATAAATATGGTGGAGGGGTGTGTGCACATGTGCGTGTGGTGGTGGGGAAGCTACAAAGCCCTGTCATTGATTAGCTTAACTGTCAATCCCTCAACAGAAAAAAATAAGCAAAAGAAAGCACATGAAATAAAATGTTGTTCCATTCTTTTCACATTCTCCCAGCGTTCCAGACTATCTATAATGGAGATTTCTCCTCTTTTAGAAGAAACTTCCTAAGACTTCTGATTCTATGAGACCTTTCCAGGCTTACCATTATTCAAATAATTTCTCATTCAGTTAAATCACCGCATATTTTAGAAACCTGGCATTCAGTGTTGTATAATTATTCCTTGATGCTCTCAGCAAATCTAAAGCTATGGCTCTATGGAAAAAAAAAAAACCAAAACACCAAAAAAGCACCCAAAACCTGGAAGAAAAGGCACCAGTAGCTGTGCTTCAGAGATGGTATTCTTGCCTTTCTTTTCCTTGCCCTGTTTAGACAGATTCAATCTTGAAAGAATCCTGCCATTGCATACTGCTGGCTGAAGCCACTTCCTGTTAAAGTCAGAATCAGAATAAGGTTTGCAAAAAACTGAGAATAAAAATAAAACAATCACCCAGCAAACAGAGTAAAAAGAAATTGTAAGCAAGTATTTGTATCAGTAAACTTGAAAAACATCATCTGCTGTCTTCACTTAATGTCAGTAGTTACTGATGTCCACTCTCATAAATATCATCTGGTAACTGGCTTTTCATCCCTTTCCATACAGGCCACCCTTCCCCCTCAACACACAATCTGTTGTAATATACAGGAAAAATTGAGCTCTGTCAGAAAATTCCAGGTTGATGTATTGGCAAATCTCAACAGATTTCCATGTAGTGCTGGCAATTTACACCGATAGTTAATTTGACCCATTAAAGAAATTATTCTGGTCAATGAATTATCACAGAATCACTAAGGTTGGAAAGGACCTTCAAGATCATCAAGTCCAACCATTAATCCAGCGCCACAATGTCCCCTAAACCATGTCCTGAAGCACCACATCCACACGTTTTTTGAACACTTCCAGAGATGGTGACTCCACCACCTCCCTGGGCAGCCTGTTCCAATGCTTGACCACTCTCTCAGTAAAGAATTTTTTTCCTAATATCCAATCTAAACCTCCCCTTGGTGCAACTTGAGGCCATTTCCTCTTGTCCTATCACTAGTTACTTGGGAGAAGAGACCAACACCCTCGTCGCCACAACCCCCTTTCAGGTAGTTGTAGAGAGCAATAAGGTCTCCCCTCAGCCTCCTCTTCTCCAGACTGAACAACCCCAGTTCCCTCAGCCGTTCCCCATAAGACTTGTGCTCCAGACCCCTCACCAGCTTTGTTGCCCTTCTCTGGACACGCTCCAGCACCTCAGCGTCTTTCTTGTAGTGAGGGGCCCAAAACTGAACACAGGATTCAAGGTGCAGCCTCACCAGTGCCGAGTACAGGGGCACGATCACTTCCCTACTCCTGCTGGCCACACTATTCCTGATACAGGCCAGGACGCTGTTGGCCTTCTTGGCCACCTGGGCACACTGCCGGCTCACGTTCAGCCGGCTGTCAACCAGCACCCCCAGGTCCCTTTCCGCCAGGCAGCTCTCCAGCCACTCCTCCCCAAGCCTGTACCATTGCATGGGGTTGTTGTGGCCAAAGTGCAGGACCCAGCACTTGGCCTTATTAAACCTCATACAGTTGACCTCTGCCCATTGATCCCGCTTGTCCAGATCCCTCTGCAGAGCCCTCCTACCCTCCAGCAGATCAACACTCCCACCCAGCTTGGTGTCATCTGCAAACTTACTGAGGGAGCACTCAATTCCCTCATCCAGGTCATCAATAGATATTGAATAAGACCGGCCCCAGAACCGAGCCCTGGGGAACACCGCTTGTGACCGGCCGCCAGTTTGTTTATGAGTAAAAGGAAGTAGTAACGGTAGCTGTAAATTAAAGTGCTGTTTGAATATTCCTTATTCACAAACTCTGGGTCATCAAGGCTTACACTGTAGTTATGTTTGATTAGCACTGATTCTGCAGTGCAACTTGAGTACAGGTTATTTAATGAGTATCTAACTAAAATAACACATTTTACTAATAAACGGGAATACTGAACTCTACCTCTGTTCCTCCAACTCTTTCAGAAAAAATATCTATCCATAAATATACATACATTGTTCATGTGCCTGAAGGCCAAGCGAATACACTTGGTGCTAGTTGAAATAAGACAGTTGAATGCTGCTGAAATCTTACTGAAGTAGCTAGCAAAAGGCCTGAGGAACAGAACACAATAAGTGTTCAAAAACATCTCACAATGTAATAATCAATGTGTAATATGAGCTAGGGGTTAGTTAAATAAAATGTGAAAGCTGTATTAATGAACCCTTTTGCTGTCCAACACAGCATTTCATTTTCTTTCATAGGCTGCATAATGCAGGGCCTGGGAATAAATTATAGATGAAACCCCCATCATATGTTTATAAATACACTAACATTAGCATTTTACTTCCTCATAAATCTGCACCAAACATTCAGGCGCAAGATAGAAAGCCCTGTAAAACAATGATATATTCTCTGCTTGCAAGACTTGCCTAGTGGCCCATTCATTTCTACCGCTGTTCTTCAAACATTACTTTCTTCGCTCATGCCCCCTCATTTAAAATCCATTTTAATTTAAAGATGTTCGATGCAGTCCTAGTGGTACATTTACTCATCCTGGTTATACATCATGGAGCAGGGAAAAGAAAATTGTTTAATCTAGAGATACGGTTCACTGTGGTCACCACTGAACAGTGGAGTAATTACCAGATCAGCTCCGCTAAAAATGCACTCAGGGTGTTCTGTGACCTATCATCTTCTAATCTGCATAGTGAAGTATAGCTTCATAACTATAAATTGCTGACTTAATTAAAACCAGGACCTTTCTGTCATTTAATTACAGGGAGAAAGGTTATTGCTTAAATGCAATTTTCCAAATGTGATTTCTTAACAGTTATTAACTGCTTCACCATCATTTATTGTTTCAGATTTTTCAATTTGAAAATAGTCCCTGTGACAGAAGTAATGACTTCATGAAAAACTCAATCTAGATGGAGCTGAGCAGACCCATTTGTTTCTCGTAAGTGGAGCAGACAGAAAACTTGAAAATGTCACAGGAGGATCCTGTGATTGCTCCACTTTACAGGAGTAATTAAAAACCAAGAGGTTGTATTAAAGGTGAAGAGAAGAGGTTTATGACAATTTCAAGGTTTCCCCCCCTTACTGAAATATTTTGTGTTTGCATTTTCAACTCTATTAGGAGAGGTACAGATTAATAATTGTTAATTTATCCCAGCCCGATACACAATACTAAGTACCAAAGATCAGCCAGTTAGTTCTGCAGCTTTTCTATTGATCGTCCAAGAGCCACATTAATCTGAAGAAAAATATGTTCCATATAATTTCCCTCTGTACATAAAGCTTTTCACTTCCGAGAACTGTTGTTTCCATGAAGCATGCAAGTGCATTTTAACTAAAATTTGAACAGCAGCTCATTGTCTAAGACAGACCTTCTCATCCAAGAGTGAACTTGATTCTGCTAAGCCACTTTTATAGCAATCTGAGTCCAGTGAGAAAAAAAGCAACATCAAGACCTCCCCCGCAGAGTACTGCATGAAATTCTACTTGAAGGACAAACCTGGCCATTATAACTCAGAGGAACAGCTAAAGCCTGAAAGGCCTCTTGCAGGGCACTGCAAATCCAATGCAAGGCCAAAAAAAAAGAAAAAAGCACTAAAGGAAAAAAAAGAGAGAAAAACCCCAGATGCTTACTGTTGCCAGGACAACAATTTCTTGATCCCAGTAAGAACACATTTTTAAGCTGAATTTTGCATCCCATTTTTTGTAATTAACAGTCCTTCCAAAATACGTGTGAATGTTACATGCAAGAGGTTTTGCAGCTCAGGGGAAGCTTCACTGTGCAAGAATACCACCGGGAGGTAAGAAGCTTCCTACCAGGCAGTCACGTATTCCTTTGCCCTTGCGCTGAGGCTCCTGCATTCACATAAAGTTTCGCTGACGTCCCTGATGGGGCCTTTGAAGTCCTGGAGGAGCTAGTGATGGATATGGCAGGCAGCACTACAGAGCCACCCATTTCACACAGCTTCGTGCTCCCATAAGCATATCATAGTCTTCGGTTCATGAATCCTCCAACATCCCCATCAGTGAGGGGAGAGCTGCTATCCCCAGGTCACTGGTGTGAACCTGGAGGAGAGAGGCCATGTCACCCTGGCCCAGGACCTCCAGCTCCTGGGTTAGCGCTCGGAGACCAGACCCTCTTCTTTCCTGGACAAACAAGCCACAAGGATTCATTTTATGACCACTTTTCTGATGTATTCAGCTGCGTATGAACCAATTGTGAGAATCCGAAACTTAGGGGAAACTGCCACGTGGTAGTTAAATCCTGCAGAGCAGCTCGCTGCAGATACTCGCCGTGCGCACGGTGCCGGCGGGATTGTGCCAGCCACGTGGCAATGCCTCCTCTCCCTGCAGCAACGCAGCTGAGTATTGCCCATTCAGAATTTGCTCTGGATTTGCTATTAACACAACATCCAAAATATTTTCAAGCCATGTGTCACCTCTTTTCCAAATTGCATCACTAAGTGGAATACAAGCTTTTAACTCCTTCCCCACCCCGTCCCCCGCCGCTTCTTTTCATCGTGAGGACAAATCACGTTTTCGGTTAGTCACCAAACATACGTGGTATTGGTTTTGTTCCCTGACTGGGAGACTCGCATAACTTAGCAATGGAATGGAAACTGTAAACAGGCAACATATGTGCTTGTACGACGCGCAGTTCGCTTCCAGCTAATGATCAAGCACTCGGGGTTACAGTTCGCCCTTGGCAAAGCTACCAGCGTAGCTTGAGTCCTTACACGACTACGCCCGGCGCTGGCGGGGGAGCGGCAGCGTGGCACAGGACAGAGCACGCGGGAACATGAATTTTCTATTTTAGGACTCTCTGGAGATGGCCTCTGCGAGAATAAAAAATACAGAGAAAGAAAATGCAAGAGAGAGAGGAAAAATGGAAGACCAGAGGAGACAATGGAAAAGAGAAAATGCAGCCACTGGAGAGAGAGAATAGAAAAGGGATGGTGGGACACAGCCACATTCCCTGGAATGAAAACGTAGCAACTCTCAGCAGAGAGCACCAGGCAAAGACTCTCTTGACGCGGACTCAAAATCTGGACTATCCTGCCAGGCCAAAGCAACATCTTAGTGATACACACTCTGGCCGTACCTGTTTATTTAGAAACCAGTGTTATTGCCAGGTTCATGAAATTACATGGCAGGGCTAATAAATTACATTATTTTTGTGACCTTTTCACCATGCAGGGGAAAGCCTCCCGTCTTGCCGAGAGATCCATCACAGTGCAGAATCGTCTTCTAAAGAAAACAATGCACCTTCCATCCCCATTTAAAATGAAGCTAGAAATTATACTCTAAGGAATGTGCACTACTCCAGTGCACTGGAGGAGTTTGGTAACAAGTGTCCAGTCTCAGTTCTACACTCAAAACACTTCTGTTTCATTCCCCAGAGCCGACAGCTACTCTGCAGATGGAGGAGGGAAAGCCAGTGCCTGACAGTGCAGACTTCCTGCTGGATTATGTCCTGTGGAAGTGGCAGAAGAGCTCCCCACTATCGCATCCATGCTGGGTGTGAGTTTTCATAAAGCCCTATCTTTGTACAGGACTCCTAGGGAACAGACATTCTCTAAAGGGGCCTAAGGTGCACTTGTAGAATACAATGATGGGTATCTTTTCTCTCCAATCCTTCTCAAATACTTTTCTTCTCCGATGCCATTGTAGATGGGACTAATCCAAGAATCAGAGACCAAGTTCCTAACAGCAGAAGGCAGGTCCCCTCTACAGGAGAGAGAATTTTCCAGACTTCGTTCAGTCTTACCCAAGTTTAACTAAATTCAAAAAGAAGTAACCTAATAAATTCCAGGTGGTATTTTCCATTTCCCCTTGCAGCGGCTGAGGCTCAGAAGGCAACAGGACACCTACCACAGTTCAGGGACTTAGGACAGCATCGGTTACATTACAAATACTTGAGGACTAAATTCAAGTGAACCCACTAACATCGAAGCTGCTTCTTCTTTGACACCTGACAGGTTCTCATAAGTTTCTGTAAAGTAGATACTCTTTTAGTGAACACCAAAATATTAACAGATGCCCAGAGGTCAGTTAAATTAATCATTTCACCTTGGATATGCTGGGGACCGGTTATCTGCTCTGAGCCAAACTTCTCATGCTCACCTATTCAGAAACACGCAGTCCTGTTTCACAGACAGAATCGGCTTGATCATGTGAAGTAAGACCCACTGGCAGTGGGGTCTGCCCAGGCATGTGCTTGCAGAAACCATCATGCCATGCTGTTCTTACGAGCTTTACATGTTTTCCTATGAATCACAAAACCACGTACTCTCAGAGAAGCAACACATGGATTGCAAACCACACCACTATAACAGGACACAATGGCCGTGCAGGTTAATAGCCTGAGAATACAGAATGAGCCTTTTTTGTAATTCGCTACAGTTTCTTCATTTGATTAATTGAGCCCATTCAATTTCCATTTAAGACTATTAAGAAGTCTGTAGCTCTAGCTATTTTTGTCTGCGAGGCTCAGCTTGGAGATTTCAGAAGCTTAACATTCTAGCTGCATGTCACTGCCACCATTGTCTCTTGTCACAATTCTAATTCTATGTTCTGATAATAAAATTTCATTAGTGTCTGCACATCCTTTGCCTTACCTTTGAAGTACTGTCTTGTGCTGAAACGATTAGCAGTACTTTACGTCATATCACTTGACTGTTTGACAGCCATTGTGAGTGAGCTAAACGGGGAGAAATTAAAATTTCTGACAATTTCCATTACATCTAAATTGCTGAGAAATTAAGGGATATTTACTTTTACAAATATTAAAGGTTGTTTAAAATGTAAACTGACTTCATTTTATTAGTAGATTCCACAATGTGCTAATTCAAAATGACTACATAGCCCTATGTGAATAAATTACCAACTCATTTTCCAAAAGCAAAGGACATTTCCTCCAGGCTGCTTTTTGACTGTTTGTGTCAGTAGAAAAAGAAAACAAAAAAACTTATGAATATTTCAGAACAGAAGATATTCCTTGGTGCCTGTATTCCTTGTTTCATCTCAACAGAATAATGAGGTTATTCCTGTACGCTATGATTTTTTAACAAAGTAGTAAAAACACGCCATGAAGCATTGAGTTCATCATATGATGTTAATTTATCTTGGGAGAGGTCCCTCCTTGATCAATGTCTTGATCTCTGCTAATCCAGACAATCACACCCTACATGCCCATCCATGCAATGACCGAGCTTCATTTTAAAACTAGTTCAGGTTTTTCTATGCCCCTTCTCCTACACACTCTGCACAAGAACCTCCTCGCTTTGAGAGGTGTATACATATGAATATACGACGACTTTTGCAAAGTAGCAGCTTTGTTCTTTCCAGATGAACTGGACGCCTTTCCCTCTGAATTCACTAGCCAGCCTTCCAGCCCTTGCTGGCGGGCCACCAAGTCAGACCACCCATGCTGTGACTTCAGGCCACAAGATTGAGGGTTTACATGTTTGGTGTCACATTTTCTTCCATGATTCGGTGCTTCCTCAAAACTAAGTGGCCATTATCATTGCAGACTCTGAAGACACTTCAAACACTTAAGCAAAAGAGACTGTAAGAAGCTTAGGACACCTGCATGGGCTTGTGGGGTGCCACCGGTCAGGTACCCGTTTCAGACACAACTGCATTGCTGAAGGCTGCTTTGCCATTTAGCCACCCAGAGCTTAGCTCAGTTCTTCGGCTGATTTAAAAACTGATTTAGTACAGCTGCCTACAGTTATTTAGGGCTCAGGTTGGGAATGAGTGTTATTAACAACAGGCACGACTTACTTTTATCTCAGCTGCAGTATTACAGGGAGGCCAGGCTCTCCTATACATTTTGGATTGCAGCCAAGAAAATCTGGTCATGGCTCCTCCACTCTAAAGCCTTTCCTTTGATTCCCCCAGACCCTCTTCCACACTAGCTTTCTTTCCAGATTGCTGAACCTTCATTCCATCATTTATCAGAGTTTTTTATCTTGAATCCTTTCCAAGACTTTTCTTAGTGTCTAAGCACAGCTTTCTTCACAAACCGTTTTTTAAAGGTCTCTGCGCAAGGCGCAAAGACAAACACAGCTCCTAAAAGTCCTAATCCGTTGCCTTGTAGGTACCTCTTTTATAGACTCCATTGTAGACAGCATTCACATGATCATTCTAGGATGAAACGCCGAATGGCTCTTCATAGTGTGCTGGCATGTTGAATGCAGCTTATTCCATGAAGTCTGGCACCCATAAAATGAGTATAATAGGTACCTACCACACAGGATGCTGTAAGGCTTAATTTATTACTGCTGTAAAGCATTTTAGACCGTTAGAAGAAGAGTGTCGCGAAAACGTAAAGCGCTATTGCCATAAAACATTTGTCTGGCTGAAAGCTCTCTTCTAACACTGGTCTGCTTGAAAAACAAAGAGGGATGTAGAGAATCCGACTGTCTTACCAGGCAATTTCCATTAAGAAAAAAAGTACTGCTTTAATTTATTTGGTGTCAGCATACATATTCTAAGACTCTTGGTGATGGAGAAGGAAGAAGAGCAGTGAGTATGTCTATTGCATAAAGCATACGTGAATAAAAGATTACTAGGACATGGAAAAGCATACGAGTTATTTCTCATCAGCCAAGCACATTTTACCGAGAGAAACAGATATGCAAATGCAGGAACTTTTAAAACTTTAAATCCTTCAGATTAAAGCAAATCGTTATGAATAATACAAACTGTGTAAGAAATACTGAGTGAGGATATGAAAACAGAAAAAGATCACAATATTTTTGATGACTTGTTTGTGGGCAAGTGTTTTGTTTTGTTGGGATTTTTGAGAAGCCAGAATCACAGCAGTAAATACAACCATGTTCAGTGACTGCCACCAAAGCTCACTGTGCTTGAAATTCTTTTTTACATGCTTTGCTGAATCAGTACTCTAGCCCATGAAATATACTTTGATCTTGACAGTGGTTCAAGTCTTTTCCTTAAAATCAAAGACCATTTTGGGTTTTTTTTGCTTTGATGCACCATCAAGTTCATGCACATTCTTTGTCAAAATATGTCCATATAGTAGGGTTACAATAAATAGTTCTTTTAACAGTTCATTTAGGATTCCAAAATGATGAAGTTTGCAAAATGCAAAGAAAGATCACATAGATTTTTTTAAGCAAACAAACTGTAACAACCCCTGAATTAATACTACGACTGAAAGAAAATTAAATCTGAGATAAGCTTACGTGACCTAAAGGCTTTGGGGCAGCACACAGCAATATGCTAAAGACAGACTCATAACCACAAGCTACATTTAGGACTCAAATCACATATGAGCGGCACATTTCAAATGTTCTTCTACTCCTGAAAATGGATATGTACTTACCAGATGCTGACAAATGGTCACTCCCTAAATGGGTAAAGAAAGATTTCTTCTTGTTCATATTTGATTTCCTCTCGCATTCTATGTCATGTCCAGCTTCTGCTCACATGCTACTGAGTCAAAAATAGAGCTATTCCATGAGAAATGTTGATGCATGATATTTTTGATCTGCCCAGAAGACAAGACAGCATGTGACAACACATATTTCTTACAAGATTTTCACTGAGTTCACCAGAAATCCCCATATAGGTGCTCATAACTCGGGCTCTACATTTTGATTCCAAGAATCAGAGGTTATAAGGCTCAAAAGGACCTTTAAGACCCTGGGCTACCCTCTAGCAAAACAAACACCACAATATTCCTCCAGCAAACTGGAAAGTTTCAGAGGAGCATCTCAACTTTCAGGAATATACTTAGATCAAACTTCCAAACCTCTTCCAATAATACAAAAACAGAAATAAAACTGGCAGGTGCATCTCTTGCAATGTCCTGTAACATAAAAATCATGGGTCACTTAATTGAAGTGATGGGAAGTCAAGAAGGTAATCTAAACATATACAGCCATGCTGTGAAGCCTGCTACATTGCAGTTGGGCTTCTAAAAGGTTTACTGTGAAACTAAAATTAAATAGCACAAAATGAGAGTTACTTTAAATTCTGACAAAATTTAAGATAAGTTGTATCCTCGAATACAACTACAGGAACAAATTACTTCAAGAATAGCTTAGGTGAATTCACCATGCAATGACCAGCTTCACAGCAACTGGTCTGTGCCTCTGCTCTCCCTCGCTGACAGTGTGCTAACACCACTGTATAGATGAACGTATAGACAAATGTATACTAATATATGTTACTAATACACTATACCTGATCTTGCTTCACAGGAATTTGCGTAAGCACACCTGGACAAGGGGTTATGGTTATGGCCATGGCCACAGACGTTGGTCTGATGGCACTTACACAGACGGTGCTCGTTGCTAGTAAAAGCGTGGCTTGCTCTCGGTTGAACGTGGGATACTGCGACCCGTGAATGGCAGCACTATGGCTCCCAGGGAAGCCGCAGAATCTATAACCTCGTGGCTCCGCTCCGCAAGTGTCTGCCCTAGTGATATCAGACCTCTGGCAAGAGTTTCTAAACTATGCCAGGGAGGGCAATTCCCCGTACAGAAAGTATCGTTAAGCAAATTTAGCCTGCCACTTGGTTGGTCTGCTGCCCTTATCACCAGTTTTACAGTGTCATTTCTGCATTTGTTTCATGTGGACTAAGGAAGGAGCATAACAAATTCAAGTACCCCACTCTAATTGACTTTAGCCTTGGAAATTTTGATCTTAACAGAACAGTTTCACTGATTACATAGTGGCAAATGGAAGATTGTCACTTGTTTTTAAAGTGCTTGCTTTTTACAGTGAAGAGCGTGAAGTGTACCAGCAATGCTAACCTTCCGGAAACACACAATATTTAAATTACACTGCTCAGAGCACAGTAATTGAGCCAAACAGACATAAGTTCATATCCACTGAGCTTTCAACGTGGCAAATGCTGCCATCAATTCCTCTGAAGTGCCCTAAGGATGGTTCATATGCCCAGAACGTTGTCTATTTTTTTCCAAGCGTAGCAGTAGATTTAATAAATTAACAACTTCCCCTTACAAATCTTACCTCAGCCAAGTGCTCTAGGCATATTCAGGTTGTTGGCTAACTCATACCTTTCTAATATGCTTAGCTAAAACCCTGAGTAAACAATAAAATACCTTTATAGAATGTATTTGCCCCATTCTTGAGTGAGCAAACCGGCAGGAGCCCACGCACAGACACGATCATACATTTGTTAAACTGCCGTGTTTGTGAAGGGTCACCACATTATTAACAAGCATTTTAAGAAAAGATTAACCAACCACTCCAGAGTCCCCTATTTGTTTATGACCTAATAACAGAAATAATACTTTCCACAAAGGCTGTCATGATGATTCTTCCTTCAGAGGCCCAGATTCCAGTTCATCAGCCTTTACTACATTATTTGCAAACAGAAGTATAATAAAGGATGACCCGCTTCCCTGCAGAATTCCTCAGGAAAAACATACTTTCATTCTTCTTGTAATTTTCCAAACACCTGAATCTACTTTGCGCTCATATATGACTATGACAGACACCAGAACACTTAGTTGCCACACAGATGTCATTACCAGATGTTTTGGCCTGGGTGCTGCTGGATTCCAGGATAAATGAATTCTAATACGCCTAGAGAGGGAAGAACTGTCTTGCCTGTAAGGTGAAGCCAGGGCACATCCTCATTTGTTACACGCCACTGCAATGACTCTGGCATCAGAGGTACCTACAAGGATGCTTTACGCTAGGAAAACAAATAAGGCAACTTCCAGCTAGTATCTTGCAGTGAAGCATAATATATATCTAACATATCTATGGCAATATTTCAAAAGGCATCAAGAAATGCAGAAGCTACATTGTTTTCCCTCCTCTTTACTTTGTACGTCATGCACCAAGTTTCTGGAATCACTGCACTTTGTGGCAGTCGTGACATTTTAAGTTCTTGCAGGGTAAAGTGTAACCTCTAAGGAGAACCTGCATGTGGTATATGAACCACTATTGTGCCTCCCTCATCTTCAAAGCAAGACACATTCACCCCTTCTGAGAATATCAAGAAGTGCTGTGCTCTCCCTGCTGGGTTACACAGGCACAAGGCAGATTAGGTAGAGACAGAAGCAAACACGTTTATTCAGCTAAGAAATCCAAACATCCTCTTAAAAATTAAGGTCCAAGCTATCTTTTCAGAGAAAGTGTATTATATTCATGAATAAAATAAATAACTTTGTTATATGTTAAGAAGCTGTAGTTAAGCATTTTTTGTTTTACTTACTTTTAAATCTTGCTTCAGTGACAAATACAACCCTCTATATGCAGGAAATGAGCAGATGCCCAACGTTGTCTATTAGCTATCCTATCATCTTATCAAAGTGACATACTGAGGCTTAATAAGAGATTTTTTATAAAAGTTGTATAAGCCCAAGTGTAAAACACTTGTTGCTATGTCACAAATACAAAGGGTTTCATGATGTGAGCTGAAGCCACTTTTGCTGGCTTTCTGCAGACAGGTATCTCAGAAGCAGCTCTGTCCATCTCAGATAATGCTAGAACTTTAATTCTACTCACTTCAGTAAGAAATTAAATTATATCAACTATCCTGAGTCCCCACACTCTCCCAAACTAAATAACACCTTTTCACTCTGCTTCTACCTGTACAGATCATATCCTCTAAGCAGGAATAACACTACACGTGTTCATACATTCTCAATATCACATTTCTAATGGCTGAGCCTAAAGAATACTTATAAGCAAAGTGTTTGGAATCTCATTCCAGGCCCAAATTTTGCTGTTTTGAGTCCCTCTCTAATCCCGAATGCAATTTAATGTGTCACACTGCAGGCTAGCAAACTCTCCTAAAACAAGATACTTGGGCAGATAGTGACTGTTTTAACTGTGGGTTTGTTCTAGGGGAAGAAAAGCTGACAGTCTAGATCCTGATTCAGCAATGACCATGTTGACTGAAACAGAAACTGTTATTTGAAAACAGGCATGGGCTGAAGTCCCTTGCAGAATTTGTCCCTCAAAGATATAAATTATATAAAAAAATAGAAAGCCTTTAGACATAAAAGTCTTTTTGTGCTCCAAAAGCACCCTGATCTCAAATGACTTCTGCTGTGTAAATACACCTTAGTCCTGACCATTGTGCCCATCTCGCTCATAAAAAAGCAGTTCAACTTAAGAAAAAGTCTGTTAATACATCGTTTAACACCCTATCCTTTTTATAAGTATTAGTCTATTAAAAAGTCTCATATTTATTTTCTTATTTCAGGCAGACTTGTTTATGGTGTTATTATTTCTAAAGGGAAAAAAACAATATAAAGTCCCTCTCCTCAGATTACAATAAAACCACCTCAGGAACCCTAATTATACCCTTGCTTTCGTAACTTGTTCTCATTCGGAGTCACAGAGAGCTCCTGAAATCAAACGCTAGTAAAAGCAAAAGATCAGGGTGGTTGTTATCAAGCACTTGGACTATGCGTAAACTTACTTAGTGCTTTACAAGCAGAGATAAGATACACTTCCTACAGAGCTCAGGATCCACATAAGATAGGACAAACATAAGGACCGCAAAGAACTGGGTGTAAAAGGGAGGAAGGCAAGAGGGCGATAAGAGAGAGGGTAACCTCGGGTGACTCGCTTCCACGGCACAAGCCGGCTGCGTTGGAGGCCCGAGCCGCTTCCCCCGTCCAACAGCAGGTGGGGCTCCTGCAGTGCCAGCCCCGCGGGGCCGCCGCGGCTTCGGCTTCGGCCTCGCCGGGGCGGGCGCAGCCGGCGACGGCGGGCGGGCCGGGCGCTCCCGCGGGCACCGGCGGCCCCGGATTCAGACCCGCAGTACGGCCGGCCGGATGTCCCGATCGCTTATTTCATCGTTCCCGTTGGCCTCAGCGAGGTTTACCAAAGCTCCAGAGCACGTTTTTGTGTGTGACTACAACACAGATTCAGAAAGATACAGGCCATAGACTTCTCCCAAATCCGGATCGGATCTTCAGTGGCAAAGCTCCACTGGCTGGTGACACAAAGTCAGTTTACACCAGCTGCGGAGCACACCTGAATGACTCCTAATGCCTTCAGTACAACTCATTCAGAACACATACTGCGGACCAAAGCTAAATGGTTATAACACGAGGGTCAAGTCCCTATGCAGATTGTTCCCGTTACCCTATCAAAGTCAGCAGCACGCAGAAACGATGTTCAAAGTAGAATGCAGGAACAGTCCTGCAGGCAAATTGTGCTGGACTGAACAGGAAGCTGAGCCCTTTTTCAGGAGAGGGAATGGGCACAGAAAGGCACTGTTGGGTTTAGAATCCAAAACCCACCCGCAAGTGGATAGATCCAAGTTGTAGATTCCACCAAGCAGGCACGGTTCAGTGAGGAGAACTACTGGCTGCCACTGCAGAGCCCAGATGTTCAGTTCAGCTCTGTGGCCCTTCACTGGTCTGACAGCTTATGCAAGCCATACCACAGGGTACAACTCAAGAGCTCCAGGGATCAGTCTGTGGCAGGTAACATCCGTGTATTGTTGTTGGGGGTTTGAGGCCCGGTTTTCATGCTCTATTTCTACCACTTCTGAGTCAGTGGCAGGTTGTTCTGCAGCATGACACAGTCTCTGCCAAGCGCTTTGCTTCTTCCAGGGTCAGGCACAGTGGAAGGGCTTTAACAGTCCTGGTCATCATTTTTCTGGCATGGCCTCATACTTCCAGCACTGGAGGGGAAGCATCACTTTGTCCCCATCCCTCTTCTGACATGCCAGCCATAAAGTTGCTCTACATAGGAGCCAGTCTTCTCTTTCTTTGCCTCATTTTCTGTCTTTAGCCTCTTAGCATTGATTCCATATGTGCTGAGGGCGTATCTGGATGAACATTTATACTGCTCATCCAAAACACTGTCACTATTTCCCGTTAGCTAAAACAGGTGCATCCCATCCACAGCAGCGTGGTACTCAGGACAAGCTGCACAACTCACCCAAGAAGCGGAATAAACGCTGTGGCAGTTATTGAACTCGGTCATTGCTAAGTAACAATTCACTCATTGTGAAATTGTTAACAGCCACCTCAGGGTATCCCTGCAAGCAGCAGTTGCTGCGCTGTCAACACACCTTGAGATATATACACAAGGTCTCTGGAGACTTTATAACTTGGTTGCTAGCCAGTGCTGCTGCATCCTCACTGCTACTATTACCTCTGCCAGTTAAATTAAGACAGGCCAACATGCTACAATCACACCTTCATTTTGCCGGGTAGACCTACGGAGATAAAGACAGCCCCAAATCAAAAGAGAGTCCCTGATGACAGTGAGAGACAGATGCATAAAAGACAGTCCAAACTGTAATTTCTCTAGAGAACGTAGTAATTCCACTCTTTGAAGAGCAGCACGCAGAACCGAAAGCTGCTAAGACAAGCGTGGGGCTGGCCATGTCCCACACACCGCTGAGGTAGATAGAGCTGCTTCCTAACAAGTGCACAGCACCTCATGGGCCCAGGTTCCCTCTCGGTCCCAGCCACAGCAGGACCGCAAGGGGGTATGGGGAATGGGAACAGGAACAGTAAAAGGGCATGGTGCCAAGTTAAGGACTCTCCTGACCTTTTTTTTTCCACTGAGTGGTGCTACCTTTCCTTACCTTTCCATCACCTGTGCCATGCCCCTACGTGTAGGGCCATGCACAGCTCCCTGATGACCACGGCGTTTGAGCTTGGAGAGGCAGCGGGGTTTTCCACTCACACAGGAAGAAATGGCCAGATGAAAGCACAAGGGGCAATCAAAGGAAGAAACAAACAGCTGGAGCCACCTTCAGAGGGAAAACAGACAAAAGAAAGCACTGCTCTCTTCTCCAGCAATCTCTGCACTCCCAGTAACACGCCTGGCTACGGTAGCGGCACTCCACAGGGAGAGGAGGAAGGAGCTGCTGTCGAACGACGGTTAAGTGCTAGAGGCAGAGCTTCAGATTCACGTACACGTTCCTTTGGCCAGTGCCTGCCTCACACGTTTAGCAACTGTGCCCCCTCCAACACACAGCCTCTTTTCTCACCGAGTTGTATTGCACTAGGACTACAAGAAACCTTTGAAATCAGAGGGTCTGATGCTTCCCCAAAGATATTTTTACACCAGTCCAATTTCACTTTCTTCAGCAGGCTTAGTCCCGATTTACGCTTTGCTTGAGAACAGAATCAGGCCCACAAATCTTTTGAGATGCAGCGATGCCCAATTAGTGTCAACATTTTTTCAAGAAGCATCGTTCCCATAGATGCCTACCCCTCGCAGAAGAAGCAATTTTAAATGTGGTAATCAACAGGCAACACTACAACAAATGCTGTAAACATTAATAATATGAAATCTTTAGCAGACTTTTTGCATCTGCTTGTAGAGGGTTTGTTTTTCCTGGAAGACAAAGCAGTGACTGTGTGTAGATTACTCTCATGCCAAGTGCTAAAATGCAATAAAGTACCACTCTGGAACATGCATAGAAATGACTGCTTTGCCGTGTATTTTGTACTACAAGTAGTAACCTAATCATCTGAGCAAAGCTGAATGGGCTGTTACGCACCCTCAGCACAGCCCACGAGCTCTTACATGTGATTTGGAATCAGTAATTCACGTTTCTCACAGAAAGCCAAGACCAAGTGGCACAGAGAAACTTCCTCACCCACATCAGACGAATGCCTGCAAAGAAGCCCAGCCACACCGCCTAGAATAATGTCTTACGCTTTGTCCTTGCTGCAGCCAAGGCTGCAACATCCAAAGAACAGAAGTGGTGGCCCACTCTCCATCCAGTTTGGATACTGCTCTCTGGCTATGCTGGACTGCAAGGAGCCCCATCCAAGGACAAAATCATGTAGCATTCCTGCCTCAGGACACTTCCAACTCCCTTGTGCCTTGCTGCAATACAGAAATGCAAGAGGCGGCCTTTTGCAAAGGGGATTTCTTCCTTCTCATCACGTGTGCCTTGAAGCAGCAGAGAAAAATGTCACAGTCAAAACCTGGTCTCTTGTGAAGAAGTCTGGAGTTGCCAGTGCAACAGTTCTCTTCTCCCCAACCCTTTGCCCCGTTCCTCTGACTCTGTCCTCTGGAGTTGCCAGCACAGGGCAGCCGCTGGGGAGGTTGCTGCCACCGGTCTGCTGGGGAAATCCCTGCTGGCAAGGGTGAGCTGTGGTTTGAGAACTGGCACAGCCAGCATCTGACATTTCCTCGCTGCGGTCGCCCTCGCGGGGGGAAGTTGACTTTGGCTGGAGCACTGTGTGTTCTGGCTAACCCAGGGACTTCTGGCAGCGCCAACCAGAGCAGCCTCAGGCTGCGCTCCGGTGCTCGGCAAAGCCTGGGGCAGGGACACGGGGTCCGGGGCAGAGCCCAGCCTTCATGGCCCCCATAAAAGCCCAAGCCAGCTTACAGTGAGGTCGGTGCCAAGGCTCCTGTACGAAAGGGAATCCAGCTTGTTCAGATCAGCGTCTTCTGTGTCACTGCCAGCCCCCACAGGATCTCGGGTCCAGCGTTAGTCATGCTGCTGGTGGTAGTACACATTTATGGGGTCTGTTGTTGAGGCTCTGCCATTTACTGCTTTGTTCATTCAAGAAAGTCAAGTTGGCTTAATCTTATTGTGTTAGCAGATCTAAAAATGGACATAAAGAGCTTGAGCACACATAAGCACAATGAATGTGAGTCTCTCATTCATTCCTGCATAGTACACGGTAAATTGCCAGTGCAGTCCTTTCAGCTTACTAACATCTTTAGACTTTGCCTCACAAAGATTACGTTACCCGCTCAGCAATTCAACCTCCTTCCAATACTTTTAAAACAGAGGAAAGGCCAAGACCCCTAGAGAAGATGCCAAAGATCGAATGGTTGGCCCTGAAAGCGGATGAGCTGCAACAAGCCAGTAAAGCAAACAAACCATGCCAGCAGCGGTGCTCTCAAGCAAAGGAAGTACAGTTTCTGTTCTGGCATCTGCATAACCCGAACACTTATGCACACAATGCAGATCTCTGCAAGGCAACAACAAGTATCTGCTTGGAAGGGATCTTTGCTACTTGGAACTTTTTCAGGCTTTCTTGATGCTGTGTTCTTTCTTAAGCTCCCCTCACCCTTCTGGTCATTTTAGAATAATAAGTTCACTGGACTCCAGGCTCCGACACTTACTGGACCCCAGAAAACCGCAACAGCTAAACACTGGAATGCAACGGATGATAATTTGTTTTCTTTCTAACAAAAAAGGACTTTCACTTCCCTCTGAACCACACTAAGCACACATCAGGAAACAAGCATTTGCAAGGCTGAAATCTCAGCATCGAGCATTATTTAAATGTGTAGGGCTATTTAATGTTCATCACACACTTGATCCTAACAGTGCAAGTGATTTTCTATCAGAGCATTTTTTTTCCACTTCAACAAGGAAAACTGCCCCTCCAAATATAAGCGCTGCTTGTTATTTTGAGGCAGTGAGGCAAAACATACAGCACACAGACCACATTTGGCTTGCTTAGCAGATGTCTACAGATCACTTGATGTTAATTTCAACATAAAAGCTATTATATTTCTGGCCTTGCCCTATTAGTTGTTAAATAATTATTTATGCTTGGCAGGTAAATTCTAGGAACCTTGAATAAAGCCCATCAACCCTACTAAACTAACCGTATTTGACACAACTCATAGAAGACCCTAGATGTAATGTTTGTTGCATATATGATTCCGTTTCACAACCTAAAAGGTAATCCCTTATTTATATTTAAACATAAACTGCATATACTACGCATTCCAACATGACTTCACAGGCAAGGAATTAGCTTGTCTGGTTCACTAGCATTTACGGCTGTGTACTATTGCTAGTTTCAGTTCATAACGCAGTTTATCTAAATAATCTCCTATCCACTACGCAGTTCTGGCACTATTTAATACATTTTTTCATAGGTGTTTTGGCTTTGCCTATCTAGGTTGCTATACTCCTGAGCAGTTAGGAACTGGTGTGCTGCAGCCTTGGTGGCTACAAAACAAAACAATAATTGGAAAAGTAGACTTCCCTTAATTAATATATTTAAGCAGCTAACCATTCTTACGTGAGCGCTATTTATACACACTCAGAACTGCAATTGTTGTGCATTCTGGTTGAACGGTTTGTAAATTCCAAACAGCCAATCTGCAACAAAACTCAGAAGAGGTATTGAGTGCAAGGGCCCTGTATGAGAGGCTTTCAACCAAGACTTTGGACATTCATATGTTGTTGTCTGAAGACATTTAGTTGATGTGTTGACCTTTGTGAGAGTATTTTAGTGTAATTACACTTTTGCGACCTTAGACAAGTTAGAATTTAAAGATTTGGAAAAATAAGGAATTCGAATGTTTCGCTGAAGAGAAGTCATCCTATATGCCTATTTCCATTTCATCGGTCTGGTTAAAAGAGCGCAGCTTCCCTGTTATCGCAGTAATGTACATTATGTCTGCATCTAAGGTTGTGTGCGGTTTATGATTTGTTTGTGTGATCAACTTAAATAAAAACTAGTGATCCAGAAAAGAGGAAAACATCGCTTGCAGCATACTGCACTTCCTGTCCTAAAAGCTGCGCCGCATTGTTTGCACGGCTGACAATTACACCAAACTCACTAAAGTTACTAAAATGCTTTCAGCTGATTTCAGCGGACATTGGACTGACCCCCTTTGCAGTGCTATGCCTCTATTCTAAGGTAGCTTAGTTTCAGCAGGTAGTTGTGCTATATACTATCAATAGAAAATGTCTAAGCACAGAGGCAGCTTCCCCCTTTAGTTTCCAAGCCAGCCCCGATCTGCTTCTCGCGGAAAGCCGGTCTGCCCACCGCGGGCTGAGCGTTCGTGTTCCTTCCCACTTACGCTCCAAACCGCAGAGGGGTGAGCGTGCAGCACCTCTGCTGTAGCTTGCTTCAGAACTGCAAGCTGTTTTGTCGGGCCCAGGTATTTGTCAAAACGAAGACTGTAATCCAAGCAGGGAAATCACTGTCAGGTCTGAAGGTTGAGAGACAGGAGGAACCTGGAGGCAGCCCCTGGAACCTGTTCCCCACAGCTGCAGTTGCTCGTAGCCATACCAGCATTTCAGGGGTCACGGAGGAATCCACAGGTGTTTCAGGAACGCCCTCTTACCATGGCTTCTTGTGCCATTTCTCCCCTGGCACAACAGACACAAAACGGTCAGTCTGAACCAGAAGCTTGCCTTTTAATGATACCTTAAGAAAGAGCTAGGAGAGAAAGCTGAGTTTCCCCCATGCCCCTGGATACCTGCATGCCAGCCTGCTCCGCAGCTATGGCCTTTACGCACCTCTCAGCCCTGTAAAGAGCCCCATCTGCACTTGACCTTTGCACATGGAGATTTTAACCCTGGGTTAAAAATGATCAACAGATGAGAGCTGTGGATGTCGTTCCACTTCTGCACCCAGGAGGCAGAGGTTGTGGCCAAAAGCAGGGTTTACTGTAGGGTTGGGTTTACAATCATTATCCATGACAAGCCAATTTCTCTCCGTTGATGTCTGCTGCATGGGATAACACAATGTTTCCTTGAACATCATGTCATAAACTCGCAAAGGTGAGCAACTGGCAAGGCGGAAAAAGTGAGGAGACAGTAAATAAAACCATGCATATCAAATATTATTTATTAAACATGCATGCTTTTTTGACATATGAATTTGATGTTATTATTTCTTTTGCTTTCTGATAAAATATATCCACTGGTTAAATACAAACTGCGCAGCTGGCTAATATAGAAGTTTTTCACATGCTGGCAGGTTCCCTTACTTTTGTTAGCTTGAAGCAAATAAAACTGTGGAGACTATATAGTGCAGGGAAGAAGTCAACACCCTTGCTAGAGCAGGGAACCAGAATCATTAAATCCCAACGTTAACGCTACCTGCGGCATTAATCTAGGCAAATCTTTTCTCACGCACACCTTTTTCCCTGTGTTGGAATGACACTGGCGCTCTGAGGGAAGCTTTGCAATGTCAGCAGTTTCTGGGACGAACTTTTAAGATCTTCAGCTGAACTTCTGTGCTAGGAGTTTCATTAACAACTGGCACCATTTCTCAAGACATTCCTGGATTACTTGCAGCCTTTTAATTTTTAAACCAGTGTTAATAATACCTCATTCTGTGAATAAAAATAATAAATCAAAACCATAGAGGCATACACTTTAACAGAAGCCCACAGGGAAACAAAAAAATATGCCAGTGATGATCGCCGCTGTCCCCTGAACGTATTTAGGAAGAGGTCAGCTCAGTCCTGTAGAAGACATCCTAGCCGTGGAAAGCAGAGGACTGGATAATAACAGTCAAATATTTGGCTGGCTGGGATATTGGTCAGTCAAAGAAACTGACTTATAAACAAGGTTTCAGAAGGTTTAGCAGTGTTGTCACTATGAATTTTATTTTGAAGAGAGTGTGTATTTAACTTGCCAGGACCTCAGTTGGGCTATCTCTATAATTCCAAGGCATCTGCTATTCCCTGCAGTGTGACATGGAGTCTGAGGAGAGGCCATCCTCAGGCAATCACGTGCTGCATACAGAAATGACAAAGAAATATCTATTATATGCAAAGTAGGCAGACTTTATACATTTCTTTCTGGTGCAGTTTGGTTTTTTTAGGTGGGCATCCTAGAAGACGTTTTTTAAAAAAAACTCCAGTGTAAATCAGGGGTGTCTGTAGCTCCAAGCGCTGCTGCAAGGTTTAACAACAAACTGGCTTACCCAGAGATGGAACTGGAATTACCCAGTGGAATTTCAAATTCCACTCCCATCAATAGCTATTCTTGGCAGGCTGGCATGGCTGAACAGTGCTATCAGTGCTACAATTGGGCAAAATATTGAATTGCTAATTCACAGAGAAATTAGAGGGGAAAAGATTAAACCTTACAATCTGGGATTTGTAGGCAGACCTGTAAGAGTGGCAAACACCCCTGTACAGATACCAGGGGATACAGATTGGCAGTATTTTAATCTCCAATTAATTAACACTCTCCACATCTACTACTTCTAGCACAAATAAAGTTGCTCAGTGACTTCAATAATTTTGTTTCCACTCCCCACCATGGTTCTGTTTGAGAGAGACCGTGTTTTTGTGATGAAGACAATTCAGTGCTGGCCTAATGAATAGCTCAACTTGCTTTGGGAACATTTTCCTTACAAGCTGAGATCTGACTACATACGTGCCTGGCTGCATACTACATAGCTGGCTGCCTGCACTGTCCTTTCTCTGACTCTCCACAAATCTCCACCCTCTTTAATCAGGGTATTTCCTCATTTAATGGCTGGGGCAGCCTTCGGTAATCAGTAACTTCAGCACTGAGTGCAGGACTAACACCCACGTTCCCACCATTGAACCACAAAGCAAAAAGAATTCAGCAACAATTTCATTCTTCACCAGAAAAACAAAACCTTTGCTTCACCCATTTTCTTGCCTGCCTTTTTTATACCTTTGACAAAAGATGCTAGTTACAGGTTAGAGGCTTATTTTATTTTCATACCTCCAGGGTTCTAAGGTTACACAAGGACTAGTTTATATGCAGATCAGCATTCATACAGATTTTTTTGTTTCTCTTGCTTATGACCAAACAAGGGATAACTGTTACCAGCTTTCTCTAGGCTATTTCTTCATTTCAGTAACAATGCACTGGCCCTGGCAAGTATTCAGCTACAGCATGTCTGCTTTGAAAAGCAAAGCTGCTCTCCCATATCCTCTGTAAATGATTTGAGGAGGTTTACACCTCAGTCCAAACATCGGTGGCTACAAGTCCACCCCCACATGCTCACACTCCGCGTTTACAAATGCAAGAACTTGGGTTTAAGCACAACACAGCCCTGCAGTGTATCCAAGTCTCTAGACTTTTATGCCCTACATACACTGTGGAATTTCCACTGTGCATACAAAATTATTCATGGCAGAAACACTGAAGGACCACCCTCCCCCTCCCTCTGTGTGAACGCTGATGAGAAAAATAGCAAGAGGTTTTCTTTTCCTTCCTGACCATAGTGAGGGAAGGAAATTTAAAAACAACATGTATGGAGGAGGGGAAGGGAGAGTCGCTGCAAAATGTTGAAGACCAGGGGTGCGAGTACACACTTGTATTAACATCTTCCATCCCTGGAGCTGCAGTAATTTGCATGACATTATCTACCTGGGATGTTGCTATGGTTATCACCATACATAAGTAATTACCAGGGCAAATTGCACATACAGCGCGCAGATTCATGCTGTCAGAAGCAAAGGATCTTTTTATACACTTGAAAATGTAAATGTTTAAAAAAACACTAATCACAAAGATTCTTGATAAAAGAAAAACTTCAAGACAGCTCCTGAGTGATCTAAAATGGTTGTTAGTGATGCTTATTGACAACAGTACCTTAAGGGCCAACTCAGACGATGCCCAAGCCAGACACTGCACAGGCTCAGTAGAAAATCAGTAGAAACACTAACCAGTAGTAGTAACCAGAAACTAATCAGTAGAAACAGTAGAAAATCCCTGCCCAAAGAGTTTACAGTGCAGTTAGATGAGAAATGTACAGAGCAAGAGAAGTGGTGTATCACACAGAGCAAACAAGGTTGTCAACCTCATGGTATTGGCATGATTATTTTGAGTAGATTATTTTGGGTAATTATGTCAAGAAACTTGCTTCTGGCCAGCTAGGCACAAAAAGATGAAAGGAAGAGGAGGAGGAGGGAGTGAGGTAGACTACACCTATGCAAAAAAAAGAAAAGGGACATGGTGGTGTGGTGAAGCAGCTGGTCAGGACAGGCCAAAACTAAGTCTAATCAAAGTGGCGCTCTGAAAGTTCCCCAGTTCCCCTTCTGCAACGTTTCTGCTGCCATTTGCAGGCGGGATCTGATTGTGCCCTGATCTCCTAAGTTCTAGTTTCCCAAAGGGGCTGAGACCAAAGTTACAGTCCGTCTACACCCGTACACCCAAGCGGAAAGGAGCAATTAACACCTAATAGAATTTGGCTGAAAGTACAAATACAGGGTATCGAATGTTAGATCATCCAAAATAAATCAGACATAAAAAGCTCATTCTGACCTACTGCTGCAGTTACATTTCCAATAAAATACAGCAGCACTGTATGCAAACAGCTTGAGCTGCAGTCTATTGGTGTCAATGGAAATTTTTCAACAACTTTGATGGTGTTCTGTGCCCTAAGGACAAGACAAAGTTTTAAAAAATAGTGCTGCTGCTGTCATCTGAGTAAAGCTTATTAGTCTAACTGGAATGTAAAATATAAATCTGGAAAATACAAAATAGGTTTTTATAACTTCATTTGAGGTGATGTACATTAGTTTCATATCTATCCAAACCAATCACATGTTCTGTGTACAGAGGAATACTATAATTTAGTTATTCTGGATTTATAGAGTACAGTAGAATTTGGGAGGAAAATGTTACATTTGCCGTTTCTAGCTTCTCTGAGAAACAGATTCTTCTTTTGCTTACTTAGAAAGACATTTATCTTTACCTCCTAACAGTACTAGCAAAGTTATCATCAAAGCTCACCATTCTCCCTAACCGAGCTGCAGAATACATTTTTTCAGTGCTGAAATAGGCTCCAGTCCTCGACGTAGCCTTTCACAGTTCTCCCGAGGAAACAGGGCAGTCTGCCACGCTGGCCTCAGCAATGAGGGTACTTCTCTACACTCACCGACAGCAAGTTAAGTTTGCTTTTTTTTCAGCATCCAGCCCCCAAAAAACATCGTTACCTGGAAACGAAGTGCCACCATGAGAATCTGGACTGCTGAGTTAAATCTTCTCTCTCATTTCTCCAGGTTGCCTCAGGGGACTGTTAATCATAGCTACACGAGATTCTGAAACGTACTCGATTTGTTGATGAGAAAACCAGTGAGTGTATCAGTGCTTTACCTCTTTACATAGGGATCTCTATGAAATGGAGCCAAGCTCCACGAGGGACTGCATGTGAGCAGGAAACAGAGATGAATTTTGCAAAGGACAGAAGAAGAAAAGTATCAGCGCCAGAATAAGTGTGTCTGTGCATGATGGTTAGGAATGCTGCACAGCCTGTAAAGATTTAGATGAGGCAGAAGATTTCAAGCAGTTCTGCAGGCTGACTTTTTAACCAAAGGTGTATTTGCACTCGAAGAACTGTTAGGTGCTACATCACATCACTCTTACTTTCACCACATCCTTTCAAGCCAAACTCAGTCTTTAGGTCTGAATCTCATTCTAGTTTTAATACGGACTTCAAATGTAAGGAAGAGTACACAAAGGTCCGTCCTTAGAAAGCTACAGTATGATGCCTACAAGCCTTTTGACTATTGTAGCAGATGGGACTCGAAAAACATACTGGTAGAGATTATATGCTCTGTGAAGAGTTTTGCTACTGAAAGCATGATAAGAACAGGTATTAGCCAGCAGGCAGTCAGAAAACATGGCATCCCTTAGGGATCATTTCCATGGCCTCGGGAAAGGTACAGTTAGTGACGTCCAGAAATACTGACTAAAGATACAAGATACAAGTGTAACCTTATTAGGATAAATGCAGACTGAAGACATAGTATGATATGGAAAAAGTAATTTTTGGCTTTATTTGGGTAACTGGACCCACATGACGACAGGCATATTGTGACTAAGTATATTTCATACAAAATAGTTTGTTGACTGTAAATACATCAGTGAAAGGGAAAGTAAATATGTGAAGAGCAAAATGCAAGACGGAAAAAGTGAGATAAATATTGTTAGATTCAGGGGAAAAATGCTATAAACAGTAAGCAAAGCTCTTTGATTTGCACTGTTTTCCAGCCCATAAAACCCTAATATCTGCCAGCGTTTCATTAAAAGCTTATAAACTACTCAGCATGCCTGCTGCTGCGTAAATGTATTGCTAAAAACCATTGTCGATGTTGCAGACCTGGTATTCGGCAATGTTTCAAAGGAACTTTATGCATATAAAACTCAGACACATTACTGAAAGAAGTGTGGATTATGAAAATAGCACCTTAAACTCTAAACCTAATTAATATTAATCATGCAGTAGCAGTAGGTTTCTCTCAGCAGAGATGTTCCTATTAATACTGCTAAAACAGAAAATACCGATATCCCAGAGAAAATTATTCAGTATTTTAAGAAACAAGTGTTGTGGATAAAGAATTTAAGAGAAAACTTCTACCATTTTGTGAATTGAGTAGAAGGAGTAGAAGGCATGACTTTTCACAGAGGACTGAGAGTTTAAGGTGTTTGATGAGGCCACGATAGCCCAATGGCAAAATCGGTAAACGTTAACCTGAGTGATACAAAAATCTGGCAACACTAAGACTGCCCAGATGAACAACTGTTTTGACTGTGCAGTCTATTCTCACCATCAAAATCTAAGTCTTCAGCCCTCTAAGGGCGAGTAATCGCAGTACCTTTTGTTTTCCACAAAAAGTCATATTGGATTAATTAAATTTTTATTGTTATTACCAGTGGTCCCAAACCAAGCTTGGAGGGATCAGAACAGTCACGATTTCCCACCTTTCATAAGATGACTGCATTTCAGGGCTCACCCACGCTTGAATCCAAACGGAGGGTAAAATTGAAATGTTCCGACGGACAGAACCACGTTGGAGGCAAACCCTCCCAATGCCTGGCAGCTTTCAGATGGATGACGGCGTATGCACTTAGCCCATTCTGCATTGCTTTTCTCACAGAGGCAGCTCCAAATTGTTCTGAAAACAGAAGGTTCAGATTCATTTCCCACACCCCTCAAACAACTTCATATTCCTCTGCTACTAAGGTCAACCATCAAGCTAGAGTGTTGCAACACTGATGGGGTGAATGGGCAGTAAAAGGTACCTGTTACCCGTGCGAATGACTTACCTCTTACCTAGCAGCACACTCTAGCACCACGTGGATCAAGAAAGTAAAAACTCAGCACCTCAACACAGCCTTCCCTCTGGAACAACATTAGAAACAATATTGTAGATGTAAGAATCAGGGACAGGAACATTAGAAGACAGACCAAAAAAAGAGCAGGATCTGAATTATTGCACAAATATGAGATTCCTGAACACATTAATGAAAAATTTGTTTTACAGGTATGCGCTGAATAAAAAAAAAAAGCAAGCAACACCAAACCACCCAATATTGCACCCCTCTAGCTTTGTAAACTCAAACATGGTTGCTAAGACCCGCTGAACCATGTGTAAGTTGCCACGCGCGTGTACCACAGCTCTCACCCACGCGACACTGAAGCACTTGCTCCGCCGAGGATGTACAGACACACCTGCAGAGGACACGGGGTCCAGGCCTAGGGCAGCTCGTGTGACTGAAGAGAAAAGGGTGCGTTAGTGTTTCGCTCTGTCTAGGCTTAAGTAACAAATCAACAAATTGTCCGTTTAAATGCTTGAAATCTGCTGCTGTCACCAATGGCTCTGAGGCAAAAACACCACTAGCCCTGCGTGGCTCTCGATCACGCTTGGCACGAGTCACGAAAGGCAGAAAACAGTGACTGTGGAGGTCTCTGACACCACTTCTTGCTGTCGTTACAGTCGAGCCCTGTGCCCAGCACGCTTCAGCTGCGCTCGAGGTCTAGGTCAAAAGGATGTCTACCAGGTAACGACGGAAGGGAGGCCGTGGTCGGGCTGGGGTGCAGCCAAAGCCCACATGGCAAATATGGTTTATGTACCCTGTGGACTGGGCTGACAAGTCAGACGTTGCAATTTGAATCTAGTAGTACCCTCAGGTGCAAAGTACCAACGGACAGACAAGCCCCGGTGGTGACGCATCTCTGCAGGGTTGAAAGAGGAGCCCTTAGCCACAGGGTCATTAACGTGCAACATGTTGCACACGACAATCCTCCCTAGTAGTCAATTAAGGATATAACATAGGAAAAGGTAATATATTAGGTGCAAATTGCAATTACCTCTGTCTAGAGACTTTTACAATCTTCAGCAAAATAAATTGTAATTTAAGGAAAAAAGAAAACCTTTCTCTATGCTAAATGATTTGGGCTTTCCTCTCTCCTGCAATTCTCACGATCCTGAGTTTGCTTCCCTTACAGCGATAGTTGACCCTGTTATGATGAATACCCTCTAGGAGGCTGCTGACAACCTTATTTTCTACATTTTTGGGGTATCAGCTTGCTGTTACACTCAAGACAGAGCCACAGTATTGGGTTTTGTTTTTTTTTTTTTTTTTTACTTGTAGCCTTATTGTTACTAGTCTTGAAAAGAAAAAAGAAATCGTACTTTTGTCCTTTCCTAACCAACGTGGCGTGACAGCGGAAACCACCAGCCTGACGCTCTGGATGCACAAACTGTACAAGGTAACAGGGAGGCAGAAGCGAGCCCCCGTTTCGCGCTGACGTGGTTTGTTAACAGCCTGAGCTTAGAGCGTGACGGAGACGAAGGAGCGGAGGGGGCTGCGGCTCCCCGCTTTGACTTGCCTGAGGGGCTTCTCCCCGTTTTCCTGGCGAACCGCTCGCACCCCCCGCGGCGGCGGCCGGGCAGCTCGCGCCGCTCTGCGGACGTGGCGCCGGGCCGCGCCGCGCGCTGCCCAACCGTCCCCGCCCCACCGGCCGGGGGAGGAGCGGGGCCGGGGGCGGGGAGCGGGGGCGGCCTCGGCCTCGGCGGGCGCCGGGCAGCGGAGGGGTGCTAGCCGCCGGCTCGGCGGGGCTGTCGGCGCGGCGGGGCATGGGGAGCGGCGGGGCGGGGGGGTGCCTGGCGCTGGCGCTGGCGCTGCTGCTGCTGGTGCCGCCGGGCGGCCTGGGCAAGCCGACGGCGCGGCAGGAGCGGGCGCGGCCCGGCGCCGCGCAGCATGAAGACCGGCCGGGCTTCCAGTACGACCACGAGGCCTTCCTGGGCAAGGAGGAGGCGCGGAGTTTCGACCAGCTCAGCCCGGAGGAGAGCCGGGAGCGGCTCGGGTAAGAGGCGCGGGCGGGGGCCGCAGCGCCCTGTCGCGACAGCGCGGCGGGCGCGGGGGGGTGGCGAGCGGCGGCCTACGGAAACGTGGCAGGGGGAGGGCCCGGCGGGGCGGCCGGCCGGGCGGGGGGGCGCGGGGAAGCGCGGCGGCATGGGGCTGCCTTTTCGTGCGTGGCCGGGGGCTTGGCCGAAGGAGGGGGAGCGGCTGGAGGGCGCCGGGCGCTGCCTGCCCCACTCCGGCTCCCCGGCCCCGGGGGAGGTTGGCCCCTTCCCTCCTTGGAGGGCTCGTGTAGTAGTACCCCGCACCCCTGTGCGCCTTCTGTGATACCTCTTCGGTTACGTTTCTTTCACGCCTCGTTGGTTTTGCAAACGAGCAGCCAAGAATTCATCACTTTTGCGTTTTTCTCTCCTGCCTTTTCTGGTCTTACAGCAATAAGCCTGGTGGAGGGAGCTGCTGTATGTGGTGCTGTGCCGGGTGTTGGACAGACCTCGCCCACTGCTGGAGTGCTTTGCTGCTACAGCTCCTCACCTCTGGGTCACTTACATGGACCATGCTAGCGTGAATCAAGTTTAAACCGTTCCTTCTTTACAGCTCCATTTACAAGTCCACTTGAAGCCATCTTCCCACAGCTTTTCCACTAGTGACATCTTTGCCCACTGTCTAACAGTGTTGCTCTGGCTTCTATGCTGCTATTTATGCCGAGATCAGAGTCCATGCAACAGTTGCCTTATTTTACTGCTTCTCCGTCCTTTACACCTACAGGAAGTCAGATCACTACTTAGTTCTAAGTTTAACAGTAGTTAAAGCAAGATCCTTTTAGGTAGTTACTAACAAGAAGAGCGCTTAAAATATCTGTGTGTTCTCTCTAAGATTACCTTTGCCTTTACTTCCCTTCCATAGGGAGTGGTACTTACTCATTGTATGTCTGTCCGGTTCCATCATAAGCTGTTAGTGCAGTATCACTGTTAGCTCACCGACTAGCCTCTTGATCCTTCTGGAAGCTGTCACTACTATTTACGTGTATCTCAGTGAGTAAACAGACAAAGTGGTTATCAGAAATGACCAGTTTCATCCACATTGTTTCAAGAAACAAACAAACCATGTTCTCAGCATACATGATCTATGACTTAGATTCTCATAAAGTGTATCACTAAAATGGACATGCCTTTTAAAAATTGGTCTACACTTAACACCAGTACAGATATTTCAGCTGAGGATATGATTTAACAGTAGAGCTGCTTTTAAACAGTTTGTACAAATGCTAACTGAGCAAGGAGGAAGCTTAACTTCTGGAGATCTCACTGTGCACCTTGGAGAGGTGACATGCATGTTAAGCTACTGCTACAGTCAGTAACCTTTTAAATGGAGTTGATTAAAGTGTCCCTCTGAGGACCAAAGCCCACACTGTGGGGTGAGCATTATGCAGCAGAACATCAGCAGTGTGGTTCCTGGGGGGCCTGTGGGAAAGTTTCATAACTTTCAGCATTTCCTAACCTTGTAATTTCATATATCATACAGAGATGTAGAGGAGAGAGAGGATTTTTAAAACATTTAACTTTCTTCTTTTTATTGTGATTTAATAATCAGATATACTGAGAAAAACAGCTTTGTTATGGGCAACTTCTGCAGTGAGAGTGACAAATAGTGTCAATTCTCAGCAAGTGAGTGGCTTTTAGGAAGAAGACAGATGTAATGAAAAGCTATTTTTAAATCCTTTCTGGACGAAAACAGGAACATAGAGTCTGCTGCTCTAACCAAAGTGCATGCTGCTGCGTTTTTAAGTCCTTTTACCTTGCTTAGGAAGGGTGGCAGCATTTGGTCATCCCAATGACCAGTGCTAGGATCAGAGTCCCAGGGCTAGACAGCAGTGATGCAAAGCTGCTCTCACCTTCTTGCAGCAAACAAAAAGGAGCTAGCTAATATACAGAAAAAGCCCTGCAAACGCCACTACCTGCAGCCTCAGTGGAGGAGCAGCTGCACAGTATGATCTTGGTTTGAGATTGTGGCACGTACCAGCCCATAATCGTATCATGACGTGGGGGTGCACCTGCCCTTATGACAGATTCCATGACAAGGGCATCCCTTCTCCCTGTCCTCCCACACTGGATCACTTGACAAGGGAGGAATCCCACATTGCCCACCCATGCGCAGTACCAGAACTGGCTTTGGAGAAGCATGGCATAATCCTGGTGCAGCATCCAAGGGCTGCATTGAGGGACTGGAGACGGGCTAAGAAGGAGGGGAGTGCGGCTGCAGTCCTCTGAACTTTTTCCCTGCCATTTGTAGTGGGCCTGTCATCTTCAGAAAACATAGAAGGTGGTGACAGATCCTCACAATGTAAATGTTTCTGTTCATGATACAGGCCAAGGGCGGAGTTCATCAACATACAGTTGTACTCGCATCAGGTGCAGAGGGGAAGCCTTCCTCTTTCAGCCACTTCGTAGCAATGATTTCCCTGCTCCAACTTTATTTCATCACCAGATGTCCTTGCAGACTGGCAGCTTAAATCTCTGTAACAGCAGGTTGTAGGTACCTGTTGCGTGTGCCCTCTAGCTTCTTTATTATGGGGTGGGAAACTAATACTGACTGTAATCCCACCTCAGTTAAAAAGAGAAAATAAGCTTTCAGGTATTACACACTTGTGCATGTAGATTCCTGTGTATGAGCTGGAATTTTGTGTCTCTTAACATGGTCCTTGAACTTTTACTGTATTCAAGAATTAACTGTTTAAAATAAAGACACTAGGGCTCTTGAGACTGACCAATGTACATTAGCTCTGCTACAAAACCTGTACAGAGTACAGCTGACAGTCAGTGTAAAAAGTGAGGTCCACAGTCCATACAATAGCTTCTTACCCATACCTCTGGGAGCCTGTAGGCAAGACTACTTCTTTGTCCCCAGCTTCAACTGGGAAGCAGAGTGAAATAGTGCACATGGATGCAATGGACCTATAAAAACAAGAGTACAGGTGAAAAGGAAGAGGCATGAAATATTTTCTGCTAAACAATTTTTACTTCTGTGTTAAAAATACCGAAGAACTACTGGCAGAATCATTTATTATAACTGATACATTTAACAACAGGAAGAAATATCAGCTAAACCAATTAAATTCATTGTGGGGCAAATCCATTGACATACAGTCCATCGTGCAGTGAAAGGGACCCTTGGCAATCAATTCCCCATGAGATTTATACAAAAGAGAAAAGGTTTTCCAGTCGGTTAATTCATACTTTACTACTTCAGAAAGTAAATTCAGCAGCCCCTTTTCCCCTCATAGCTCAGAAGTTGCATATTTATAAATTCAGTCTGATACTATCAGACTCAACACAAGATTTCTGGAAATTCAGCAGAAGCTGCTGCTGTTGACTCTGCTTACCACTTCCATAACTAAGGCTCAGGAAGAGACGTTGCTTCACTAGTTGAAGAGTTCCAGTTGGCCAGGGTCAATTTCTTTGTGGAGAACCAAGATGTTGAATTGCAAAGAATATTTAAAAGTGGAGAACTTTTCCCTGTGTCCTTTGGCTGCCTGGAAGTTTAGCTCACCTGTTGAATTGCAAGTCAGGATTTAGACAACTCAACTCCTGCTCTTGCCCCTTCTTACAAGTGACATATAGCTAGTCCATAGGTGTGGTGATTGATCCTACGGGGAATGGTCATTCAGATTATCTCGAGCGGGACACTGGCTGGTCACTGAACTAGGTGCGGTGCAACTACGGTTTGTTCCTGTACCTCACGAGCAGAGACAACAAGAGTTAAAACTGCTGATGTGCCTAAAGCCAGTCTGGATGTGCAGAAGAGGCATGGTGCTAACTGCCCCAGTTCCAGGAGCAGAGTACATAGTTTCTCACAGGCCAGTGCCCAGAATACAGTAATGCTGTGACCAGCTGACCTACAAGCTGTGGGATTAAAGCTGCATTCTTATTTTAGCTAAAGGTTTTTATCATCTAGTCTACCACTATAGCTGGGACAGGAGCCAGTTTTACAAGCTCAAACCCAAACTGGTGGCATTTAGCAATTACAGGCATGCCTTGAGAAATTTATTGCAGAGAACCTAGAGGAGAGCGTTGCCTCTGTTTTTTTTAAACATAGTTTTTCAGGTTGGTTTTATCTGCAGCTGTGTGCAGAACTTTTCAAAGATGGAAGTTTCCCTGGGAATACTCCAGTACCTCACTCCTGCTGATTTCAAGAGGACTTGAGGCTAGCAGCTTTACGCAGGACAGCAGCTTATATCCCAACTGCCAGCAATGACGAGACCTGCTGCAGACTAGCTGTTGCTTTAGCAAGTAACGGGCATTCCTGGCAACACAAGCGATACTGCTTTTTGCTGGGAAAGAAAGAAAAAGAAGTGGAGGAACAGGAACGGCAGGGAAGACTGTACATGGTGTACATGCCCAGCATTACACAGTCGTGTAACTCACTCCACTCTAGCATCAGTCTGTTGGAAAACCACAGGAAAAACTGCAGGTGTCCATAAAATCCTAGCTTTTTGCCCTGGTTGCCTTCAGCACGGTGCACCTTTCTCCTGAGGTGAAATTAGTGTCTCCTACTCTGAGCCCAGCATGGCCACTCCCCATCGACAGTGAAGAACAGGTCCCCCTAAGTTAGTAGATACAAACTAAGAAATCCAGGTATTATCTGAGGTACTTTGTTCAGTAATTTTGATCGTGTGAGTTCCATTTCAATCATTCATAGCAATATTAAATAATGAATAGAGACATATCCCTTAAGATAATCTGCAAAATGCAAGAAAGCCTTAGCTAGTAGGGCAGCTTTATAAGTTTTAGGCAGTGCATTTTTGTGGAAATCAGGGACAGATAAAGATTACTAAAACTGGACTGACTTGCAGTTTGTTTTTCTCTCAACTCTTAAGCATCTTGGTCTCTTTTCACAGGAAGATTGTGGATAGAATAGATGACAACAAAGATGGCTATCTCACAACAGAGGAATTAAAAAACTGGATTAAACGGGTTCAGAAACGCTATATCTATGAAAATGTGGCTAAAGTTTGGAAAGACTATGATCTGAACAAGGACAATAAAATTGCCTGGGAAGAATACAAACAAGCCACATACGGTTATTATTTAGGTAAGATAACATTTTCAGATTATATGCTCAAAGACTATTGAGATCATAAGGCATGATTTCATGTCTGACAGCAGAAGTTTGGTGTCACATTTAGAAGTCTTGAAAATTGCATTGAATCTTATAAATGCTCAGAGATCAAAAGCATTTCTTAGTTGTTTATTGCAGCCGTTTCCACATGGGTCACCAGAACACGGAAGATTTTGTAGAGGGATTATTAAATGTACTGACAAAGCTGAATTAAAGTCTCCTTCAGTTGGAAATATATATATTTTTTTAACATTAAAAATGGTACTTTAATTAAAAAAGAATATAGTGTGTAATTAAACAGTATTTGTTAATTCAGTCTCTCTTAAACTCTTAGAGGTGCTAAAAATTTAGTCTGGGTCTAAGCTATAGTAAAGTTACTGATTAAAATAGTTCTTGCAGAATAACACGCTTCAGATGGTGATCAACTGCAAATTAAAATCCTGAACAAATCAGGCAAAAGAAGCATGTATTAAAAAATATACCTGAATCTTTTTTTCCCCCACATACATTCCCTTTGCTTTTTATAAGTTAATGAAGGGAAAGGAGGAGAAGAGATCATTTAAGCTAAAGGGCAATGCTGACAGAACAACAAATTGGTATTAATTGACCATTTATACTGGAAATGAGAAGACAGTATCTATCTACCTAGCATAGAGGCAGTTTCTGGAGCAAGCTTCCAGTAGCTGTAATAATTCCAAAATCTGCCTTAGATTAAAATAGAGGTTATTACATTTGTGGAAGGAAATATTTGACACACAGTCCCTGCAGCAGTGTCCATGGAAGCCCATGGACTTTGTCTTTGCTTTCTGTAGTCCACAAGATTTGGACAGCAGCTACTACGTTGTGGTCTTGTGTTAATGCACACTTACAATTCCCATCTGTGATTCCTGGCCTAGTCTTTTTTAACTATGTTTGTCTCCTAACATGCAAATGATTAAATTGTTATGAGTATTTTTCATGTTTGAAGTCAGTTTAGTGATCCTATTTTTAAAATTATATCAAATATGATACGTTTTATGCCACTGAACACTCTGAAAAAATGTCATTATTTTAAACTGAAAATAATTGTTAGGCTCTTTATAGCAGAGGCGTAACAGTTAGATCATTTCAGTCAGTTTGGCAGTTTCTAAAATCACATTCCTTTGGTTTGCTGGCTTTTTGAAACTGAAAAGTTGTGTAGATCATACTGATTCCTAAGAAGAATAAAACTTCTGTGAATGAAATCTACCCCAAATACTGCCTAAGCAATGTTTGTGAAAGCAGATTAAAAAATAAAAATCTGTGAAGGATGATATACGGTACTGCAAAATCCGTTATCCTGGATTCCAACAGAAGGCTTACTCAGACATTCACCTATACTGCTAAGTCGCCTTTAAAAATCAAACCAAGTGCTTGACCCCTGAATTTAAAACTTTGCAGGAAAGAGAAGTTCCATTTTAACACAGCAGCTAGTCTGGCAATAAGTCTTTATTTCTAGACTCTAACAGCAAATTTGGGTACTTCATTGTGGTAATATGTTTTAACAGGAACATAGTTTTGAGAGAGTCTTGATTAATTTGCAGAAAATCCAGATGAATTCCAAGATGCAACAGATCAGCACAGTTTTAAAAAAATGCTGCCCAGAGATGAGAGAAGGTTCAAAACTGCAGATCTGGATGGAGACTTAGCTGCCACTCATGAAGAATTCACTGCTTTCCTTCACCCAGAGGAGTTTGAGCATATGAAAAACATCGTTGTCTTAGTAAGCAGAGCAAAACCAATGCCATTACTTTTTTTTTTTGGTTTTTTGAATGAGCTTTGAAATGCTTCTCTAACCTTTCCATGCAGGATTTAGAGACACACACACACATAATAGCCAAGTGGGGAACAGAAAGGGATGCCTTTCATGAAATTCGCATGATTTAGAGCTCTCAGTATAAGAAAGACTTGTTAAATGCACTTCAACAGCTCCTAAATGGAATCAAGAAGCAGTGTTGGGGCACTGACTTAACACCAAAATGAAAGGAAGGGCATGCTCACATGCGGCAGCTAAGTGTTTGATGCAAGCTTGTACCTGCCCCTAACTTAAAACTTAAGTGTGGTGCCCAGTTCATTCATGTGCAGGGAAATTTTTCAACATGCAAGAGTATTTGTATATTCATTGTGTGAACAACAATCGCACTGGAATCAGTGAGAGGGCATTTGCCTGCGTACAAGGGCAGGTCAAGGCCTCAAACGTGAAATGATCTAAGAGACCAGTAGCCAGAATTCTCAGTTCTCTCTTGATTACTTCAATGCAAAACTATTTTCCAGGAAACCTTAGAAGACATAGACAAAAACGAGGATGGTTTTGTGGATCAAGATGAGTACATTGGTAAGTGTTGAGGTTTGTTTCTTACATAATCTCCAATCCATTTTTCCATCTTCTCTCAAATTTGCAGCAGTATTAACAACGCTGAGATGAATGTTTCTGTGCTCTAGCTATTTTAAACCAACCATCCAATCCAGAAAGTTTAGTTTCGTTTTAGGCAGATAGAAGCAACATCACCAGCAAAACGTTCCTCACACTTCACAGCATAAGATCCTCCTCTTAGTCTCGTATAATTTGGATAAGAGGGTCTGGAATAATAGTTTTCATGACAGGAATACTTTCTGTATGCTTGACCACATTAACAGCATTTTGAAGGCATTGTTCAGAAATACAGGAGGATCAGAAAGTGCATTAGTCTTTTCCCAAGTTTGAATGGTATTTGACTATGCAAAATAGCTGGGAAGCACACATTGCAAAAAAGAATACTCACCTTTTTTTCTACTAGTTATTTTCCTAATTTAATTAATAAGTAAGAACCCGTACTTCTCTAGTGATTTGGTGATGCCATTATGTTTCTTCTAGCAATACAGGATGCATTAAAAATTAACTGTGTAAAAATAGCACTAAGATTTAAGATTCTCAAAGAAGTTTTGAGGTGCCTGAAAGTCAGCTGTGCGTTACTTCAGTAGCAGAAAGAGAACAAAATGGGAAACATCAACAGCAGATCAGTCACAGTTAATTTACACAAACTTCAGTCATGCTAGGCAGTTAGCTGCTGTCTTGCTCTTAGGCCTATGAAGACAAAATGGAAGCGGGATTGGAGATCAGCAGTACGTAATATGGTTTAGCCTTTTGAAATTATGCTGATACCAAAAGCTAACTTCTCCCACCGCACTCACTTTGATGGGTTTTAAATCAAGAAAGTAGCACCAGGAAAGCGTTAGGGCAAACTCAGATGAATCTTTCTGTTTCTAGTGGTGCTATAAAGATCACTTCACATATAATCAGGAACAGTATACGCACGTTAATTAATGGCAGGAGGGTTCTTTTCCTTGTAAATTATATTTAGCCTCAGAATGTGAATGCTATTCATTTATGACCGAAATAACAGAGCAGCATAATTTCCACAGTAATTTCATTTCATTCAGTGACATTACCTACATATAATTATAAGGTAATTGTCAACATTTGTTACCATGTGAATGCTGTTTTTTCTTGTCTTCTATAGATAGGAACACAGAATGTTCTAGTCACGATCACCTCACATCGACAAGGATGATAAAAATCAAATTGATGGGACATGTCAGCTGCCTCAAATAAACAGTATAATTTGCACTTTCAAAATGAACAAAGAAAATGAATGTGTTGTCTGAAGTTTTCTTCATGAGTTGAGGAAAACTATGCTTAAAATATTCCTACTTCCCTTTTTCAGATGTAGTATTTTTTATTTTTGACAAGCTGGGGTTAAGAAACAAACAGAAACACAAATATCTTTGGTGGATTATAAGGAACAACAAAATGAAGTCCAAAAATTGCAGTCTCTGGGATCAGGCATTTGATGGGGAAATCTGCTGAAGGTTATAGAATGATTCCTCCCTCCTCCTTCCTTCCTCCTGTTTTGTCTTTCACAAAATTTGGTTTTGATTTTACACAAGCAGTGAAAAGATCCCTAGTCATGTTAAGCAGAGAGGACTAAATTCTTATTGTGCATAAGCAGGTAACAGAGTCTTTCAGGGACACCGTGGACAGTTCTACCAATAGAGAGCTTCAGCCTAGCGTACACACTCGCACTGCAGGATGGGAGGAGGTTATTCCTAGAATAGAGACCAGCATTTATACTTCCTATAGATACCAGCCAGCCTCTGGCCCTGAGACCATCCATATGGGGCACACTTTTCCTTAGCCCATCCTTGAAAACCAAACCCACAAGGCATAGGAGTAGTATCAGAAAGCAGGCTTTAGTTATAAATAGAAAAGTGGAAGGCTTGAGGAATAAGCAGCCATGATGAGCAGGAAACAATGGGCCACAATGACCAGAAGAATAAAGTGGACACAGTAATCATAATTTGGAAGGCCTATGCTGTAAAGAACAGATACAAATCAATTGCTCTTAGTAATCACTGCATCTCTCCCAACTCTGTTTTTACAGATAGCTGCTGCCACTGTGGCATTTTCCTACTGAGGCTTCTTAAATATAGCACAGGACTGATGTACAGAGCAGCTTGTGTATGTAATCTATGCATACTATGTCACAAATGGTACTCCATCCAAGGTACCAATCTATGACGAGTGCACTGCCTGTGATTTCTCACACAGAATGCACCACTGATTCATGACTTCTCCCGGTCATTCTTTGTTGAATACCACCTTTTACTGCAGTGTGCTGCAGCACTGCATGGTTAAAAAAGGACTCGTCTACTAAGATGAGTTTCTCTTACACAGACCTCTCTAAAAGCAGGACAGAAGCACTGAAGTTCCATTTAGCAGTTTTTGTTTTCCTAATTTTCCCCTGTGCCATTTTCCCCTTAACCACTCTGCTGGCTAGAATCTGATCTTATCCACAAAGACATTTGCTGGCAGGGACAAGGTACAATTTCTGAGTTCCTTTCTCCCCATGTGACTAAGCCTAGCACTAAAGCTTGTGATTGCTATTTAGCTAAAGATCCTTAAAGAACTTATTTCATTCTGAAATTCAGTGGATGAAGGCCTTTGGACAGGTTCACCTCTCATGTTAGCCTCACCAGCAGTGCACAGTGATGATACAAGGGTAATGTAAGAATGGACAGAATCACCAGAGGTGAAGAAATAGGCCTGAGAGAAGATATGCACAGCTACTCTATTTACACCCCATGTTTTATTTTCTGTACAAAGACCGCTGTGCAAAGAATGAAATGTTTGGTCTTCCTCTGAGGGTCACTGTACAAATGTCTTCAAGTTTGTGCATAATTTGCAAATTAAATATGACTCAAGTGAGACCTTTACTTCCTCTCCAGCTGATATGTTTGCAAATGAAGAGGGTGGACCAGAGCCTGACTGGGTGATTACAGAGCGTGAACAATTTTCAGATTTTCGTGACATCAACAAGGATGGGAAGATGGACAAAGAGGAGATTCAGCACTGGATTCTCCCGCAAGACTATGATCACGCACTAGCTGAAGCCAGGCACTTGGTCTATGAATCGGATGTAGACAAGGTAATTAGTGGTGTAGTATACTTTTTAAACAAAGTTATATAAAGAGTTTTTTTTAAACATATCAGCTTGCAAGAATTTACTTCTAATAATTTTTCTTATTAGTACACTTCAAGTGGAGTTTTAGAGGCTAGAATTGCTAGTGCATTACTGTATCAATGCCAGTTTTAGTTGGTAGGGTTAGAAGCACAGAATAGTGAATACATGTCAGCTCTAGAAGTCCCCTTGGCTTTCATTAGGTTAGATAAGAAATTATTTATCATCTTAAACCTGGAAGTTTTAACACAGTTGAAATACTCTTTTTCCTTTTAAGAATGGTCATGGCTTTTGTATGCTAATTTAGACTGCAAGAGAAAAATAAAAGATACATTACAAAGGAGGTAGCAAGAAAACCCTATTTCTATAATCAAACACATATCTTTGACTTAAAGATTATCTCAATATATCCACTTCCTGTAATGTGGGAGATTAATGGTTCAGTAGATTCCAGATGATCTTCAGAAGTATAATGTGAGCAAAGCTGGAACCTGAAAAGCCAAAACTCTCTTACACAGAGAGTGTGTAAATTGCTAACGTAAGCAACCATCGTAAACAAAATACTGCAGGGGATTTTCATTTTTACAGTCAGGAAGGCAAAACCAAACCACAGGGCAAAACTGTGTACCAAATAACCCATAAATTGTTTGGCAGTGAGTTAATTACAAAGAACTTTCAATTAGCAGTTTGACCCAACTGAAGCCAGTGGGACTTCAGTTTTCCCCTGGGGTCCAAATTTTGCTCACCATGACAGCTACAATGATTCCTGAACCTGCGGACTGCTGCTTTGAAGAACTGTCTATTTCCCAGGGCTCTTTTTAAGTCTGTGATGGTGCGTCTTTTACTTAGCTTTGAAAAAGTTCTTACAGAGATTTTATTTTCCTCCCACCAGGATCAAAAACTAACGAAAGAGGAGGTTCTAGACAACTGGAACATGTTTGTTGGAAGTCAAGCTACTAATTACGGGGAGGACCTCACAAGAAATCATGATGAACTATGATACAGCGTACCAACCAGTATGCCACAGACCTTTTCTCCACTTCACTGAAATCACTGTGTCTATCCCCTCTTTTAGGGGAAGATGGACAAGGGAAACACAACCGAATGATTTGCATTAATATATTTTTAACATGCCAGCTTATTACCTCAGAAACAACATAGAAATAGCTTTTTACTCTTTTCACATGGTTAAATACAGCATCTAATTACTACAGTTCTATTTTGTAAAAAATAAAAAGGTAACTTTTCTTAATAGATTACAGTCTGACCTGGAAAAAGCACTTCTGAAACATAATTGTGAGGATCTTTAATAGCAAAATATTTTCTTCAAATACCCATTTTTACTGTAGTAAAATGCAGCTAGGATTAGAAAGAAACCTAATGTTTAAACAAACTAAGTTATTTAGTCTTTTTTTTTTTAATAGCATATAACAATTTAGAGTTATACTTTGACCCTCTTATCCAGAGAGAAGACTTAACATAACAAGATCCACAACCTTTTTCTCCACGCTGTTTTTCTCTCCCAGTTTGGGCCAGAGGTGCTGAATAATGTGTCCAGCAGCCCTCTGGTTCATAGCTTTACAAGTGCAACATGTACACCTGGCCCTTCTCTCTAACCCCCATCACAGTGCAGAGACAGCATACGTAGCCCAGCACCCTGTGCTGGCATTCCTCAGCGAGGGTTGTAGAGTTTGTAGTGACAGCTGCTCCTTCTGACAACAGAATAACAAAATTGTTTGTGGGTTGTTGGTTATGCTGATTCCTGGGAGGAATTATGCCACATGGAGCATAATTTATCTCATGCTTTTCACACTTTACCCAAGCCATACTCTTGTTCACACAGTGTGAATGGCAGCAGTCCTGTGATGGAGAAGGTATGAGAGATCTCACCCTTCTGGGCCTTTTGTCTTCTGTACCACATAAGAGGACAGATTTATGTGGCTAAAGTTCTGGTTTTGTATGTATATACATATAAGTACATGTTACTGAAGCAACTACATGAAGACAGCTTTCCTTCCAAAGAAAGGGGTAAGTTTTCCACACAGGTGCTTTCTTTTTTACTGTATAATGTGAGCTGTTACATGTATTTTTTTATATACCCAACTTAGATAAGTTTGGTTGTTTTTAAATGTACTAGTTTTAAAATAAGCACAATTAAAACCAATACTTCTTTTTGATACTATGAAGGTGCAATAACACTAGCACAGATTAGCACAGAGAGATGATGTGAAAGCAGGAACCAAGCCTTTAAAGCCAGTAGTTCCCAAAGTGCTGGGTCATTGGCAGCTCCTCCAGCACTGGGTGGTCATCTACAAACAGCAGCTGGACATACAACACCAACTGTTTCTTCTTCACCTCATTAAAAAAAAAAAAGCTAGAAATAAGTCCAATATACATAGTTGCTATCGCTATCACTAGAATTTGTTCTGATACTATGAGATTAGGGCTCCACGGTACAGATCACTTGGAGGTTCTTTGAAGGTTTAGTATACAATGTCACACACTGGTGACCACACAACCATCCAGAGAGGAGCTTTGAGACTTCCAGGGTGTGATATACTTCAGCAATTTAACAAATTTGTGAACATCATCATGAGACAATGTAGAACTGTGACCTCCATAAACAGTGTCATTTTTATAAGGTCATAACACAACTGTGGTGAAATATTTTACATCTTCCAGTTGAAGGCAATCAAATCTAGATATCAGAGTCTGACAGAGATTACATGTTCTTGTTAGTGCAGTTATTAAGCTTTTGGTGTGCACTTCTTATGACATTGCCAGCAATGTCTCCGGAAAGTCCCTACCTCTTCCACAAACAAACAGTAGGACAAATGTCATAAGACATACGCGAACTGTTTTTGCTCTTCCACTGCCCTCAAGTTAAATAAATGCCTAAATGCAGTGTTATCTGAGAAGCAATAAAATTGTATCTTGGCACATGTAAAAGATTATCTGTTTTGTTTATGACTTGGATTTAGAAAGGTTTATTGTATTCAATAATCCTAACACTTTTGAGAACTTTAGTAGTCCTTTCATACTAAATTTTAACATTTTTGTATATTAGTAACAGAATTGCAGTACTCTCTCTGCACTTAGATATCTTCTGCTGTTTCAGGAAACAATACCTTAAAAGACCTCAAAAAAGCTTGTTTCCTGCAAGTGAAACTGCAGCTCAGACTGGTTACTTAAGCCAAGGATTTTCACTGGAGCCCAAGGGAAGGTTGTTTGCTAACTCTTGTTGAAATTCAGAGGGAGTTGGGTGCTGAGAAACTAACCATCATTGCCTTCAGCTAAATGTGACACTTCCAAGTCCACTGCGTTCTGTCCCAACAAAACGCTGCATCTGAGCTTTGACAAGCAATCACATTTTCTTCCACATTACTCCATGAATTTGGAATAGAATTAGCATCAAATGAGAGAGAAATCATGTTCCCATGTTTGTTCTCAATTTCTATTAATGCTTGGAACACACTGGGCATTTTCCAGTATAAAACTATACTTACATGAGTAACGATGCTAAAGTCAGAGGAGTTACTCATGCAAACAGTAACTTGAAATTTAAACCCATAGTATTTTACAGTGAAATATTTTTTTACAGAAAGAATGGTACTTGGGTATATCCAGCTATGAAAAAGGCAAGCATGCCAACTAGAATGAGATTTAAAATAATCAAATTATTTATCAAGCGTTGTAAGGGTAGTGGAGTCATATTAAGATTAGGCGCTTTTTTATAAACCAGAATATAGAAACATTTTCTTAGAGAATATAAGTGTCACTGGGGTGATTGCACTCTAAAGGCTACCCTCTTCTTTCTGCAGCTCTTCATAGTGTTTCACTTACCAACATCCAGTAATGCACAGTACACATTTCGTGCACTAAATTTTCCTTTCAAGCTCAATGCACCAAGGAAGAGTAACTCCAAAAGAGACTAGAGCTTCTGGGTTTAAATTTAACACTATTTAAGGAAAGCAAACCTTTGCTAGGGGATATAACTGTTAACATTGTGATTTTTCAAGCCTAAGGTTTCTAATGGGGTTTGACTGTTCCAGAGATAACGTTTTTTTTTCCTAGGTAACATATTTCAAGTCATATTATGAGCAAATGTTACAAAATTTTAGTGTAATGTGAAATACTGTAATGTCAGATAGCATTATTTATCTGCTTAATATGACTAAAACCATTAATTGCTGGGAGCCATACTTCATCCCAGCAACATGAAAATCCATTTTGTGCCTATCTTGTCAGTTATTGCCGATTTTCTTAATGAATTGTGATGTAGTGAAATTGTGTTGGGAAACATGTTTATATATTTCCAACTGCAGGTTCTGTATGGTAACTCTTATTACACAGATCCTCCATTAACTAAATGTTTTCATTATGCCTATGCCACAACATATCAAAGGTGCATTTTTCTTACTTAGGTATCTGAAATAGCCATTATTATTGCACATGCAGTTTTAATTATCAGAATTTATGAAATGAGCTAAATGGCTAATGTTCATTGTCTTATATTTCCATTTAATGATTCAATCAGGTTAAATCTGTCTCCTGTTCCAATCAAGGTAGTGTACATAACTCCCTGAGGAAAGGAGAATGCAGCTCATCCTGATCTAATTAAACTTACACAAGTATCTTACAATAATTGCATAATGCTTTATTATTTGCAATGCAGAAGTTGATCTTGATCCCAGTGAAGTTAATGGCAGAAGTCCTAGTCTCTATATAGAGGGACTAAGGTCTTAGCCACCCAAAGGCAAGCAGAACGATAGGATGGTGTGACATGAGGTTAGAAATAACCTTATGACCGTCACATCCTGATGTCCTTACTACTACTACTGAACACTAACTTTTAGGAATTTAGACTGGTTCATACACATGTAAGATAGGGCATAAGTCTAGTTCATGGAAGGCAGTGTCTAATGTTTTTCTGGTCTGTTCAAGTAAGCTTAGCCATTATACTGAGCGATGGTGGAATCACTACTAGACAGCAAGTTACCGTTAGCAAATGGAACTAGTTTTACAGGGGGTAGAAGGAGCCACAGAAAACATTTGAAGGCCAAAGGTTTTGCAAAAACCGTCTCAGCTTGTAGTCAAACATCGGGAAGCATCCACCACTAACAAGCAGTGCCCTTCTCTTTTCATCACTCCCGTTCAGTGTGTGCTATATTACATTTAATATGTCCAGCAAGGAGCATATTAACCATACTCACTAATTACAAAGGAAGAATTTAGGATTATTTTGCAGTGAAGTTTCAGGCACCAGTAAGACTGATGTCCCTCAAACTCAGTGCCGTATAGATTATTTCAAACATGATGAATTTCGTAGCAACCTCAGAAGAAAAAGGTACCGGTTTTCCCATAGTGTGAAATAGTGTACAAGGGACATACACGCATATGTGACACAACAGGCAATTTCACACCCGCATTCTGTCTTCTCCGCAGGATAAGGTAAAATATCTTCAACAGATGGGAGCATCTTTTCACTATGCCAGTGGCAAGAATGCAATTATCATGTTGCAAAAAATTATGCATTGCTATTCCTATTGATAGTTAAGGGATATCCATCTTCAGCACAAGTGTTGGCTCTGGTGAGGGCAGCAGAGTTCTGAAGCTCAGTTTCGTATATTGTGTCTTTATAACTTTCCTTGTGGAAGAATTTATTTCATAATCATAAATTGTCCAAATATGATCTGGTCAGCTATCATTTGAAGTTTTAGTATTTGCTTGAGTGTTTTGTAGTTGGCCTCACATTGGTGAGGGTGTCCACATTTGTGGTCTGAAACCACCACATACCTGAAATTCCAGGACAGCTATATAGAACAAGTCATGGCATGATACTGAATCTGAATAGTAATTAAAGGTGACACATATATTAGAAATGACAATGTTCCATCATATCAACAAGAATTTAGATACGCATCAAAACGTTTTCACAGTTAAATCTTCTCTTTATACGAGAATAGCACGGCAGCCTTTAAAATGAAAGTCCATTGAACCAATGGCAGTACAAAAACTTAATGAAAAATTAGTATAGCTTTTGAAGACACACCTTAAAGCTCCTTGGTGCTTTTGTGGGTTGTGTCACAGAAACATGAGTTGATAATCCCATAGTGCATGCCATGTTCTCAAACAGTTCTAGTAGAGCACTGCCCAAGAAATGGCCGTCACTGAAGATGCCCAACAGATTGCTGAGGTTTAGGTAAAAATAAAGTGTAAAAATAAAGCTACTCAATAGGCTGCTCCAGCATGCACTGACTTCTCCCACTCAAGGCTGCTGCTGGATTCTGAGGAAGTTTGATAGGTGCATGATAACTAATGCCATGTCGGTCGCCATGAATCCCACCACTAGGATTGAAGTCAGCAAGTTGGTCATCAAGGCCACATTACCTAGGAAGGAAAAAAAGTAAATCATTCTAATTGTCAATCACTGAGCTCCCAAGAGCATGAAGTTCTCAGGACTTCTTGGGACAGATCTTCTGTTTTGGTTAAAAGCCAGTGAATTTAGTGTTTCAGGAAAAAAAAAAAAACGGAGGAAGTGGGAGTCTTTTAGCATTAAATCAACTGTAAGATAACACAGACATACCAAAAATAGTATTGACTAGATTTACAGGTTAGACAGCCCCCCAGTTACCTCAATGCCCCCCACCCCAACTTTAAATTCAGCTGAACTGAAGTTCAGCTGACATTGCTCTTGCTGCATCTTACAGGGCCTTCGTTGCTGGGACACAGAAAAGAAAAGAATGCTAGTTGAGAATGCACCAAATGAAGAAGTGCAAAAGAATTCAGATAGCTAAAACTTTCTGAAACCTTTATTTGGTAACATTTAGATGAAACATTTTCAAATCATAGAGAGGGTTTTTTTAAACAGTGAATTCACAAGTGAATTCCATAGGCAGCAGAAATGAAGGGAAAAGAGTGTCTGGAGAGGTGTCCTAGAATCTAACAAAACCAAAACCTTCTCTTCTCCTTTGCTGCTCTTCATTTAGAAGATTTTACATCAATTCCTTTACCTGCATCTCCCGATTCTTTCTTTGTCCTCAGGTTTTAAATTCAGTTAACAGTACAGATACAACATTTCTGGGAAACCCCAAACCTCCCCAGTTTCCAATAATTTTGAAATGCTTTATGCTGAAGAAAGGAAGTTTTCACAACTATTACATCTGCTCTGAACTGCCTACAGCAAAGTATAGTTCAACAAAAAAAACCCAACAAATGCAAGATACTGAAAAGAGTATTATTCTATTATTCCCATCTATATTCATAAACAAAAATAAGTCTAACCTGGAATAAACAGATTTAGGGTTATACTGAGTTGGAATATTTACTTTACTACAGAAACATTTAAAAATCAACCCTGTACAAGTAAAATATTTGTATACTTCTTTTCAGCTACAGAGTACTCTTTTCCTAGAGACAATAAATGCAGTAATTTATACTTGAATTTAGTCAAACTAGCACCTTGTGAAGCAAATGTTTCCTGCATCAATCTTTCTTCAGTGTAGCTGCATGAGCATTAAACTTCTAAGATACCTTCTTGAGCTAAAAATCAAACCCCATGAGTTTATTCCAAGTCTACTCAGTTTCTTAATAAAAACCTCCGTTGTATCAGCTCTACAGTTGCTACATGTGCTGGATGCGAAGTTTGGAAACTCTCAATTGTCACAAAGCAGTTATGAAATCATTGCATAATGTAAAAGAAGTATAAAAAGGACCTTTCAAAAGCCTTGCTATCAACTAGCATTAGGTTTACAGAATAGTTATGTAGACATCTGAATGAATATAGTAATTTCTTTTTCTTCTTTTTGCAATGAAATCAACTTTTCATATTTGCTACCCCAAAGCTTGTAAGAAGGAAGATTGCATACAAACATTAAAATGGGATCTCTGGGATAAAAACAACATATAAATATCAACTATTATATACAACTTCGATCTAACAAAAGTTTCTTCAAATAATCTGTGTCACAATCAGGAACTTGGGGATAAGGTAGATTTTCCCCTAAATCAGACTGTATCTATGGTGCAGCTTTGCAGTGCATTCAGAGAATTTTCTGGGCGTGTAATTGTGAATGTAATATGTAAATAAACATTTGCTTAATAGTGGGAACTTCGGTCCAAAATGCAGTCAATATAGACAAGTAGCCCCCCCCCAACTACAGCTTCAGAAGATATAATTATGGGTGCATAAAGCAGACAGTGCAAATATTCTCTCTTTATGTTTCTGCATCCCTTCAAAACATACACAAACACAGTCAAAACAGGCAAGATGAAGAGCAATGAGAAATGACATGATGAAATACTGCCTTTAAAATCTACTTTATTCAACTGGAAACAAAACATTTTAGAAGGTGATAATGCTCTGGAAACTATTTAACTCACCAGCCAAATCAAACTGACCAAAATCTAATTTATTCCCTGTCTTGTTTAGCAGATGCTTAAAAGATCAATATAGTTGTCTCTCTAGATCGGCATGAAATATTAATCAGTCTGAGTGTTCTGAAGCTTTTTACAAGATATTCAGCCTCATTAAACATTAAGCAGCCTTGAAATATAAATATAAAATAACTATCAGCTTCCTATCTTTCAGACACAGAACAAAGGTAGCTCAAATGCGGGAAGCAGGAGGAAAAAATATTAAATGAACTGGGAATTCACAGAGAAGTTAACTTAGGAAAGCTGTCAGTATAAATTGACTCAATCAGATACACTTTACCGTAAGGACAGATAATATTGCAATATCAGAAGAATATCTGCTAGGGAACAAAACAATAGTGTGACATTTATAGCATGTGAAATTAATAAAAATGTGCCTCTGACCACAAATGAACTCATCTTAGGCCCAAACTTTGTTTATATTACAGCTCCTTTCACCCCTCATATTTATTGTAAGACCCACTCCCTGGGTTCAGTGAGAATGAAGCCCTCTTCTCTTTTTTCCTGTCTGGTATGTTAAAAATATCTGGGCAATACAGCAGAAAAGAGTTTCAGGTTCACTAAAGGGAAACGTCAGCTTTACAAATCACTGCAAGTAACTGGACATAAGCTGTCAAAATAAGTCAGCGAAACAGTGTGGTTATTGTCAGTACGTAACTCAAGTCTGCAGTCCGAGATGTGGCTAAAGGTTGTAGACAATATAGCAAGATGGTTCTACTGTCATGCACAGATCAACTAATTTAGCTCAAAATGCTGTTTCATTTTAATACACGCAGCACATTTAATACCTTTTTCTCCCATTTGTCTGTTTGCTTTATTATTAGTGCATACTGAGAGTGAAGAATAAAATTCAACCTCGCGCCGTGTTGCCTTTACCGCTGCAGAGTCTGTCAGGGTTTGCGGAGCAGCTTTTTATGTAGCTTGCTTATCGCTACTGCTTGTGGTATTGTCTAGTATCGATATCGGACCAGACGTACTGGTGTTAGAATTTATTACAGCTGCCTTCTCTCAATTTGGCAAGATGGTAACAGCAAGAAGTGAAACTGTAGGATTCATTCCCCTGCAGAAATACTAGATTTTGTAAACAGTGTACTGAGCCATTAAGTTAGAACTATCAAATTCTCGTATACAACATGGTGGTAGGAATACCATCAATCAGTCATTGCAAAAACCATAAGGAGTTGAGAATGAAACCAAGAAACTTATTCAGTACACCTAGAGGCAAAATAAAAAAGTTTTTTTAAATAGATATTTTTAAATTTTTGTGGCATAAGCAAGATATCAGTGGGCTCACATAAAGAATAAGTGTATCAGACACATTAAGAAATGATATTCAAATAGCATTTGACATTGAGCTATTTTTGCTTCGTTCTCAGAATAGAACTGAAAATATACTTTTGCATTACACCATACTGTATACTTTCTTTATGCTACACTGTTAACAAGCATTGATTAGAACAGCATCAAATCAAATGTTCTACATTTATTTGCATGACAAATTTTCAGATGCGCTTTGTGGACAGGGTTACACCATCTCCAAAGATGTGTTTTAAAACAAAACTTTAAAAAATGCGTTTAATGGGAGAAGTTTATACACACTGAGAGCAAAGGCTGGCACCTTCCAGTTTCGTCAAAGGGGCGAATCACAGCCTAACCGCAACACCATCTCGAGGAGGGCAAGCAAAGCCTTGGATTTCCTGCACCCTCTTCAGTTCTGCACCGTCCCACCTTGCTCCTGGTAAAACTCGGAACCATCTCAGATGAAAACCAGCCCTGCGTTACCAGAACCACGGTCGTCCCTTTCCTGTTATGCCTTTGTTTTAGTTGACGCATGGGTGATTCACAGAGCTGCCTCCTCGGTCCCACGCCGCAGAGGCAGCTACGCAAGGAGTCGCTCACATTTCTCACAGCCACGCAGGAGCGCAATGAAGCCATAAGGCGGCACATGGATGAGGCTGCGTGACGCAAACAGGAATGTACAAAATTCACGTAACCGCTTAAGGAGCGCTGTGTGGTGCCTTGTTTTCTTGCTTCTTTAATCTGAGTGCTTTGCCTAAATTGCAGGTCCTACAGGTTGGTTGAGAAGAAAGGTAATTTGACAGCAGTGTCCAGCATTTCTTTGATACCGTGGTACAACACAGAGGAGTCGAGCAAGACACAGTTTTCTTGCTGAGACTGCCACAGCTCTTTTATCCAAAAATCCTCTTCTCTCACGGGTATGCTCATTCATCTGTCATCCTTGTACCTCACTGAGCTTCTGGCATATAGGAAACAAGCCAAACACTGGAATTAGAAGGTCACCTAACTGCTCTGAAATTGTCATTGAGACTTAGGGTAGAACGAGCAGGCACGAAGATGGAGATATATAGGCAGCAATAGTACTGCAAAGGGAAAGGAATTTTACCTACCCAGCTGCTCTCCAATCAAACCTGGAAAACCAGCCTTTGCACAGATGAAATTTTTTCGCTTTTTGTGCTCTTCCCCCCTTGAAAATTTGAGATAGATGAAAAACACTAGTGCCAAATTTACTGTAAATATCTACTCAGGCAAGGTGCAACAGTCGGCTTTGATCAAGTTGCACTTACACTTCTTTTAGACATCCATCCAAACCCCGTTTCTGGAATGCATTCTTTGAAGTCTCCTTTTATATAAGACTTCTCCTGTCCATCCACACAGCTAAAACTTTTAACCAGGCAGTCCCTCATTACTCATAACCTTATTACTACAATATCTTTTTCCTGACAACAAACTTGCCCCTGCACATGCTCAGCTCAAAGCACTACTGCAAAGCAGAGCCAACACTCCACTCCCTCCGCTCCAACAAACTCCACATGACTCATCTTCACTTTCAAAGCTCTTCACAATCCCCAATATCCCTGATCTCTCACCCACTACTGGAAGTTTTATTCCTATCATTAACCCACAACACAAAGGGTTCATTTTTTAAAAGGGCAAATAGAAGCCAAAAATTTTGCGCGTATGCTGCCATGCTGTTCCTCATATTTGAGAGGGTTTTCTAAATTTCTAGTTGGCTCACAATGCCCTCCCAAAGCTTTCCTCGGCCATGACGTCTTCTAAAAACGTAACTGCCAACCAGCACGTTATTATGTTTTCTTTATCAGGAAGACAAAATGGAGAGGAAGAGAGGAAGCTCTCTAATAGACCAATTGCCATTTCAGAGGGTGAGGAGGAAGAAACTTCTTGGGGCTTTCACCAGTCCTATCCCAGGTGTTAGACACAGCCTGCACGCATTCCTTCTTTTGCCTCCACCCATGTGCTTTCCCATTTCTCGTGCTGTAAATTCTTTGACAATGTCTTTTGGTTCAGTGCTGGTACAGTGCTTAGGACAGTGAAATTGTGCCTCATGTCTTGGATTCCTAAGAGTTACAGTAATACAATAAAACAACCACAGTTTTAACTTTATTCGACTAAAATTCATACCTCAAGACCACCAAACCATGAAGAAATAGTGTACAAGGGAGAGAGAAAACAATCACACAGATCAGAATGGCATTCTGCAAATGCATCAACCCTCAGATAGTATTAATTGGTATGGCTCCAAAAAATGTATTTTATCTCTCTCTTTTAATGTACCTATGCTCATTTACATCCACAGGCACTGTTTGAGATAAATTTGGCTGTAAAAGGAACACTGAGTAAAGCATCCCTGTACAAACTTTTTGCTGCTGTAGAGGACATGTAATAGATGTGTGTGCAGCAGCACATGAAAGACAGATGAGGAAGCAAATTCTTCATCTGTTTGGATTAAAACAGAATAAATATGTTCACATATATGCAAATTTCTTTCATTGAGGCCTATAAAGATACTCCGACACAGCTCTAGCTTTCCATTTTCTCTAGAAGAACTGAAAACCTATTTAAGATCAAGACAAGGACAGGTACACACATATCAGAGGGCAGTGAGAATGCCATCAAAACATCAACGGGAATATGAGAGCCCTTTTGGAACATCCTGATAGAAATCTGTGACCTACTCAAAAGCCTTTGAAACTCTACTTAGTATAGGTCACTGAAAAAAAAAAAAAGAGTTTCTGGAGCAGATCTTCTAATTAAACTTCTTTATTTGGGAGTTAAATGATTATTTGATACATCTATAATTGGATACAAGCGCACACAGAACATAGATGAACTATCAGCAGCAAAGTCAGTTGATCACTTCTTACCTTAAAATATCTGATATTCTTCAGTGTGTTTATTTTGAGAAGGCATCGTGCTAGATTTGCGAACAGGCTGGAATAAACTAATTAGAACTAACTATTGTTGAGAAATGTTAATGTGGAATGGAAGGCATTTAAAGTTACAGAGTTTAAAATATAAGTTCATTCCAGTAAATCAGTGTCAAAATGACAAGAGAAGCCAACATGGCTCAAGACAGATATATGGAACAATATATAAGATAAACAAAAAAGCTTTTGAACCCATCCACAGAATATGAGAAGTGAAAGATCTGATTAAAAGAAAAAGGCTAAACCAAATGAAACAAAAACAAAAGTGAATCATACAGCTCAAAATCTCTCAGTATGAGAGATTTTTTTTCCTGGTTACTTTTTTAAAATCAGGACAAACCCAAAGAATTAAGAATTCGCTTTCCAGAATGAGAGTGAAAAATATCAAACTAGATCACTGTAACTACCAGAAATATTTAAAGAATTAATTTATAATTATTCTAAGATATAACTGTATCTGGTGCAACATGCCAGAATAGTCCTGTAACGGGGTTTTAAGGCTTTTGTCCACCTTTACTGCTTTCTTGTATCGATGCAAATTATGCAGACAGCACTCACCAAGGGCAAGTACTTTGACTCCCATTCAGGCAAACTGAATAAACAGCCGAGGTGATCACTGTCTGAGGTTACCATCAGTGCATGACCAACCTCACTTCTGCAGCAGCAGACATTTGGGGGGCAATTCTTTCCCTTGATTTCTGCAGTTACTGCACCACATCTTCATTCAGCATGAGTGAAGGTAACAGCCCTTCTTCTCACAGACTGTAGTTACTGGTGGATGATGACTGGGAGCTGTACACATTTCCTGGTTAAGGTCCTTCAGAAGCTTTGGTGGAGCATGGAGCTGTAACTCATTGCACACACTGTCCTTCCCCATCTCAGCCGCAGAGCATTCACTGCATCTTACCTCTGGGTGACATGATGGCAGATGGCACAGGCAACACAGACCATGCCAGCCCTTCACAAGGACTGCTTTGCAGCAGGTTACTGGGGCACGGTGGCTTTAGCAGACCTATCTGGCTCCTTAACCTGTAATCACGGTAAAAAGTGGAAAGGTGAAGTTTTTTGTGGTAACTGAACTCTACTGAATTAAATGAACTATGACTGATAGCATTGTTTTTTGCAAGATTTGTCTAAATCAAAGTAAACTTCTGAGAGAAACAAGTTAAAATTACCAGCACACTGGGTCTTCTATAGATTTTCCTTAAACTTTCCTGCAAGGCTTCCCATAACTGTGACTTTACATGTAAACCAGACTATATCCTAAAAGTCCGAGCTTTCTAACTTTGATTAGACAACTAAACTAAGGATGCAAGCACTATATTGGCACATCCTGATAGAACCAGTCAATAGAATTTACTGCTTGGTCCACTGGTAATGTGACTTTTTCCTGGTACAACTTATTTTCCCCTATCAGCTCAGTGGTAGTAGCAACTGTGCCCTGAACAGCCCATGCAAGGGAGTAAGGGAGTGACTTACGGCCCTTTCTTCTCTTGTGAAAGGGTGCACAGCTACTTATAACTGAGCCCTAAGGAAGCCCACATACTAGACATCAGATATCCAAGAGAGCAAAAAAAGTGAGAACAGAAATTGAGAGAAGTCTTCACTGACACTTTACAAGTTCACGTAGTTCAAGAGAGATCCCTGAAGACAAGAAAGAGACCATCATAATGCCATTAGGTAAGGGAAAGCCTAGGGAAACTGAAAATGTGTGTAGGGAAAGCTTAAAAATCATTTTAGAAAACCAAGAGAGGGAAACACTTTAAACAAGCACACTAGTGGTTCAATTAAGGGTTTCAGAGATGCCTGTAGGAGAAAATCTCCAAGGATATTACCACTAGGATAGACAAAGGGAGGCAATGGGAACCTGACGTGGAGATGTTCAGAATCATTTCCCCAAGTTTCATATTGAAAGCTAAATGCATTAAAAAATTTAGAACAGCAAATGTATTCCAGAAATGTGTACAAAGTGCGTTTGATAAGCTGTTTAATCATATATCAGTACAAACAGTGGGTTAGTCTAATAATTTTACAAACAGAAACAGCACTGAAATGCAAAGAAAAGGAAGCCTTGATTAATAAGGTGGGCGGGGGGCAGAAAAGATCATTTACTTTTCGATAAAATAACTTGGACATCTGTTAAAGAGAAGATGCAAGTCCTCTTAGGAAGAAGTCTGCTAGTTAATCTATCAAAGAATCCAGAATGAAGGCAAAAGGGTAGAGAAAATAGTCATAAGGAAAGCTGCTTTAAATTATTAATCAAGAATTATACTTGGACTGACCAAGCGCTTTCCAAAACAAAGAATACAACTCAGTGTAAATAATATGATTTAATTATTCATTTTATTAATTAAAAAAATTTCAATTAGCAAAGTTGGCAAGGTTGGGGTTTTTTTGGGGTGGGGTGTGAGGTAGGGTGGTGGTGTTGGGGTTTAACAATAAACCAAGGTACAGAATGAAAAAGATGAGCAAACTTTATCATTTAGACCTTTCTTTTCCAAAACAGAGTTACATTTCCCCTGAAAGCTCAAACTGTACACAGGTATTCTCCATCCACCGATTAGTGTGCATTTTGCAGCCCCCAGTCTGAGCCCCACACTTAAGTGCCGACTTATTCAGCAGAGAAATCTAAGAGCTTTCCTTCTCCATTACTACTGGCACGAACTACTGTACCACATACTCCCACATCCATTCTCCATGACCATACCTGTATGGCCTTCTTTTAAAATTAGGTCTGCATTTGCTATTGCCTCATTCACAGGGAATGAGAGGTTTTTACTGTAACTACAAGCCTTTAGCTCTAGCTGTAGCCTCATGCTTTTAGCTTGGAGCAATCCAATTTGATTTCCCATGAGCTGAACAAATATCAGAGGTCACATAAAGAGAGAATATATGGCTCTATAGGAGCATAAAACCTGGGGAGGAAGGAGAGAGAATAAACAAAAGCTAACATCACCATAAAGAGTAAATCAAAACAAACCATTTAAAGTTGTTTAAAAATACTGACTGCAAAAACTAACTTTACCCAGTGCCAACCAAACCGAAATAAATATTTAAACGTGTACCACTCATCGTGTTTTCTCAAAATAGTAAACCCACATAGTCTTTTCCCAAAGATGGGCTTCTAAATAAGATGACAACCACATTCCAAAACAGATAAAAATTCAAAATGAATGAGCATAGTTTGACTGATTTGCAACCGTAGCAAAACAATGTAACATACAACCCCTACAGCTCTTCTCCTCTGCCTCTTCGTTGAGTTATCATAAATGGAGCCCATCAGCTTGACTCCTGTTGGCAATGGTAGGAGGGACGAGGAGCAGCAGAGGATGGTGCTCTGCACATTCCCCTAGCTGGGCTGGTTGTCCCGCACTCTCCTCAGTCTTTGGCAGTGACTACAGCCTGCAAAACAACAGCCTCAGCTTCTTAGGCCACTCGCTGTTATAATCTGTATAATAAGTATTAGTTTAGCTTTTCGTATGGAAAGTTAATCCCCTAATAACATTTCAAATTACAGAACAATGTTTGGAAAAAATCGTAGCTACCATTCAGAAACCTGTGCTGCAATCAGCTACAGAAGATATACAGCATTCTGTAATTAGTGCACGCCTTTCAGACTTGGCTAATTACCTCTCATGAATTAAAATTGTTCCCTACCCTCCACTAACTACTATACTTGAGAGAAAAAAAAAGAAAAGATAAGTTCTATACTTCTAAGGCAGCTGAAAATTCAGTAAGATAAAGTCACTGATTTGGTAATTTCCAGGTGAACATCAGGTTATTCAACCTAGGTGAATTTAATGATTCTGGACAGGTTGTGCAATGAATCTTCCTACAGATCACACAATTGCAAACATAAAAGTTAAAAATCAGTCTGAAGAAAGAGATAACACAGTATTAATGATGGAAAACAGTAATCTACAGATAGTGGTGCTGCCATTTTGATTGAGGTCATTCTGATGAGAAGCTTCCGAACCTCATGGGGACAGCATTAGGATGAAGAGGCTCAGGTGTCTGACCTGCAAGAGTTATTAAATGACTACATGTGATTCACAAACACGTTTCCAATATGTAAAACATAATATGTAAATTATGTAAAACATAAAAACTTCAGCGTTTTTCTCCTTAATACAATGTTCTTTTACATTCCTCAGAAAAGACCAAGCTCATCTTGGCTTTCCACACCTCTTCGTGTCTCCGTTACCAGCTGATTCTTACCCCTATGCCGAGCCATGGATTAGGGATACTAATTCAAGCAAATCTCCAAGTCAGCATTTTGAATGATGACAATGACACAAGAGCTGGTACAACACCTCCAGCCCTGCCCTGCCACTTCACAGTCCTCCTGGAAGCCATCGCTGCACAACCCACACAGGGCAAGTACAACAAAGAGCACAAGGACTGACCCCAGACCGGTCAGAAGGGCACTTCTATTACTTAGAACAGCAACAGAAAAATGTAGCTTTTACCTTCACACTGAAAAAGGGGCGTTTCTCCTCCCCTTACCTGCCAGGAGCCTGTAGCAAAGGACTACACATACAGCAAGAAGAGTGCACATCTCCTCTGCCCTGGTATAAACATGTTTCATCACCTTCCAGCAGGAAACCCAGTCTTATTCATGGATCTCGTCTAATGAAGAAATCCTGCACTTTTGAAAAAGAGTGCATTTTAATTGTTCACCTCTTCAGAGTTTTTGGTCTAAAATAAAAGGGGACAAAACCTTGGAAAGCTTTTAGGAATATTAGCTGTGTCAAAAGGAAAAATTGAAAGCCATAGTACAGACTTTCAGAATTAGAGATGACTTCAGTTTAAATCTAGGAGCCAAACTCATCTACTTTGTCCTGTATGAAGTTTGGAGCAAACAAGGCTTTTTCTGATCATAGTTTAGATAAGACTGAACTTTTCTGACATTAGCCATTTTTATCAGGTTTTGGCTTCAGATGAAAGAAACCTTGCAGGTGCAATCGTACGGCCAAATGACTAACTGCCACCCTTTGTGCTTGTCAATTATTTCTGGCCACAGCATTCTGTGCATAATGGAGCATGGACACAATATGATGGCTTTGCTCCCCCCCTCCTTTTTTTTTTTTTTTAATTTGGCTTCTAGGTCAATATTTTGAGAAGTCAACACTTGCGTTGCTGAAAGTCAAGGGATAATCAGCCTGGCACACCTTGTGTTGTTTTGTATAGGTACTCAGTATTTGCAGCTCCCAATGACTTTTAGCTAGAAATGTAAGAGCAATCATAATTACAAAATCAGGCCCAAACTGCTTCATAATTAATCACTTCAAAAACCCAGGATCTATTAAACAAATACAGACATAATGTTGGCAGGGGGGAGGGTGGAGGAAGGAGTTTCATCACTGGGAAAAAATCACAAACTCCTTGTCCCAAAGCCGTTGTATTCTATTTTATTTTTAACTTCTTCCTACTTGTCATGGGACAGAGGTATTGAAATCTTTCCATGGTATCACATTAATATAAAATCATTCTGCTTTTTTTCTCATGTGATAGTGTAGTCACGTTAGCACATTTCATTGTAAGTTAGTAAAAATGAACATTAATATGACCTGATACTAATCCACCATGACACAAAATTCCTAATACGATAAAACTTTCATATCATATTAGTAGAAAAAAGTCAGTTCCTGCCTGTTCCAGGTCACTTTCAATGTTGCCTTTGAGCATAAAGTAATGGCAAGCATTTGTCCGTCTGAAAAAAGGGTCCCTAGCACTGTTCAATGGCAAAATAAAAATCATATTCAAATGTGCCTTTTTTTAATATGTGTGACTTAACCCATTGCAGGAGAGCCCTCAAATACATCACATCAATTAGCCTTCATTTCTAAGCTTTAACCCTGAATTACTCAGAGTGCCTCTTGTAACGAAGAGCAATCTCTTTTTAAATGGTTGTTTCTTTATATTAAAATTGTAACAGCTGCAGAAATAAATTTTCAGTCCAACATGACTCCTCTCCTCATTTTCATGACCAGTCTTTGAAAAAAAACAATCAACCACGAGCAGCATGTTCAGTGAGTCCTTCAGAGCAAATTCCAGGTAGACAAATACTGTTATTTTTTTCCTGCAAAAACTCGGTAGAGGTCTGGATGAAGCAGAACCACTTCACAGCAGCCTCCAGAGCAGCATGCAGCCAGCTTTCAGTGGGCAGCTTGGGGATGCTTTGTAGGCCAGCCACCATACCAGTTACACTAGCTAGTTTGAACATTGCCATCAGTTCTTCAAGTTGTCTATATTACACTACCGTTTGCAAAAGCTTGAAGTCTGATCCCACGCGTTTGCCCCCTCTGGGATACCTTCGCTTGTTTGGACCAGGATTTGATGAGCGATCATCCTTTCTGTAAAACCAAAGCGGTAAACCTAATCTAAAATATCTAAATAAGATGATCAGATACCATCTAAATAAGATAACACATATAAATAAGAAACTGCTTCTCAGGACTTGTTGGGCATTTTGCAGAAACTGATAAAAGATTTGAAAAAAACACCAACTTACTACAAAGCTTTGCAAAAGCTCTAGTCAAGCTGAGTCTAAATAATAATTAAATCAATTTCCTTTGTCCCTGTCCATTCTGTCACCCGGTGTAAACTAGAGGAGCTCTATTTAAATCCAAAGCTTGATGCAAATTTCCAACAAACTAATGTCTTGTTTTCTTGGAGTAGTCACTTTCTCATGGACTGTAAGAACAGTGATATGATCAGGTAATCCTAACAGTTGCAAACACTGAGCTTCCTTACACGGGCTACATAATTTACAAGTTAAAGTTAGCGTTACAGACGATTTAGTTTTTCAACACAAAGATTTAATTTTATCAACAGAAATACATCCAAACAACAAGAAAAGAATCTACTCATTTTACTTTTCCTCCAGAAAACAAGAGGAACAAAGGGTTCAGTTTAAACTGCTGCGGATCAGTACTGAAGGCAAATCATGCAATGGATCAGCTTAGCCTAGAGAACATCCCACAAGTCAAACAGCATAATACTTACTTCAGTTTGCTTTTTAACTCTGATTATTAGATAGACTTCTGTGTTGAAGATGCTAAAAAAGACCCAAACCTTTTAAGTAACTTCACTGCTGTACCTTAAGAGGAAAAAGAAGAAAAACATTTAAAAAAATACTTCTGGTGGAGAATGGCCAGGTTACTACAACCAAAAAAGAGTAATTTTCAGTTATATTACTGCCTGTGAAACATTACAAGTGCAAAATGTAATTACCTTAATGCTATTTTTGATATCATATCAGCAAATTACACTGAGTCCCTACTGTGACACTTATATCAGGGTAAGAATTATCCTGTTGTGAGTGTCGATCCCAGGGGAAAATGAGGCAGCATAAATGGCTGTGATTCTTGAGCAATTAGCTGCTCCAAGGCTGCAGACACTCTTATTTAAAAGATACTTATGGAATGTTTAACCTGTAAACATCTTGAACATTTACCTCCTATTTGTTTTTTCAGTAATTAAGCCTCCAGGGGATCATCCTATGTAACAAGCATTTCTTGCTTATTTTGCCACCCAGTTTTCTTTTTAATGATAAGAAAATCCCTTTCTGCTATTAAGATACACACCGTGAAATTTGGAATTGTTTGTAATAACTATGTCTTCCCATTAGTACTAATACCCTAATGCCACAGGACAACCATGTAATGTGCTGAAGGATTATATAACTTCACGTCGAGCAAAAAGAAATTACAAGTTTCAATCTCCTTTGAGAGTTAGCTTTTCAGTTTTTGAAGTTCTTTAAGCATTACTTAAGGAAGAGAGAAATGTTGATCGTTACAACTAATTTCAGATCTTAAGCATTTACTCTAGAGTCAGGGACATTGGCCTGAAAGAGCCAAAAGTACAAATAACGGGATAAGACAAAGGCTACATTAACACATGATGATAAAAGGCACAGGATATAAATCAGTTCTTCAGTAGAGCATCAAAAGTATATGCAACTCTTCAGGCAGATTTTATACACACAACAATTTTCACCTCTAAGCACAAATGGGAACATGAACACGTTCTGAAAAAGAATCCAGAAATCTCTCTTCTAGGCACAAGCAATAACTTTTTGTAACATTAATTTATAGGCAAAAATACAACTGCATAAAAGCATCAGCTTATAATTAGGTAAATCTTTCTTCTTGAAAAAAAATTAGTTTCAGGACATACAAAATATCAGCTCAACATCTCCAAATTTCTCATACAGTATAATTCTGCTACAAGTCATTGTTTTAAACCAAACTAAACTAAATTACAACTATTACAACACTTCCATCATTTTAATGCACCACTGAAGCAAACTGAAAGTATATGCTTTGGTAAACATGGAAACTATTGATTTGTTAAATGTTTTATATGACTCATACAAGACTGACACTGTTATCAATATACATGCTAACTTATTCTACCATCTTTTACCATGATTTCCTTCCCTGACTTACAGTTGCCATACCACTAAACTTTTCTCCTGGCTATTAACTACTGATTATTCTTGTATAATTAACTCTTCAGCAGATGTTTTCTTCTATTTGAAAATAGCAACAAAAGGGTTTTCTTTACAGTAGTTAAAGGGCCTTGAAATACACTGCAAATGCAATAAGCTCTGTTCCAGCTGTTGTGAATTTTAAGTCTAGGCTTTGGGCTGTTATTATTAACTGCATGTGTGTGACTACAGCTGCTACAGAGCTCTGCGCTGCTCGTGTGAAGCGTATGATAAAAGGACAAAGCTGACTTGCACCATGCTGGTGAACACTGAACATACACGCAAAAATTATTTTTTTTTCTTGCAGGACAAGGGTGCTATTAAAAGTAAAAAAATATTTGAAAACAGCAAAAATACAAAGTTACGCACATTTGTGACATCTGTTGAAACATTTCTGCGTTCATTCTTACACTTGCCAACTGCATTAAACTCTCATGGGTCCTACATAATAACATGAGAAGGTATGAAGCATAACAGATTTTTCTCAATTCCAAGAAGACCATGAAAGCAAGTAGCTTTCACTGCACTCTATTTTTCCACTAAGTATCTGAATAAAAGAGTTCATATTAATCTCTTCATATGAATTCTGACATCACTGGCAATAAAATATAGGTTCAAATTCTCATTTAGTGATCAGTGGAGTTAACTTAGCCTACACTGGCAGAGGAAAAAGGATGATCAAGTGAAAAATAACTCATTATAATGCAATCCTTTGAAACAGTGCATGCCTGCAAATATCAATAATGCTGCCAATTACCTTTAATGTACTAAGAGTTGTGCAAGGCCATGTTTAACATCCACTCGAGAAGAACAGATAATAACAAATACTTGAGAATTATCCAAACATCAACAGTATATTAATTAAACATATGGAAAACTATGCAGAAATATACATAAAATATGTACATCTCCCATGCAGTTTAAGTTGCCTGAAAATATCTGTGATGAAGACACACACCTTAACTTTCTTAAATTAGAAAGAAAACAGACCCACCCCACGTACACTTTCTATATCTCCCAGATCGCTGAGGACTCCTCCCCTGCATGGAACAAGGGACAATCAAGAAATACATACCAGTGTGCCCTTCCCTGTCGCTAAGACAATGTTCCTCACACTTAAGCTGTGTTAATAAGGTCTGTGACAGGGAGATTCAGAATTCTGAAAATAAATTCAGTAAACAGACATTAGATTAAAAGACTACCATCGCAGAAACCTATAAAGCAAAAAGGATGAAGATGCAGCAACAGATGGATTTTGGCTGATGATTTTAGAGGGCAATGTCTTTATTTCCTCATGATTAGCACTAAGTGCTACGTAGAGAGAAGATATTTTTGGACTGAATATAGCTGGTCTTTCTCTTGCTGCTTGATATTTCCTTTATGTGTATCATCCCATTATCTTCCATTATGCTCTTCTGCTACAGAATCTCTATTTTTAGGTGAGACCAAAATTAAAAGGGAGAGAGCGCATTTCATGTGAATCTTCTGTCCACCTATCAATCACCAGGACAAAGTAATAACAGCAGTAGAAGGAAACAATGCCAACAGCAGGAGAAGTGGTCCCATCTTTATAATTTGTTGTGAAACAGGATACAGTTTTAAAAATAAGGACAAAACAGGAGACACCCACACATCCCTTTGGCACTCAAATCTTTCATTCTCACTTTCTTACCCTTAGAAATGATGGAGGCACTATTACTTAAAATATTTTGAGGAGTCACTCTCCCAAATGAGTCAAACTTTCTGCCTCAGAGTTTCTCTTTGCAGAAAGCATTATAATCAAATGGGGATTTTGATTTTTTTTCTTTTTGGGAACTACATCATGAACCTCAGTGCAAATAAAATAAAGATTTTCTCTAGTTAGTTATAATGAACCTTCTATGCTAGAGGGACATTCAAATTCAAAAGGGACAAATCTTGTCAGAAACAGAATATTTTTTATTATCTCAGGATACTCCCTATGATACAGTCTACTTGAAAACAAGATCATTAAGTAGTGCTTCTAAAGGTATCATTATAATTTTAGCAGTAACAAAGATATATATTAAAAGAAAACAAAGTACTTTGTAGCAATCTCTAACAGATCGAAAGTAAAACTTATAATCACCTTAACTAAATAATGCTTCCTCTGTCCATACCACATTCCTAATAAGTACAGAGAAGAAAAAGTGTTACTGCAAAATACTGAGATGACCTTAACAATAGCTTTACGATGGATGAAAAGTAAAAAAGTCATATAAAGCAACAGCAGTGGAGGGCAGCTTAGAAAAAAGGAATATATTTCTATACAAAGCTGAGTATAAATATTTATTAGATGCATAGATGGTCTAAACATATTAGCAAAATAATGAAAAATTACTTTCATTGTCATGTGCTCCTTGCAAATATATGCTGGGATGCTGCTTCAACTATAATAAAACTGCTCATTATCTGGAAATGCAGTAACAGGAGAACAAACATCATTTATATTGCTGAGAACAATTCTGTGGATGCAGTGAAGGACTACAGGAACAGAGATTCCTTTTTGATATTTGATGTTTATGTAGGTTGATTGAAAAGGAATTATTAAAGCCATTTAATTAGAAAATGTACATGAGAGTTCTTTGCAAAAGAATAACGTGGATTTGTTCAAATGCACAATACCCAGTCTGTTAGTAGTACGAAGTCATTTTGGGGGCAGAGGGAAAGGAAATCAGGAGAGGATATTTGTGCTGCTCTACAGCTGACCAGAGCATATTTGATTTAGTGTTTGTCATATGGGCGGAATATTGGATGTACTATTCGGGTTGTACTGTTGTTCTCCGGTTCTCACTGGTTATCTGGTGATCCTAATGGGATTGCTCCGTTTCCACTGCTCCATCTTATACAGACTGTTTGCAATAGCTCCCATCTATAAGCCACACTCCAGGCTCTTAATGTCAGTCTAATGCTAAAACAATACCAGTCTAATTCCTGCAAAAGACGACGAGTGTAATTTTTCAAGTAGTGTGGATTTTTTGCTGCAAATAAGACGTAAAAGGTAGATGTGCACAATAGTAAAAAGCCCCTTGTTTAATAATAATGCTTTCTTCCATTTAAAGGCTTATAGAGGTTCTTTATTATCTACAATCATCTTACACTATACTGAGAAAGTATTATTTTCTTTAAGGAATGAGGATAAGAGTAGCAAGATGTGAAGCAATTTGAGGAGAGCCGATAGCTGGTCTGAGCTGAAAACTGAGGAATTCCTGGATGCTATTACTGCTCTTCTCTCCATAATCTGGTGCTGCCTGTGCTGTAATAATCTGCCAGCAGCATTTGTATTAATCATTTACACTGCTGTAGCATCCAAGGAGCCCAGTCAGGCCTGTTACACCAGTTAATGTACATACACAGAAAAAAACAGAGTATCAACATCAAGAATATCTCACACAATAAACCAACTTTGTTTTTAATTAAAAAAAAACAACAAAGGGAGAGAAAAGGCAATAATCTAAACTGCAAAATGAACAGCGCATGTCAAGTATGTCTGTTACTTCCACCTTGTGATACGATATACAACACAATAAATGCTGTTTTTACTACACTGCTAATCTAAACTTACTCTAGGCTACTTTGCTAATTTGAAGTTCTTCCCTTCCTCTTTTTCTTTTTTTTGCCATGCAAAGTAATTTTAACTTTGTTACATGCAATGTTATAGGATTAAAAACAGTTGTATATTCTGTTTTGTACCAAATAATATTCTTATAGTTTCCTGGCAGCACCATTCTTTTTGTTTTGTTTTCAGAAGATTTCATTAGAACCTAACTTTTATGATAGAATATTTTCATATATCCATACCAGTTTGTGAGATTAGTGTTCATAAAACATTCTGTGCATTTTTTTCAGGTATATCAGCATTATTTGTCAGTCAGGACCGCTACAATGTTTTGCTTTTGGACCCTCATATGTTTGCACTGTAAATGAAAGTCAGATTCACGCTATGTAAGACAGGTAAATACCAACATTTTCTGTATTTGTAAAATAACATTATCTACTGACAGCAGGACTACAGCTAGCATCTGTGAATATTCACATGATTGGGAGTACGAAGGTCCTCCATGATAGTCTGATACAAAGGGAACATATCTGGGATCCATGGTGCCGGCACCCACACCAGCCCCCCTGGCTGGCAGCCCTGGGGGCAGAGCACTTCCGAGTCACTCCCTGATTATTAGGATGTCAAATATCGAGTCTGTTTATTGAATTAAGTGTCAGGTTGCAATTGAAACGGCAGACAGTTCTCCAAAAGAAACACTAGAAAACAAGCCAGTTGTCCAGTTAGAGACCGTTTAAGAATGGAAGCTGTGGCTGAAGGTGCGATAACAGCAGCAGCACAGAAAGACGTCCTGGCACTGAAACCAGCACCTCCTCCATTCAAAGGTGGTAAACTAAGCAAGGAGGAAGTGTGAGTGGGTGGGTGACAGTGCCAGACACCGACTTGGGACAGTTTGGAAAACTATCACCTCCAAGTTTCTGCACGATGATGTAGTCCTCCTTTAAAGAGCAGGAGGAATATCTGACTTCCAACACCCCACAACTGAGACACAGCAAACACAAAGATAACAGCAGGAAAAAAAGTGAAGAGATAGTGAGCAAGCATTACAGCTGTGTTACAAAGATGGAACTCTCTAGCAGTGTTACAGAAGTGGGAGACAATACTCACATGTTAACAAGGGCAACAGGAGTACTGGAATATAGAATAATTAAAGTTTACAATGTTTGGCCTAAAGAAAAATATAAACAGCTGATGGGTTAAGAAAAATTGCCGTTCATTGAGCCCAAAATTATTCACGTCAAGATAAAAGGAGTATAGCAAATAACAGATTCATTTTAAGAATCTAATACTTACCTGGCAGCAACAAAAACCAAAAATTCCTACCTGGGAAAAAAGGGATCTCTTACTTCTCCCGTATCAACAAGCAACAGGGAGCTGCCCAAAGATAAAGTTCTGGGGTATTTAGGCATTGTCAGTTTTCGTATGCAAAAAGACAGGCTTGTGAGTCAGAAGAAGAATACGTCATTTAAGAGGTCTTGCTGTCAGTTTTGGCATGGATCTGAAAGAATTAATGTATAATGTTAAGACCACAGCCAGATCCAAGCATTCAAACCTAACCTGAGACTTAGCTCCTGGTTTCTCCATATCGCACACTTTGCACTGCCAGAACTGGGGAAGGGGAGGAGTACACAAAAAGCTCCAGGTCTGCCTCACATACACACTCAGGACCAACTTCTTCAGCTGCATAGCTCAGCCCAGAGATGACAGATATTCTGACCCGGACTGGGCAGAGTTCACTGATCACAATTCTGCCTGGCAATGTCCGTTGTCAGGCTTCATTCTGCTTTCACCTCTTTCTGGGACATCTAAGAGTTGCAGGGAATTCCCCTCGGCAACAGCTGGGGAGAAGCTCTTCCTCCGAACACCCTGAGGAACAGGGGCCAAATTGGCTGCGTTTCATAGCTGAAAAAAGAAACAGCCCTTAGAGCAGATGGCAGGCAGCAAAGAGTGGTGCTGGAAACAATCTTTCAAGGCACTTCAACACAAAAATCACAATTCCACACAGCTTTCAAGTGAGATCCCAGCTACCTGAAAAACCCTTAACATTCTAGCAAAGAAAATTCTGATCCTTAAAAAAAAATGGTAAAGATATAACATCTATTATTATTAAAAGCAAAGGTACATCAATACAGATTAGTGTTTGGGTACCACCAGCAGAGATGCAATAGAAAGAGACAATCACAACACCAACACATTTTTCCCCTCTGTATGGATATGAAAAGTAGCAGCCAGGCTGGTCATCAGCAACAGTGTGAAAATCATAGCAAAAAAAGTGTTCATTGAGATCACTCTGAGAGAACGCATTTTGCCACAGGACTGGAAGTATCACATCCTCCTTGCTGGCCACAGCTTACTCTAGACTACAACATTTTGTGTCAAACAGCATATATAGTACTATAACTATAATAATAGGTACTAAACCAATTAATTTCACACCATGCTAAATTGGCTTATTCTGAGATTTAAATTTAGAGTATAAACTAATAGTATTCAAAGAATTTATTACCCAGTTTTACTCAGCATAGCTCATGCAGCTGTTACCTGCTAAATATCATCATCATCAATGTGCCCGCTTGCCCATTCTGCCAATTAAAATCACCCCAAAAGTACAACATCAAAAAGATTATGTTTTCTTTAAGTTGACCTTTAAAATTGAAGTTTACAATGCCCTGGTAAGAACTTAATATCTTCATTTACATAATTTTCTTCTAAATTACAAGTCATGTTTTATCAGAACAGAGCAAGCCAGAGGACATGAGTAAGCTGTGAGCCAGCAGCATAACATTCAACCCCAATGGGCTAAAAAGTTCTCATGGACAGGTTATACAATGCAAGAAAACAAGAAAAACTTATCTGCTGTTGAATTACACATGCCCTCTTTCCCTTGAGGGCTGCCAATCATCTTCTGCTCTTTCTCAACTTTTAAAATGAATATCCAAATAAGACAGAAAGTAAAAGTTAAGTGTTGAATTACTAGGATTGTTCATAGCCATCTGGAATGACGTGGCAGCACAACTTCTTGAAATAAGAAAGGCTGTTTCCTTCACTTGCTGCAAGGAAGAACATCTGAACTGAAAGTTGTTGAGTCCACTTCTAGCTCCAGCAGCGTCACAGAAAGTTAACATCAATCCAGAAGGACAGAATGATGACCACTGGATTCAGAGTGTTCCGGCTAGAGGAAAATCTCCCTCAACGCGTTAACACCCAGCATCCATCAAATATATTATTGTTCCTTGACAAACATGTGAAAGTACAGAGTGATGCCCCAGAATAGTTCAAATCTGGGAAGTATTCCATGTGTTAAAACAAGTTTGCAAACATTTCTTGGGCAGAATGGTAGTAGCTAAAGACTTCTATGCAAGCATCTTGACACATTTTCAAGGCCACATGCTAGACTTCCAGTAACTTAAAAATATAGCACTGATGGGAAGCACTTTTAAAATTCTTAGGCAGAAAATACAGGGCTGCTTTAGTATCATCTGTGATGTTGATTACTCTCGTTTAGAACACCTTTGCACAAAAACTGAATAGAAATGGGAGCATGCTTGGCACCCCTCCCAAAACACATTACATGATATGCTAGGAATAATTTTTTTTTCTTCATATTAACTAACCCATGATTAAAAGAATATACACAGCTATTACAATTTTTACATGTTTGATTTCTGAAGCAGACAAGGTCCTGCTAGCATATCATGCACACTTAATAAAAGATATACACATGCCTTCTTAGCAAGGCCATACGCTAGAAAGAGGCAGCTTTGCCGAGCAAAACCAAGTCCGCTGCTCTAGAGCGAGCTCTGCAAACCAGGTGTCTACGTTATACCTTGGCTGAATCTGCATGTGATATTCCAGCTCTTCATTGTTGGACCGCCCTTTTATCGAATTAGACATAAAGACTTAAAGAAGGCAGAAAAAAATTAAATTAATAAAATGTTTATACTTATTACTTCATTCCTTTTTAAATACTATGACTCAAAATGAGAATTTAATACTAAAAAAGCCTTTCTCCTATTCCCACTAGCCAGAGTGCTCCTCAGGCTATTATTAAGTCAAATTGTTTCTCTCTGAAACCACTTAACCACCTGTTAAATATTGGGTTCTCACACCTTGACTAACTGCAGGCAGAAAACAACAGGTAACAACTCATGTCCATGTTGACTTCTGCCAGCCAAAAATACCCGTGCAGCCACTCATCCCTCCGTGCACATGCAGACATCCCAGTGACAGCTGTCCTTCAGCATGGGAAAACCAGCAAAGGCACAGTTCTGCAGCCAGTGGGCCTTCCAAATGTTATCAGGGTGCCATCTCCAAAATCCTCAAGCTCTTCTGGAAAACGACGATCAGTGGCAATAAGACTCATTAACATTACAAAGCTGGTCTCAAGAGATTAACGAAATCCCCCTGATTTCACTTATTTAATTTGGTAAGCAGATTGTGTTGCTGCAAAGTAGATTTCCTATCTGGATGAACTCTCACTGTATGCAAAACATGATACTGAATACAGGCTTACAGAACAAGTTAATTTTTGTAACTGGGCTGGTGCTGTCAAAGAGATGCACAGAGGAAAGAAAAAAAAAATACTGCAAATTTTTGACCTCATGGCTAGGTTATGGCAGGCAGAGCTGCACAACACCAACTCCTTGAGCACAGAAGTAAAGCATCTGTGAACTGCCATAAGTGCCAACTCTGTAGTCCTGATTTCAAGTAGTACTATAGTAAGAGGATAAAATAAAATCACGTTTTGCATTAATATTTACCTCTACTTACTAGGTACTCGCATCATTTGCACAGCTACCTTGATGGATAAAATCCCCACTGTAGATACAATCACATCTGAAGATATTTAAGAAATAAAAACACTTCACTGGTCCACTACGCCTAGATCTTTCCTGCACAGTCAGTCTAACCTCATGAAGAATTGTAGACCATTTATCAGTCCTCTGAGCACTACTAAGTGAAAGCTTACCATGTAAAATTGTCATTTGCCTTTTGTGGTGGCAGCTATAAATGTGAACTACAGGTTTCAACAGGAAGTAGCATTTCATAGCACGGTGAGACCTCCTCCTCTCAGACCTCCTCCTCTCCTGTCAGCAGCCAGGGTAAATGTTAGCTGCATTTACTGGAGAGGGCTGCTCTATAAAAGGGTACAGAAGGGAAGAAGTCATCTCTCAGCTTTCACCGTGGAGGATGCAATTGCAATAGCCTCTGGCTCATCTGCCCAGTGGTAGATTCAACAGACCTGTCTTGCACAGATGGGCAAACATGAAGTACATTTAAAAAACACTAGGAAACAGTTTACTGCAGAAAGGTAGAAATATGCTGCAACCGAGACAGTACTTGTCAGCTACAGCCTCGCAAAGGTGGACGTTGACGTTCTCTCAAACACAATACACTCCTCCATAGTTCTGAACAGAGGAGGAGAGAATTAGGGAAAATACCTGTTTAATCTGTAGCTCAGACAAGAGTAACACACTCTGCTCCTCTTGTAAAATGATATACATGCAATCCATCCAAGATTTGGAAATTTCACTCACATACATCCACATGCACAGGATATACAATATTAATTCTGTTTTGGAAAGGTAAACAGAAGAACATAAGGCTCAAATAGATTGATAAATTAATCTGAATTTTATAAAGGCCTATTATAGGAATTAATACCCATTTTTAACATTTATAAAATATAAATATTCATGGGTTCTTCTACAGCCAACATGTATTTTGAAAGCAAGTATTATACTTGACCCACACAAGTAACAAGGCTATCCCCGTTGTAGGGAGACCTATTTCTTTTATGATGCCATAGTACTTTGGGAATTTAATCTAATACTTTTTCTAGCCTCCTCCCGTCACTCCTCTAACTTTATATAGCATTCCTAGTTTTTTAAGATAACAATTTCTAGGTAAGGCGGTCCAGTATGAAGACAATTATTTTTAGCCTTTATGCATTCAAGGGGCATCTGACAAATGGGGTGGCTTTTGACCAGCCTCCCTACAACAATAACGGGGCAGATAGGGCAATGTGTAATTCTCTGTTGTTTGAAAGCAAAGCAGTAACGGTTAAACCAGGCACAGAGAAGGTTTGCAGCCTGAGCTTTGCCAAAGTATTATAAAAGATGAGATCTTAGCAGTGGCAAACTCAGCAGGAAGGACTGAGTGGCCTCACCTCAGCCCCACCTGAAAGGGGGCTGCAGCACCTCTGCACTGCGCGGGAGCGGAGTTGCTCGGACTTGCCGGTGCCGACCTGCCATGCGTGTAGCCCGCTGATATGGCTGCCCAAGGCTTCAGTCACCACCAAATAAAGTCTTCCCAAATTCCACCACCACTTTTTTCCCACATAGAAAAGGCGGATTATTCATGAAAAGCGTACTACAAAATCTGGACTTTTTCCAAGGATGTTAAATATCTGCAACTATAACTTCAGTTATGATCCACTTACTGCCCCTACCTCTAAACTCTTAAATACAAGTATATGTTACTATACCTGAAGTGTTGAAGATGTGTATTTTTTGTTTGGGGGTGGGGGGTGGTTTTAGTGTTTGGGGTTTTGTTTTTTTTTTTTTTAAGAAGAAAGAATAGCTCTAATTAGCTGCAAGACCTCAGCTACTAATAAACCTGCCAGAGGCACTTTGGAGTTTTGGTTTTGTTTTTCTAAGTAGGGAATCGATGTGCACTGGGCTGGCCTTGCCAGGGCGCCGCATATCCCTCACTTTCAAGGGTGAAGCAAATATCTTAAGGAAAAAGAGCGAGCCTTGAGGATTGTGTCATACAAGCATTAATATAATGCTCACATCAGCAGCACTGTGGCTTTTTAATTTAAAGCATGTATTCCTTTGAGAATTACCATTATCTCATTTTTTTGCACTCTACCTATTATACTATTCTTTTCGGAGGTCTTAACGTGACTGTCATGGCTTCTGAAAAGCAGCAATCGCTACCCCCAGCCACCAGCAGCCCTTTAAAAGGGCCCAGAGGGGAAAGCCAGCACATCAATTGTTACAGCTTTCAATGCGCCTTTTTAAAAGGAAGAGTTAAGTGTTATTTTATATATTTTTCATGCATAATTGCAGTTATTTCTCAGTAAACATATATCCCAGGGCTCTGGCATTTCATCACAGAAGTTTAATTGGAAAGGGGGGTTGAATGCAAAAGGGGGGGGCGTGGGAAGGTGCAGGGGGGGTTCAACCTTTGGAAGGAGGCGGGCGGGGAAGCGCCGGCCCCGCCGCGGGGGGAGACGAGACGGCCGCCCCGATCCCCCCCACCCCGCCGCCCGGGCACGTCCCGCGGGGCCGCGGCCAGCGCAGCGCCACGGCGCCCCCTGGCGGCGCCTTGCGCCGGGCGCGGAGGGGCGAGCTGTAGTACGGCCATCAGCCGGGCGGGCGGCCCGGGGCGGGAGGGGGGCGGAAGGGGGGGGAGAGCGCCGGCCGCGCTTGATGACTACACAATGAGGAGTGATATATTTTAATTTAAACACCATAAACCTATTGAGTGCTTAATTAACTTTAACCGTCTTTAGGGGAATGAAGCCAATTTGAGGGGGTCAAAAGGAGTTGTTTCAATATCAAACAGTTTTACATAGTCAATCCATTCATTCGGCCTACAGCTACTGATTAACACACAAAATTAACATGTTAGTAAAAATTCATATTCAGGTCTCTGGGGAAATTAAGATGCACATGCACAGAGCATGATTAGCACAACTATTGTTTTCCCCCAACAATATAATTTAATGGGTTTTCAGAATTGCAGAAAGAGAGACTCGGTGCTGGTTTGAATTGATTATTTACCACAAAGCTTTGAAATATAGAGAAGACGGAAAACATCCTGCGTCAAGAGGCCAGTGACAGAGGAAAACAGGAGCAGAGCAAGTCCCTGCTGCAGGGGGGTACGGCTGGAGCAAGGGAGCGGGTGAGCGTCAGGCCTTCACGTGCCTCATGGCCTCCCCTGCCACCCACCGGCCTCCCCAAGAGCTCCCTTTGCCCTTGCCTACCAATGCCTTCCCCTCCTCCTCCTCTCCTTCCCTTTCATGTCTCGATGTTATTTTTCCATTGTGTCATTTGTTTTCGTAAGAGAACAAACAGCTCAAAGCTTCTTCCTATGCCTCAAAATATTGCACATGCCAATTACTTTTCAGAAATAAGAGGATTAGGAAGGGTGCCAAACAGACAAAGCAAAGGTGAATAAAAGAGACGATATTTTCAAAATACACAACTGGCAAGCCAATCAAAAATCACAGCCTGGAGGACCTGGCTTAAGTAATATTGAAATAAAACAAGAAATCGTCAGCGACTTCAGTAGTTTTTGGATCAGGCCCTCACACGTGGGCGTCCCCCCCATCCCCCCTGTGTGTCCCACACATCGTACAAGGAAAATCATCATTTCCAGTACAGAGAGGCACCGGAAGAGTAACCAGCCACACAGTTACCCACAGAGGTGGGTCATACGAGGCCACCAAAGCCTGAAAGTTAACAGCAGAGCAGGAAGGCAGATGCAAATGTCTGATTTCTCACATCACTAAACCATCAGTAGGCCTCTTTCATGTTCAGCAGGTAAAACAAAACAAAAAAAGTAATCATATGGGGTTCAGATTTAGGGTAAAAAAGACCCCTTCTCCCTCTTATGCAAATAGTGTATCCAGGTCCTACACAAAGACAGATTAACTGTCAAACTAATAAAGGTCTTGTGACTGGCAACAGGTCCCCTGGCTTTCTAGGTTTAACCTAATAATTGTTTTATGACAGTAAAGTGAGAGAGACAGGGAATTCTTTTGTCATAAATGCCGGTGATTGTACATGCAGCTGGTTAGAAATCTAGCTGCTACACCCATCTGCTATGCTACCAGACCCCAGATCCCACAGAGCTCCAGTCTGCAGTGTGGGAGAAGCTTATAGCTGCAGTGCCTGTGGGTACCCAACACCCACAGTCCAGGGCGAAGTCTGGAGCAGGAACTGGTGATCTTTCATGAAATAACTGGGATGAAACAGGTGCCCAGAAAGACTGTGCAATCTCCATCCACGTCATTTTTTCAAAACTCAACAGCTCAAACCCCTGTGCAGCCTGATACAACTTTTGAGTTAACTTCAGCAAGAGGTTGGACCAGGTGACTTCCAGAGTTCCCTTTCCACCTACGCTATTCTATTATTTAAATCAAGCATTCCAGTAGAGTGCCTCCTGATGTTCAGAAGTCAGGAGCCATACCTCAAACAGCACCAAGATGTTGTGGATCAACAGCACCTAACTGTGGCACCTAACTGTGGCACTGACAAGCAGCACTTTGACCCCAGCTTGCAGTGAGCCTGGAATTCAGGAAATCCAAGAGCAGTGCTCTATATAAAGTGGGAACAAGTCCCAAAAAATAACATAATAAAATTTGATCCTCTTCCATAATCCACAAAGACTACTTAAATTCAGGACTATGATGATCCAGGATCTCTAAATCCTTATGCAAAGTCTGTTACAATTAGAATCCCAAGTGCCGGAACAAGAATGCAGATACCTATTTACTTCGTATTGCAGAAGCATTTGGCAAAGGATGGCAAAACAAGACCTAGTAAAGGTTGGCATACAATTAATTGGGTCAGAATTTTCAATTTATCTTAACAAGGCTGACAGTTCTGCTTCCACAGTTTAGTATCTGGGCATACAATGTCAAGTGCCTATGTGTCTTTGTACAGGTCTAATTTAAACACCTAACTGAATTAAATTATTAAGATGGCTAACAACAGTTACGAATCTATATTTAAAGGATCATTTTTGGAACAAGGACTAGTGAGAACAATAGCATAATCCCATTCCTACCTGCATGTGATATCCATTCTATATCTGATTTAGAGTAGTTTTCTATGTAGAAAATTTTAAAGACCAAAGCATTTGAAAGGCATCTGCAGTTTGTAGATCAGAAAACAGCATTAAAGCAAAATACTGGGGTAGGGGAGCAGAATTTTTGCAAAAACTATGCTGAAACACACAAAAGTGGAAAGTTGGTAGCTATCTTAGACTCAGCCCTTACTCAAACACTGGAAGGACTGCAAGAGAATAAGCACAGTTCAGCAGTGATCATAGTTAAAGTTGACCTCCTTGTAGAACATGTTATCATGTAATAGTAATCCACAGTAATATTTTAAGAAAGGAAGTGATTTATTTTCTGCAAAGATGGAAGTCAGAAATGGTTCATAATGGGAAAAGTTAGGTAACTTAAAAATAATTCCAAAGAAGCAAAAATATATTTAAAGTGATGGTGTTAAAAATTAATCTGAAGTGTGGGAAAACAAGATATAAAATCAGGATTGTGAAGTTACAGAGAAATAAGAGGAATCTACAGAACAGACAGCCAAAGCTAGAGAAGCAAGGTTAACTAACTTTCAGAAGGCTTTTCACTACTTAGACTGTTTAACGAGCAGTACATAAATAGAAAAGGAGAATTAGGAGATTAGAGAGATGCAAAAACATTTCTGTTAACTGGATTCAGCACAAAAAGAATCTTGCCATTTCACAGATACTGAGGGCATGGTCAAATTCAGTAAAATATCCCATAAACAGAGACATCTAAGAAAGGAGGTGGCTGTTTTCAGTGAATTTCCACTAAATATTAGGACCAGGCAATGCTGACAAAAATTTCCAAGAGAAGCAGACATTGTAACTATTAAAAGAAATTTTGGTTGAATACAGGCATACATTTAAAAGGAACAGCAATGGCCAAAGGATGATCATACTTAACACCAGCTTAAAAGACAGGTGTTATGGATGGGCCTGGAAATTGTGCATCACAGTCCATTTCACTGGATCTGTCTGAGTCTACAAGATAGAGATCTGGATGTGCTCTGTCGACTGAGCAAGGCAAAGCAGCAGAGAGAAGGAGCTGAGAGTCTGGCTCTGGCTGAGTCGTCTTTACATCAGGATCAAGCAGAGTAGTTAAAAACACATCAGCCCTTCTCCCGATGCAGTGTGAGACTAAACAAGTACAGCATCTGTGAAGATGAATGAAAGCCTCCTGTCCTACATGTAGGAATTGTCAAAACTGCCAAACTAAGCACACGTGGTTATCATTTAGGCAGTATTGAAAAGCCTTTTGATCAAGCACCTTCTAAGGATCTATGAATCATCTAAATTGACTGTAAACATGTCAGGATGGGTGTTGAGAACAGGGAGCACTAAGATACTGTCAAAACTAAACACTAACCAGCCAGGTGACACTACCCCGTTAGAGCTGAACTCCAGGTAAGGCTCAGTAAACAGTTCAGGAAGAGGCGTCACCATGGGAAGAAGCAAAATCCTGACTCCAGACTGATTTGTGTATTTATTTTTAAATATTTGAAAAAAGTGGGCACATACGTTGTATTGATGGTAGAAGTCTCTTTTTTTAAAATTATTTGACTGGAAAACCTCAGAATTTCCCTGTGTGTCTTTGCAATGGGCAACTCAGAAAACACAACAGCATTCAAATTTCATGAAAATGAAGGCCACAGCATCCAGCAAATAATGGATTTATTGGCTTAGCATTACCTATAACACTAGATACTAAAAAGTCTGAAAATTATTTTCCATAGCTCATGTTCAGGGAATCTGTATGTGTGGACAACATCTTCCCACTGTAGAAGCACTGTAAATAAAAAGCAACAGTATGACCAAGTACAAGCTCCAGAAGTGGGTCCATATGAACCTCATGAGGTTCAACAAGGCCAAGTGCAGGGTGCTGTACCTGGGTTGGGGCAACCCCTGGTATCAATACAGGCTGGGGAATGAAGGGATTTAGAGCAGCCCTGCCGAGAAGGACTTGGGGCTACTGGTGGGTGAAAAGCTGGACATGAGCCAACAATGTGCACTCGCAGCCCAGAATGCCAACCGTGTCCCGGGCTGCATCCAAAGCAGCGTGGCCAGCAGGTCGAGGGAGGTGATTCTGTCCCTCTACTCCACTCTGGTGAGACCCCACCTGGAGTCCTGTGTCCAGCTCTGGAGCCCTCAGCACAGGAAAGACATGGACCTGTTGGAGCGGGTCCAGAGGAGGCCACAATGATCAGAGGGCTGGAACACCTCTCCTGTGAGGACAGTCTGAGAGGGTTGGGGTTGTTCAGCCTGGAGAAGAGAAGGCTCTGGGGAGACCTTAGTGCAACCTTCCAGTACTTAGTACTTAAAGGGGGCTTATAAGAAAGATGGGGACAAACTTTTTAGCAGGGCCTGTTGCAGAAGGACAAGGCATAACAGTTTTAAACTAAAAGAGGGTAGATTCAGACTAGATATAAGGAAGAAATTCTTCACAAAGAAGGTGGTGAAACACATGTTGCCCACAGAGGTGGTGGCACAGGTTACCCAGAGAGGTGGTAGGTGCCCCATCCCTGGAAACATTCAAGCTCAGGTTGGACGGGGCTCTGAGCAACCTGATCTACTTGAAGATGTCCCTGCTCATGGACTAGATGACTTTTAAGGCCCCTTCCAACCCAAACCATTCTATGATTCTAAGGGGAGTACCAGTACACACTGCCTTCCAGGAAAGCAAGAAAGAAAAACGCCGCTGTTACATTAATTACTTTTTTTATCTTTAGCTTTAGTTGGTGTAGATCAAAGGATCCCACAACATTTTATGGATGGACATACTTTTTTCATGGAAAGAAATTAGCAAAAATAGGGCAATTTGTCAGAAAAATTCTATAAATGACAGGAGATAGCACACATACAGCAAGATAATTTTTCACTGGCCTTTCTCAGAATCCATGAGCCAAAAGACTCAAGGAGAAATCAGTGTGCAACAGCAGAATACACGGGAGTCTAACGCGTAAGATGTAATAGAAAGGCTTTTACATAAAGAGTATTACTTAACCAAAAATTTACATTTAGAAATGAAAAATTGTTTCAAAATATCTGAATAGAAAACAACATTAACATTTATAGAAAATAAACAAAAGATACTTTACATCACAAACATAGAAGCAAAAAAAAGATTTTCATCATGATAAGGCAACAGTTACATACTGAGAAGCATCTTTCATGAAGTGTCTAAGTCTCCTGTCAGAGAAAGCTGAGAAAGTGTATGAACCACCATGTCTCACTGAAGAATTTTTGCCAAAAACCCCCATCTATTTGGCTCACTTACATAAGACTACTTCCTATCAAAAAGCAAATAATAAATAATGGTGAAGTTACCTCAGCAACTATTTAGTTAATCCACGTAGCTATAATTTACCCTTATAATTTGCTTTTATCACAACACAATAAATCATAAGTAGGTGATTCACAGATAAATTCCATGCAAAGGCCAAAAGGTATGGTTTGTATCTAAGAAAAAGTGAGCAGGTATACTTTCAATAGCATAAATGGTTTAGTCTAATACAAAACAAGCAACACAACTAGTAGGCAAAGTCTGTAAACTCTGTGTGTAGATCCTCAAGCTTACACAATACTCTTAATTTGGATATGCACCGATACATGGAATATATGTGAACTTAGGTAATATAACTCTCCGCAAGTATAAAAAAAGAGTTTTGGAGCATATTTTGCTAGCTGGTAAAAGTACTTTTAGAAAAAACACTGCATATATTTCAGATGACGTTGTCTGGCAATAGTTTAACTTAAGATAAATAAGTAAATGGAGAGGGGGGGAAAAAAACCCCTGCAGAAACTAGGAAGTACATTCACAACTTGCATCAGTAATTCAACCTGAAATGTACAAACACACTTGACATCTGCAAACTCCGTGTATGTTTTCCACTGAAACCACACAGACACTTACCAGTGGGGTATGACAGGACATAAGCATTCATACATTTTATAGAGGTTTACAGAAGTATATCCTAGAAGGCTATGTGGCTTTGGAGTTGCAAGAAGAGCACTCCTTTATTTTATGTATGTGATGAAAATAGTACTTGATGCAATTACATTTTTCTATGAACTTTTTGTATTGCACAAGTGGTAGTCTGAAATCCATTTAAAAACAGAAGAGCAAAAGCTTTTCCTATTATGATCTTTTCAAGCAGAATAAGTGAAGAGTTGTAGCAAGTTCATGCCACTTCTAAGATGTTTAACACAAGTATCATAATTGTCACTTAATGGGTCAGGAAACAAAGACAGACTTGTCTCGGTGGTGTTGTCTGTTCTCTATAGATCACACTTATTTTCCTTTCATATTTAGGAAATGTAATTATGTCTAATTCAAATTACAAGAGAGAGTAATTACACAAAGCCATTTTTTTCTTTATAGTTAATCCTCTGAATACTTTATTTGCCAAGGCATACAATTTTCCAAAAAGAAAACATTAACTTATGTGGCCCATATGGAATTTATTTAATTACATGATATTCCAATATGGTTCCCTGCAATTTATTATGTTAATTAGTTAGATTATGTGTGAAACATTTTATAATGAGCCCATTCCTTTACTTTATAGAAGGATTTAAAAAAATACATAATGAACCATTTTTCTGCAGTTGTAAGACATAGCTGGGCTTTGCAGTTTAAAAAAGACATAATTTATATCAACGTTGACTTACTGAAGATTTCGAGAACCTTAAACTGCGTATTTTGTGAGACTGCAATCTCCTTACTATAATGAAACACAATAATTGGATAATATTGTTTGTTTAATATCATAACTGAATTCTATACTATTTCAGGAGTAAATGCTATATTCTTGATTACAACTGGGGGAGGGGGGAAAAAAAAAGGACCTCCAATAGTTCTTCAATTAGGAGGGCAGAAGAGGATTAAACGAAAGCCTCTAACAATCAGCATGTGCAAATCTGTTTTGGAAATGGGCCAACAAGCTAGATCAACACGGATTTTTGCAAGAAAGCAAGTTACTGTGTTTCCTAAAAGTTAACAAGTTACTACTACCACGTGATCAGAGAAACTGGTCATTGAATGAAAAATGCCTTCCATGATGCCTTCTGCAGAATATTTTGCAACAGTCCTGGGATACTGTCTCACTTAAAACTTCATTTTACACATACAATTTTCCCTTTCTTACTAAAATAAGGAATGCACTTTACTTCCTTGCCCGAGTTTTCAATAGCAAAGGTGAGCACCTTTAGGTAGACACCAGGGTTTTGTGCCGACACAGCCTTATGTGTCAGGGCTGGAAGCAGCTTTCCAGGACCATGCTGGGACTCGTGGTACATTCTGCATTTAGCTGGGAATTCATGTCTGGATCTTCAGTCTCCAAATACACCCTCTGTATTTGTAGGTGGATGTAGTATTGACAGAACATCCTTGTCAGCTATAGATGCTAGACCTCAGGAGGTACCCACCACCCACTACTACACTCCTATTACTGAATACTTCATAAACATGGGTATCTTACTTAGGTTGTGTTTCTTTTCATATGCATTCTGTAAGCCAAAACCAAAATCTCACTTTCTTCACCACCATTTTCAGCCCAACACTGCACCATGTAACACAGAAAAACACTGTACCACAAAGGCACACAAGCTCACAGAAAAAAGTACTGGTGAATAAGGATGTATACCCATGTACCTGACAGCAGAAGTCTTAAATGACACTTATCCATCACAAACTCACTTTAACAAAATCTTCACTATGTCAGGAGAAACGCTCCTGTACATAAACAGAATAAAGGAATATATATAATATATATATAAAAGTATAAAGAAAAATTCAGACCTAGAGGTCATGATATGATCCATCTTTTGCAAATAGTACAGATGTCATTTTTTTGTAGGTGGTAGAGGACACCTACACCTACTCTACCTCCTAGAGGACAGAAGTAGGGTTGCAAAAAGGCCTGCTGCTCAATTGTGAGTGCAACGGATGCTTAACACACACACACATACACAAAATCTACAAAGAAATTAGAGTTGAAATAGCCTTTCTCCTTAGATCCTCAAAGGTTTTGCCTATGTGTCATCAGAAAATATATTAACACTATAGAATCACTGATGTTGGCCCAAATGTCACATTTAAGTCAGGTTCCAATTATTATCTCACCATTTATATTCATTTTCTCTTAATGGGAGCACTGTAAAAAATTCTGCTGTGGTCACATACATTTCAAAGACTTGACAAGCCAGACAGCCACAGAAGCCCGAAAAATATTTCTGATAACCTAGATTTATTTAACCAACAGATACCGATGTAATAATAAAAATAATAGATGGAGGCAGAGGAGAAAACATCAGGGTATATTCCCAGCAAACTAAGCTTGTGTTGATTTCCTCCAACTGTTATATTCAAGTCATAGTCACTTCCATCTACAGTCCATATTCTTAAAATGTTTATATGCTTTGTGTTACATCTTTTGGCTTGACTGTTGTTAACAAACCAAGAAAGTTCAGGACTACATTATTGTTTATCTCTGGAAGAACAACAGAAACATTGCTACATGTCAAAATAAAAATAGTGCATCTGGTAACAGACATTGCATCTCATGCAAAAGCCATGAATTTTGGCTGCACTGGACATTTTGTCAGCACCAGATCCACCAAACCTAATCCCAAATTATTAAATATTTCGAACAAAACCCTTACACCAAAAAATACTCATGACAAATTGCAGTTGTGTTTCATAATGTATAAGAAAAATCCAAACATAATTTCCCGCCAGGTCTGCAAGCAACTTATTCTTTAATATTGCATTTTGTATGTCTCCATACTAAGCTAGTACAAAACCAAAAAGACAATCTTACCTAACTTGTCATTTAGATGTCTTCCTGTGTTATGAAATGCAGCAAACATCAACTATAAAATAATCAACACAGATAATTTAAAATAGTTACATTCTTTCATTTTCATAAAATGACTCATATGCTCACTCGCTCACTCCTGAAAGACTGCTCGGTGAAGAAACTCTCCAGTGTACGTTCCTTTAGCAGGATATCCTTGAAGAAAAATGTCACAATAAATTTGCTAGCCTAGGAAGGTATGTATTAGTCCAACTGTGGTTTTTTTTCAAACTGCAATTTGCAGAATAAACATCCTAAATGTTACTGTATAGCAAGAAGGAGCTTGTACCTCACTGTCCCTTGGGTCACACTGAGGCACTAACCAGCAAGAGAATCACAGAATCAGAATCACAGAATCATTAAGATTGGAAAACACCTTTATCATCAAGCCCAACCATCAACCCAACACCACCATGCCTACTAAGCCATGTCCCAAAATGCCATATCTACACGTTTTTTGAATGCTTCCAGTGATGGTGACTCCACCACCTCCTTGGGCAGCCTGTTCCAATGTTTGACCACTCTTTCAGTAAAGAAATTTTTCCTAAAAGTAAAAAGAAGGATGACTGTCTAAATTGCTTCCACCACTTCCTCAGAGATCTCCCACAATGATGCCTGCTTATAGGTCACAGCTGAGAGTACACCATGGGCTAATAGTTCAGTTCTCAGTGCAAGTTCTTAGAATATCATTAAAGGCTCTCTGACAGCGAGCCTTTAAAGCACCTTATATTGCTATAATGCTCTTTAGGGAAGAATTAAATAGGACTAATACATTCACAATGAAGTTCATGTGAATAGTTCAAGAATGCCTTCCATTATGCCCCCATTTTGTTTCTTTTTTTCTTTTTTTGCAAAGACTAAAGTAGTGGCCAGTTAGAGATCATAAAAAACATATTCAGTTCCCACCAGTAAATATCTCTGTACATCACAACTTTTCTCAGCACTTCCTCATGACCTAACAACCAACTAGTCTCTGTGGCCTGTACCTTCTTTCCCCACCAACACAGCATGCACCTTCAGAGCAAGGTTTACAGTCTGTATCATGCTGTGACTAGCAGGAGTGGAAACACTCAAGATCAGTTCTTGAATCTTTTTGTGGTAGTCGCTGGATGCAACCCTAACACCACCACAGTCTTAAGCTGCAGCAGTGTATAATCTGTGAAAAGTCTTTCCTGGAAAAAAAAAATCTGTGCACCAAGTCACAGGGTTGCTCAATTCCTAGCTCCAAGATTTCAATACTACAAGAGTTTTAAATTAAACAATTGGTCATGAACAAATATTCTTTCCACATGTATTGCACACTTCAACACACCACTGACAGTTTTAAAAACTCATGCATTAAAGTCATTGTCTAGCTGTGTATTTAAAACAATTAAGTCATCATTAATTCAGTAAATGCCATAATAGGATTTTAGAAATTACAAAAGAATCCTTTCCCACGACATACATTGATATGATATTTGTCTAACTAGGTGATCTGCTTATTATGCACCAATTTAATGCTTTCTTAAAATATGTAGCAACAAAATGCACAAAGGAACAAAGTTACTCTGTGTAATTATTTTTACACCCTAAGTTTCAAAATCCTGACAGGCCAAGCTAACTAAAAACACATTAGTGCCACCACAGGACCTCTCAATTCACTTGGCACCAAAGGGTTAATCTCACACATTTAATATCCTACCTCAAACATGAATAATTGTAGCAAGAAGAAAGCTCTTATGGTAGCCTTAGTAAGACCATGCTACTTCTTCAGAACACAACAGTAAAAAAGCCTTGCAAATGGAGATGAATGGAGCACAAGCCACCGAGGTAATTAAAAATGTATTTTCCATCTCCTAGTAATTGAATTGTGTACAAGCTGCAAGTTAATGAGGTCATCTACCCTCGAGCACTGACAGGAAAGCAGGAATAATTATCTTTCAATTTTTTCTTATGTAGCAATTAATTTTAACCATTCGCCTACACCCCACTCCCACTTCCCTCACTCCAGTCAGTCAAAGTCATAGCTAAGCCGAATTGACAAGCAATTGATATGGTAGCGGCACGGAGCCACCGAGGCGGGCAAGGTAATCAAGGGGCTGCAGCTGTTGAGGGCTAAGCGCTTCCAGGTGAATGTCACCTGAGATTTTGCATTCTGCCACTCGGAGGACTTGGGACACACAGTAGTGCCTGACAGCACATCTGGTGCCAGGTGGGCAGGGAGGGGACATTGCTGATTCGGGAAGGGAACAGAAGGATGGACAAGGATTGATGAATGGACAAGACTTGAAACAATAATGTCTCTCTTTTTTTAGGGCTCGTCTACTATCATTGAGTATTGCATACTACGTTTGGTAGCTGTATGACAAAAAGCATCATGCTTCTGCTTTTAATTAAAAAACACAAACACCAGTTAGACTCAAACCCTTATGATGCCTCCTGTAACTATCTGACCTGGACTTACAGCAACTCTACACTTTAAAGGAACTAAGCCTGTGCCGAATCAAATCTGTGCGAGTGGGACACAAAGAGCAGTTTGGCACTTTGACTGGTGAACTGAGGCCCACATTTATAATTGGGCTGGCAATCTCTATGGTTCTTCCTTTGACCTGCACCATCTTTCAAGAGCTAAAAAGCAGGCAGTATTTTAACAATGACACCACCACAAATGTCCTTAACTCAAACATTTCACTAAAATGGTTAAGGTTAAAGGGAGGAGGCCTAAGTGTTTGATTATTAATACAACTCCTACATTTCCTTCCTCAGTTAAGACTGCAAACATTATCAGCACATTGTATGCTACATGGAGCACATGCTGGACTTGAAGATGGCCATGTGAGCCCATACCATAATGACAACTTGTCAGTGTATGTCAACTTGTCCCACTTGCTAAATTTCTTCTGCAATTTTTAATTATTATTTTTGGCCAGCATTTTTAGGAAGAAGTGCTTTCCTGACAGCAAGAATTCCGATTCAGACGCTCTTACATTCATGAGTTATGACAATGATTGTGTCTTACTCACCTGGCTGAGCAGAGTAGCAAGCCTGCCCACCAAGTAAAGCTCCACATTTGCAAAATGTATCAAAAAAATCTTTCTTATATGCACTACTACAACTGCAGAGAAACACCATAAAAATGGTAGAAATTATCCCGTGGCAACGGTGCTGTAAACAGTGAAGAAATCTCAGACCATTCCTTGGACTCCAAGTCCACAATCCAGCTGCCTCCTGCTTTTATTCTTACTAGCCACTTCAAGGGCTTTTTCTTAAGTTGATTCTACATATTTCAGAAGGTCCCAATAAATGTGTCTCCTTTTAGATGAGTATAATTTTCAAAGCAAAGCTTGGTAGAAAAGGTAACAGAAGTTAGTCCCTAGTGCTAGACTTCATTAGAAATGCACATAACGGTTATTGCATGGGTTAAAGTTAGTGGGCAACACCTGGAAAAGTGGTACATATAAAGGTCACCTCAGCTTCAGTATAAAATTAGCATCAGGAATGAAATCAAAGGCAAGCAAATGCCAACATGTAAAGACTGGAGGGAAAAGGAGTCATCACTTTCTTTTGAGCACATAAAGAATATAACAACACATGACAGTGCAGTAATATAGTAATAGGAATAATTTCTATGCATTTATTTCATCACTTAACTTTCTATGTACTTTGCAACAGCGTTTCTACTTTTCTTCCAATTGATGCTGTATTTCACAATCTAAAAGCATTTGAGCTAAATAGAAATAGACCAGGAAGTAAAAAATAAGTTCCTTTCTCCTGAAGTGAAGATCAATTTTTGCTTCTAGCAGGAAACTTCATGATCTCGATTTCTCATGTCATAGGAAGATGCCTGATGCATACCTGTCACATATGCACAGAACACCACCTTCACAAATATCAGCAAAAAGAGTTTTTACCAGAAAAAATTTCTGCCTTTCCTTCACTACTGAGCAGTGCCCAAGAGATTAGAATTTGAATCAGTATTTACTTTAAGAAATCACAAATGGAAACAAGGGCTCCGACTCCCATTTAGCCAACCAGAAATGAATAGTCTTGGGTAATCACAAAATAAAACCCCAAACTTTTGCTCAGGATTGAGACAACAACAATACAAAAAAACCCAAACAAAACAAAAATCCAACTGCCCCCACCAAGCCCAAGTAGTTTAACTAATTGAAGTTAGATGCAAACCTGCGACAGTTGCTAAGACTAGTGACAAGACTGGACAAAAAGCAATCAGTTACAGTATTACAGAGAAAAGCACATCCATAAAGCTATTATTCATCACTCATAATTAAATTCATTTGAAAACACTACACACATGGACATGATGGAAAGACATGAATCGTACTACAAAGACAAAATCATTCTCAGTGGTTAGTTAAATGTTGTCAGTCAATCCTAACCATTTCACAGCCAGCTTTCTCTCTGTAATGGCATATTAAACTTGGCAGACTTGATGGGGCGTAACAAACTTCATGTAGCTACCACTCCTCCTCTTTCTGCAAAGCTGGGGCATGCTCATGCTCATCCCTTTAGGTTTACTCCAGAAAGCCCAGATAAAACAAGAAGATCAGTTTCCATGTCCTCTGGAGGTTCTTCTGCTCTCAGTGGAAGGGAAAGTTCCAATACATGTGCATAAACCGAGGAAGCTGTTTTTTCCTCTCTCTTGCCTTTGAAGTGCAAAAGGACAGAGGAATGAGGTGCTTACTCAAACAGTGCCAGCAATCAAAGAGCAAAGACAAGGCTTAAATAAAAGTTTAACATTATATAGCTTCTTCTCTTCTGAACACATACAATGTTCTGCTGGGTCACATAAATGGTCCACCCTGGGAAGCACCCCATCTCCCACAAAGGGAGAAAGGAGATGCTATTTCATAAGAGCAGGCAACCTTGATCATTTTTTGTGGTTTGTTTTCCTTGCATCTCCCAGCATCCAAAACTGTTGTCTTGGCATATATCTAGACCACATCCCTGCTTAATCCTTTCAGTATCTGTTTGTAGACGTGTTGTCCATCAATTTGTCTACTCCCCCAATGAACCTGCAGATACTGTGTCTCTACAACTTTTTGTGGCAATTGATTTTAGAGTTTTACTACCCACTGTGTTAATACTTCCTCTGCTTGCTCATCTTCTGATTTTTTAAAAATTTCTCATTATTATGCCAACAAAGTGTCCCTTTCCCGATCTGCTTCTGTCACAAATTGATGCCAGCAGGAGAAACAAGAAGTGGTTACTCCCGAAGATCAGTCACAAGTCACATAAGTCACAGAAGGATTGGGGGAGAGAGAATAATTCTTGCCATTAGAAGCAAACATCTTGCCCTAACTGTAAAAATGTTTTTATTGAAATCCAAGATGATACTATTTCCTTACTTTCAAGGATTTAAAATATCCCAGATATACCACAGACTTGCCCACCAATGATAAACTAACTTGTTATTTAATATATGGTAAATGACATAGAAATGACATGACAAATTAAAAAAGAATAAATATACAAGTGTTTAGAATACCTTCTAGTAAATAGAAGATAAATTGTGATGATGCAAAAATTGACGGATTTGTTTTTAATACCTAGCACTGTCAAATTTTCTTCTACACATTAGTATCGGATATATTTTTTGTATTAGATATATTTACATACTATATATCCATGTTAAAATGTTTAGGGGATGTTTCTCTTTTTTGTTACAACTTCTTGTGTTTATACATCATAACACCTGTGTGAATTTTATGTTCACTTTCTGTAAATCCAAGTCTTCAGATTTGGATTAATCCCCTTTTCCTTTCTACCATTCTTGTAACGTAGACCTGGGGAAAATGAACATGTGAAGAACTAGCCCCAGAATCATCACCCTTTAGCTCCAAAAGCGAAAGTCTTTCTTGAATCATACTGGGGCTAACTGCTCTTTGGGTCAACCGTGAGCAAGGGAGCCACCTCTACATCAACAGACATAGAACTCCATAACACTAAGTATGTTAACCCAGCTACCAAAAATATCTCTATGATCAGGAGAATTTATGCAGCAAATGCAACTCAAAAAAGCAGGTTAAACACTTTCGCTCCAAAAATCAGAAACCTAAAACTTAGGTACCATTCTCAAATAAACTACATCCAAAACACAAAGCAAGAAACTACACAAAATGTTTAAGTCTAGAAAAGCAGATGGAGAAATGTAATTGCTTTACTTCACAATCAAAAGACTCTAGCACACAAATGACATTGAAATCTCTGCTTGGATACCGAAGTATAACGGAACTCATGTTCCCAATACACTGCAAGCAAGACACCTTGTCACAGATGCACAGGAATTACAACTTGATACAATTTTGTTTAAATACAACCTATTTTCAATAATGATCTGCATAGGAGAGCTGATATTATTTAATCATATAGAAAGTCTGAAGGCATCATCACAAGCCATCATAAACACCAACATTAGACAAATCAAAACTTCCAATTTGTGCTTAAATTTGATAACCTATATGCCAGTTTGAAAGGTAGAAGTTTTCACACATCTGTCTCAGGCACTTTTTTAAAGTGCAACTATTTGGTCTAGCATAAGTTTTACAGCCTGAACTGAGAACACTGCACAACATCCCAGTCTGTTGCCTATACTGCATTCCTTACTGGAATTTCTTTTGCTGTGAAAACACTAAAAGAAGCAACCTCACAGAACTTATTCAATCCGTTACCTTCTCTTAAGGTAACAGCTAAGAGCTCCATCCCTGCATGAAGACATGCATCCCTAAACTGTGCCAATCTGCAAAAGAATATGATCCCACTCCAAAGGCATGTCCAACCTAAGTTTTAAAATTCAACTTTGAGTTTTCCATTTACAGTATTTAATTTCTCATACAATCGATGCTAACAACTTTTAACTTGAGACAGGTCAAATCCTGCAGAAACTTTTTCTTATGAAGAGTCTCAGAGAGATCAACGTAATTACTTGCTAGGCTAATGCATCTTCTGTAAGTACTTACAGAATATAACTTTTATTTACGCTAAAGTATCTTTTTACACAACCATATGCACTCGTGAAAGATTTTAGGCTGCACCATTGAATACTTCTGTTTTTCTAAAAATCCCATCTACCCAGCTGTTGCTTACCAGTCATCCATTTAATTACTGTACTCTGTTGCCTTGATTTGGCTTTGCCACGCTGTGATAAATTGTGCACAGGTGTACTGCACACACTGTTCCAGGATCCCCTTTTCCCCTGCTTCTCAAAAGGGTCATATAGGGTGCCTACATGAAAGAGATTGTTACAGGAAATTCCACACAAATAGGGAAATGCATTTTTTGTTAAAAAGCCTGAGATATTTAAAGGATTGTGATCACTCTCACTAAACAGTATGTCAACTTGCCATATAAACTCACCCTTATTGGGGGTCCATGGCAGTCTACACAATGACTGCGGGAGATCCAGGCATAAAGAAAATTACATGAGGTATAAGCCACAGTATTGAACTTACCTCCAGAGCAGAGAATCAATTTCAATCATCATGACATTAACTGAAGACCCTTGACAAACCTGGTGGTTCTCTCCAGTTGTTAAAATCCCAGATCAAGGTTACTCTTTATGATCTCTCCAAGTCCTCACAGAATAGGTTGCTGACTGTGCAACTCCATAATAATTTAAAAAAGCAATTTACATTGTTTGTTGTCAGAGTTATTTTGCTTTCAAAAGTGCTGTCATTTAAGGGTATTTCCATTCACCAGCTGGCTCAGTATTAATATTTCATTCCCCTTCTCCTAATCACACATGAAAATTAAAGAATATGCAGAAACAAATATAGCAAAAATGGAAGATTTTCAATAGATGTTCAGGTAGCAATCTATGAAAACAGCATGAATTTCTGCTCAAAGCAATTGGGGAAACTCTGTTTCCTCCAGACACCATGATTGAAGTACTGCATATTAATTCCAACTAAGTCAATTTTATTAAACTGAAAACTCCAATATAACAAAGTTTCATCAAAAAGTTTTGTAAAGTGACATTGTTCCTAACTACCCTCAGATTTGAATAGAAGTCACATATGGCCAGTTATAGCAGGCTTAATATTCCCTCAAAGATTCTACACAAGTTGAGTTCTGAACTACTGTCTCCTGGCATCAATACTGATTTACTTTAATTTTTTAATTTTACTCTTTTCATTGAAAATGTTCTTCCTCCTACCCCACCTCTCCCAAAATGGCATGATAACCAAAATACTTTATTTCTTAGGCATTGTCTGAAAGAAGAAAAGTGATTTTAGTTTCTAATATATAGGTACAGATTACCTACTGAGCTGAAAAACTAGAACTTGTATCACCAGTCAAGATATGTTGCTCATCACAAGTTATGCTTTGCGATTCTGATAAATAGAAATTATATATTTCATATTTGAATGTGAATAGAATGAAAGTCATTTAGCAATCAAATATTTAACTGAACAAAATTCTACAACTTTTTTCTTTTAAAGAAATATTTTTATGTGATATTTAGAGTATTCAGATGGTTTGCTGCTTTTCCAAAACATGCTTCTATTGTATGACTATTAAAAGTAAAATCCTGAATAACACGTGGCATATGTGAATTATTTTTTACAATAAACTCCAGAAGAGAAGATAGAAAACTCAGGGAAATACTACACAGGCCAGCACTGCCTCATAACACATTTTATATTACTGACTGATGACATAAGGCTACTAACAGAAGAAGAAAATAAAATATAAAGTTAGCATCTTCCTTTACAGACCATCGTATTCTGGACTATAAACATTTTATGAAACATAACTTGAAGCCCAATTTAGAAAAATGCATAATGCTTTCAACACCCAGTCTGTATCTATGCAGGACTGAACTTCAGCAAAGCACTGCCCTGTAGCACAGCGTAAAATAAGCCAAATAAAGACAGACTGCAAGAAGATCAAAGTAGTAAGACATTCCTGCTTTTCTTCTGTTTCCTAGGATACTTCTCTATACCTATGTTTCTTTCACGTCCATGTTTTAAAATAGTCATTTGACATTCACACTTGAATTAATACCAGCTATAAATCCCCCCTTTTAATATATCCAGCTAGTTTTAGGATGTTAGCAGCTCACAGCATCCATTTCACTAAAATCTTTAGTATTTTAAGTGATAAATTATTCATTATCCTTTCATGTTAAATAAAGCTTCTGAAGTATAACAATTAAAATAAGCAAATCTACATCAAGGAGACCTATGAAGATCTTCTGCCCTTTCAAAATAGTTGTCTGTCCTTATACGGTAGCACCTCTGGCTTCTTCAAAACAGTTACTCAGGAAACAATTCTTAAATCCCGACTGAGAAAGTCAACCAGCAGAGACAAGCAGATGGTTTGCTCTCTCTCTCTGCACCTTTTAATCTCTCTATGGAAATTTCGACCTTAAGTGAAAATCACAACTCATCACAGTAGTGGCTTTTCTGACAGAAACACACACCCACGATGGGCTGGTCAATGCACCCACTGGGTCTGTCAGGACATTGCAACACCTGTTCAGATAGGATGTTTTTTCAGTCCTGGACTAAATAAAAATTCAAGATACAGTCTTTTGAGCTTAGTCTTAAGAGCTGACCTTCTCCAGCCATTGAAGCATTCTACTCTTTCAAGTTCAAGATCAGGTAAACCCTCTTCTTCCCCCAGCAGTGATGACTGCATGTGACTGCAAGTGGATCTAGAAAATGATGACCCTGTGACAAAGTTTGCTAGCTGAGGCACTGGAGCAGTCTGTCTGCATTACTACAGCCCTCTCCCTGCAGCCACATAATTCACTATGCCCTAAGAAAGATCCTGATCACCTCTTCATAATTCATGAAGCCTACTACACTATGCCTGCTCTGACAGTCAACCTTACACCTTTTACATCTAGAAGACATGCACTGTGAATTAAAATGTGGTGGTTTTTCTCCTTCCAGTAAAATAGAAAAAGAAATCGGAACCAATTTTTCTTAGGTACTTCCCTTCCCCCCCAGTTTATGTGGCACAGACCAGCCTGCAATAATCAAACCAGAGCCATTTAGTGTATAGTCTAGTCTTGCTGTGACTAATAGGATGATTGGTTGTATAGCTTCTTTATGGTTGTTCATTATATCACCCTTACATAAAGTAATTTAATTTCAGTGGGATAATTAGGGTATTTCTAATCTAACTGATAGTCTGAATGAAATGAGATTCTCAGAGGGAGATTTGTGTACCAGGAGATTGGTGACCTTCGGCCCCAATTTTCACACAATGTATTAAGCTGACAGCCTTACTTCCAAGCCCTGCTGCACCGGCTCTTCACCACTTGTGCAGATCTATGTGCTACAGACAGCAACACTGAATGAGATTTTTTTACCCAAAATCCCATTATTAAAGGAAACTGTAATATTTTATTTGACTGACTTACAGAAAAATAATCCAGGCCATCATTCACTAGTTGGAAATGCAGCACTGTTATCAATCTGCCATGCAAAGCATGCGACTAAATTCTTGATTTTAGACTGTGCCTTGCAAGGCAACATAGAGCATATACAACATTCGCTTGACCAACATCTACACTTTTATAAGTATTGAAAGGGAAAACTTTGTACCTGCCCAGTTTTCTGGAAACGTATGCAAAAGTTAAAAAAGCAACTTCTGTACCACTGGCAAACTGAATCAATGTTCCATGTATTTGTAAGCCAAAAAACTAGGTTTCTCTACCTTTTGCTGTAACCTGTAGCTGTCAAGAAAAGAGACTACCTGGCTAGTTAACAGACAAGGCCCTCCATTTCTTCGCTGACACTTACGTACCAGCACCTTTCTTGCTGTCTCTCTCTGTTGTCTGAAAGCTGACATATTCCTTTCCCACATCTGTAGAATACTGTCCTGGCTCAGACCAATTCAACTCTCTGAAAGCAGTAGGAGCCTTTTTCCTTCAGTTAAGTGTGGACTGAATCTGGCTACTGTAACCTAAGCCCTCCTCATCATACCTGCAATACTGCAGGTATACCGTCCCTGAGGTTGCACATTCCTCTGTTGATCCTTGTCTTAACAAAGGATGATACCCTTAAATACCAGAAGCCTTCATCCACAGACCTTTGAAATTATTTCCCTGTGATTAGTAAATGTCTTCAACCTCAACAGTTTAGCCTTTAATCCTAAGAGATAACAGAAATAAAAAAGGCCTTACAAACTGAGGAAAACAGTTTGCCCTCTCATATAATTTATCTTTAGTGTTGCAACATTTGATTTAAAGACAGCAAATAAATTACATGAGCTTTCAGGCTTCTTTGTTCCAGGCTAACATAAACAGCTCAAGCGAGGCACTGAAGATAATGCTCACAGTCTTTCTTTTCCAGACACAATGAAATCCTGTATACAGTGAAGTCAGAGTTCCCACTAACTTCAAAAGCATCACAATTTCACCTACCGCTCTACAGTTACACACAAATAATCAAGGCACACTGTAAAATACATGTTTTGTGTATATATACACACATTTATCATTTACATATATATACACACATACACAAAACTATTAACCTGTTTCCTATTTCAGCGTAATAAAATATAATTTAATGAAAGCATGTACACTTGTTCACTGAAAAAGTAAGCTCAACATTTACACTTGAGCACGGAGGAAAATATATAATCTATAGTATTTATACCTCAATACTTAAAAAAATAGACTTCATAGAGACGTAATTCTTTTCAAGAAATTATACTGCAATTAGGACCTTTTTAAAGAGAGATATGCTATTGTTTTTTAAAATAAAAACCCATTAAACTGCTACTTATTATAGCTACTAAAGGCCTTTCCTTTAAAGAACAACCACATGAAAAAAATGTAGTGAGAATTAAGATTCTGTGTACCTCCATATTTTAAACCCATTTGTGGGGTAGGTGGATAAATCCAGCATAAGAAGAGCCCACCTCAATCTTTATTTCACTCAGTCTCTCACCTTATCATTATTCAGTAATGGTTTTGTTTGTTTGTTTTTTTCTTCACCAAGCCTCCCACTTGCAGTTATGTCAGGCCACTTCCTTGGGAATTTGTTGCTAGCAAGTCACTAACCTGAAATATGATAATGGCTCTTTTACAGAAGTAACAGTCTTGTCAGGGCCTGTTTAGGAGACTCTTGAGTTCATGGTTCATTGACCTGATAAAACGAAGAAGCAGCTATAGTTTAATGGGCCAATACAGAGTTCCAGACACGAAGTAAAGGGTTTATACTAAAGATGTTTATACTAAAGGCCATTTCCTACTTTTTGCATACCACAGACTTAATTTTAAATACATTTTCAGAAAGAAGACAGTGTCAATCAAAAGTAGTTTTAAGATAATATGTTTTACAATGTCTTCATCAGATGACTATCTTAAGATTTGCCAAAATATTATTCTTGGTCAAAGGGAAGACAAACGAACTCCTTGCAACACTTGCAGATAATCTTACATTAAGTGATTGCCCAAAACATATCTAAGGATTAAGAATATTTACTACAATGTCTTTCCTACAAAAATTTTACATTAAATCATAAAAGTTTAGAAGAGCAAATTGAAAGCAAATGCATTGTAATTATATTAGCATATTTAAGAAAACAGACAATGCATACTACCGGGTTCTGCTCTATTTCTGCATCTGTCATCAAGTCAACACAACTCAGTATTCATCTGTACTTCGGATGAGTCTTCACTGATGAAGTATAACTAACTCTCCTTTACTATGTACTCTGACGTCCTCAGGTGAAGTGCTATAGACATATTTCTACATTAAGCGTTTGATTTTCAAAAAAGTTAAGTGTTAAGGAATATAACTAATTTGTGTATTTAATGCTAAAATACACAAAATTGAAAATGTATCTATAGTCATATGCATATTTACTCATTTGCATGGGATTATCATTTTGCATGCAGAACAAAACAATTGCCCTGAAGTCCTAGCAGCAGGTTCCTCTCCTGCCAGCCAAGAGAGCCTTTCAGCACAACTCTGCTGCCTCAGTCTCCTTCTGTTCTGGATCCTTTCCACCATGTCAGCACTTGATTTCTTACAATTTTAAGAGAAATCAAAAGATTGTGTGCCTCTGTGGTGACCTGTAGATCAGTTATTTTGCTAGGAAAATAAGAGAGAAGTAAGAGTGGCCCATGCTACGGTCCATTTTTATTCAATCAAGAAGACAAGCACTGAAGCCTTCTGCCAGACTGAACCATGTTTTATGAACAAGCCAGGCTAGAGCTAGAAGGACAACCTGAGGTGGAAGAGGGAAAAAACAGCTGTTTAAACATTTGGCCAATAAAGCATATCTTGAAACCTGGCTACTCCTACAGCCCCTGTACACAAGTTCAGAAAAGTTCCTCATATCATTGAGCCTTCATTAAAGCTGAAGGTACTCAGCAATTCCCAAACGATGTTTCGTTGCCTCATTGGAGCTTATCCCTTGTCCCTGAAGAGGCACACAAAGCATTTTAAATCAACAGCAGAAAATTATCTTTTTTGTATAACTAGTAAGTTATGTTCTGATATCAAACTGAGAAAGAGCACATAAAAACCATCTCCACTCCCCTTAAAAAAAAATATGTCTTTATACTTAGTACAGTTAATAGAGTGACAAATTGCTATGATATAGAGAGTGTCAGGGAAAGAGAAGACACATCTACTTTCACATATTTCAGCAACATTCAAACCATGCCAGCATTAACAATGATATACTTCAATCACAAGAAGCCTTACTAAAGCTCCATTTTTAAAAGCTACAACTGCTATGAAAACATGATTATAAAATTGCTTTATTTCTTAACCATTATATTGCTGCCACTAAATAAAATGTTTCAATTAAAAAATCCAGACTGTTCCAGGAAAAGTCTTGAACTAGCATCACTGTCAGCACTGTTTGGAGGTGGGGGACAGACAAAGAGAAGAAAAAAAATAAATCAGAACTTTAGGCAAAAATCACCTTTACTTAAATTTTACTAGTCAAATGTTCTACTAAAATTTTTACTTTAGCATTCTATCTTTTTTTCCCCTGAATTTTATTTAGATGCAGAGTTCATGTTTTGTCCTTAAAAGCCACACAATATTAAAGTACTCTGTAAAGTGACTCCAATGTTAGGTCTCCAAAGAGAACTGCAAATCACACAATTCCTAGTGCAAGTTCTTCAGTGCTTAAAACACTCAAAATTCTCCAGGAAGAGGTTATCTATATAGATTTGTTATATGAAACTCATTAACTACATAAGAAACTTTGCCACTGCATTTCAGCACAAGCCATGTAACTAAATTAAGAGTAATTCTCCAGCACTGCAATGAAAACACAAGTTTTAAAAGGACGAATATACAGTCCACTACAAAATTCATACATCATTCACACTTTGTGCTATGTTGTTGTCTTGCTGGTTTTTCCTGGGAACAGTAATTGTTTACCTTGTTTCATCCATTTCTATTGTCTCCGCTGATCACTGGAATCACATTTCTAGGGTAAACAAGGTGAAAAAACCAACCCTTTCCCACTGTCCCATTTTCTGTCAGGAAGGTTTGAAGCAAAGTAGGCCTCCCAATAAGTTTTCTAATCCAGATAAGGAGGGCTAAGATATCTGACAGCTGTTTCACGCTCTTCATCATCATCTGAAACAATCAGTACGCATTAGAGAGTACTTTTCCCTTTACAAAGGTGATAATTAGATAACAAGCTGAGATTAAAGTAATTACAGTTAGACAGCTGGCAAGGCAGCACAGTCATGTTGAAATATTGTTGATACTTCAGCATCTGGTTCTAATAACAGCACAGGCTAAAAGATTTTACATTAATTACAGCACATAATTTAATATAAACATATTTAATTACAATTGATGAGCGATAAACTGTTCAAGAATGACTTAACCCCTTACACATGTCAAAATGATTGGAACTTCATATATATCTTTCCACTTTAGGAGCAAGCTACAGTCAGTATGAAAGGTTAGGAATCTCCATTTTTAAGAAAGGTCTCTAAGTGGAAAGGTGAATTATTGATATGTTATTTAAATGTAATTCAAAAACACATTAAAACTGACAGCATACTACAGAATTCAAGACTAGTTCTGGTAAGACATTTTAGGCAGAATTGCATTTAAGCCCAAAATTGCTACCTCAAAAATTCCGTTGCAATTGCCACCCAACCCTGAGGCATCTACAGCTCCCTGGTGCCTGTATAGTTCTCCCAAGGATGCTCTCAATTACTCTGATCTTATCAAAGCTAGGCAACACAGCGCCTCTGCTTCTCCCTAAACCGCTTTGGATCCAGATGCAAGGGCCTGCTCTGAGAGTGCAAGGGACGTAAGGGCCCTCCCTCGTAAACAGCCATCGGGTAAGACACCAAACAGTCCTAGGAGTGCAGCTGGAAGACCCTCCAAGGTACTGACGCTAACCATTAACTTTCTGCATCACACTCACTCTTGTACTTCTCTCTGATCCTGTCGACACTGTAATTTCTTGTATGTACCCAGTCAAAACTATTTGTGGTAGGGAAGGTCCCAACAAGATTGCTACAGCTGAAAAAATTACAGCAGTGCCAAAGAATGGTAGAAATGAGACAAGCTAATCCCTCTGGCATAATGGAAGAAAATGAAGCCTGATCTCCTGGGAACACATTTCATTCACCAATAGCGTGAGGATCCCAATGCTTACCTGCTCTCCTTATGCTCCTCCTTTGCAACCCATCCATAAGAAGAAAGAGCAACCCTTGCTCCTCTTCTCCATATGCTGGTGCATATGCACCAGCCCCCCAGAGCAGAAGTCATGGCTCTACCTTCCGTGAAAATGGAGTGTCCCTGCAAGGCTGGCCACACGTCCTCTCACAGCCTCAGGCCTCCACTCCTGTCATGGTCTGGTCATGCACATGTATAAAAAAAAAATCATTGCCTTTGGGCTCCTGCCTGACACTCCCCTGAGCCAGTGAACTCTTTGTGCCTTGGTTACGTCTCTCTTCACAGGAATATTTTCATGTTTGCATCTGACAAAGCCAAAGCTTTATATCTGACTGACACTTAAGTAACAAAAGAATCTTCTGACATCTGGGGCTTTTTCAAGTGAAATGATGGGAAAAAAAAAAAAAAAGACAAGAAAGGATGGGTATGCTATGATCCTGAAGAAAGTATGTGATATGAGTAATATAAATTGAGCAAAGTACACTGATCATGATAGGGAACCCATAAATGTACATATTAGGCCAAATGTGTATTGACATTGGTTTTCCTTAAGAAATAAAGTCAGAAAGGTTAAATTAAGATGATCTTAAAAGACAGCATATGCCCTTTACTATAATTTGGGTCTTTTTTCTTAAAAATGTAACTCTTTTTTTCCCCTCCATCTTCAAACAGGCAAGAAAGAAATCAGCCTGCTGCCTTAGGAGAGAAACAGAAAAACTAGGCCTAAAGCAAAGGTGCAGACAAGCATAATTCTCTTTCCCAGACCAACCATCATTACAGTTATACACATAATATAGGATACTTTTGTAGCACACCTTACCTAGCACTGACCCCTGACATCTGCAGGGCATAATCTACATGGTGTTTAAACAGTTCTAGTTAGCACGGACCTCACAGTATGTCCATCCATCTGTAATATTTCCAGCAAGGCTGTAAAACCATCTTTTTATGAGCCTGTTCTTCCAGTCCCCACCCAAAATAGAACAGGCATCTAGCATATCACAGCATTACCTACAGGGCTACTGAAAAACAACCGAAAAAAAAAAGGGGAGGGGTGTGTGAGGAGATCCTATGAGGTGTTTTTTTTTAAAAAAAAAAAAAAAAAGGGATACTTCGGATACATTTAAACATTAAACTTGAGAGAATGCCAGGGAGGATATTGAGGGATATTAGTCCCATGATTAAAAGAATCATGGGACTCTTAGCGGTACTAGGTCAGGATGAACATTTTTTGGAAATTGATGAGCACTTTCAATTTTTATTTAAAATCTTCTATGCAAGTCTAGTCCTTTCTTTCAACTAGCCCCAGATAAGGATATTGGATTTCTTCAAAGTAATCAATGTTCATTTCTTTGCTCCAATCTTCTTTAGCAACATATAATATATTACACTTCCCTGGGTAATGATATAGAGAAAACCTGCAACATTTCTCTGTGCTGTGAAACAAACAGCTGCTATTGATGGGATGCTCAAAATAACAAGCCCTTTGGAAAGATTAGCCTAAGAACTGAGTAGGCTGCAATATAATTAATTCAAGAGAAATCATTAAGAGCTTAATTTTCTACACACCTCTTTCCTTATTTTCTAATCATTCCTTTTAAACTTCTGGACAAATGAGTCATTCCACAGATATAGCCAAATCAAGTACAATGAGTACTACCTACTTGAATTCCTGTAGTCAAAGAATAGTTATTAGTTTATTTTCCATTTTATTTACTCTATTATGAATATAACAGCCTCTTACCAATTTTAACAGTTTTAATTTGTCCAACAGGTTTTTCCCATCACAAATATTGTTTGTGTGTGTTTCTGCCAAAAGACTACATTTTTGTCCTCACCTGTCTTTGGGATTCAGCACCATCAGCGATGTCAACAGAACTGTGACAGTAACTCTAACGAGTTAGAGTTACTGCATCAACATAAAATAATTTTCTTTGCAAGGTCTTCTTCTTTCAGCCCTACAAAGAAAAGTTCTGAAATAATTTCAAATATCTTAAGCTCACATGAGGTAAAATTAATCCCAAGAAAAATAGAGTACCATTGGTGGAAAACAATTTAGATGAGGACAAATATTAAGTGATTAGTTTGTTATCTCTTGAAGGTTTCAATTTTTAGGACTTCAAACTGAGCAGTAACAAAAAACCCAACATGTGTCAAAAGTTATTTCTAGATAATACTTCTACAGAAAGGTTAAATACATGGCCTGAACAAACTGACAATTTTGATGAACAAATTTTGATGAACTCGTTTTCTTACCTTTGTCATATGTGAATTTCTATGTTGTGTTAAATCTGGAAGGTCAAAACTGCTGAATTATACTGTTGGAGTTATAGCTTCTTCAACTGTCTACTTACTCTTCTGAACTACAACCAGTCAAAAACAAAACCAAATTCTACTTGTGACATCCAGATGAGGTCTGAACAAACTTTTCTGCCATTACCACCGGTGTCCTCAGTGCACATGGAGAAACAGAATATATGTTGTTGGTACACAGCAAGGACTTGACTTCATTACTCTGTGCAAATGCACCAGCCATTTCACTGACAACTGGTAATTTGTACACCGCTTGCACAGCTACTTCCTCTCAGCAAGACCACAGAAGGAAAGGGTGTATCTTTAGGCTGAAGTGACTGATGCAGAATGTACAATAACTTCCCTCAGATTTTCTGTTGACCTCAGAAAATGATGTAATTTCACTCTTCTTCATAGTCTTCCCTGTAGCAAATAGGAGAAGCTCTGATGTTGTGCTGAAAAAGAGAAAGGGTTATCAGGACTGATGCATTATTCCATTTCAGCATTGTCTCTCATCCACTTGGAATCACTGTGGCCTTACCCTTAACCTCACAACAGACAAAGCAAAGATGCTGAAATACAGAGCTAAGTTACTGCAAACTTCAGCTTGAGAAGGGAGACAGACATTAACCAGGGCAGGAGGAGGAAGGAGAGATGGTGGTGAGGGAAGGGAAAAAGACAGCTTCAGATCTTTCAACCCTGGTCATTAATCTCTTAAGCAACAAACCACAGATTACCTTTTCAGAAGAGGTTCAGGTCAAGAGAACCTCATTTTCATTCCGTATTTTAAGACTTACAATTCACTAGCTCAAAAAAAGTAGTTAAAAATCCATTTACAGGTCAAGATCACTTATATTACCTCATCTTAGACCTTGACCTTCACAGCAGTTTCAGGGAGGGGAAGCCTCTGAGGATGAAAGTATCTGTTCTATACTTTTAATTGTGCTGTGCAGAGTCGCTGAGGTGCTTCAGCACGCTTGGCTTTCTGAACACAAATATATACAAAGAAATAGGGTGTGCACAATTATCTAGAATTGAGTTGTTTCATGGTAGACGATCACACTTTGGTAAAGGATAATGCATGAAAAAAATCTGCTGTACTACCTAGGTTTTACTTCCCATACAATTGAATATTCATGTATAATAAATATTTTGATTAACATTGTCTCTGTTTTAATGTTGCTATACCCCTCTACCTTATAAAATGAAACAAGTTAACTTCTGTAGGCACACAATTTTGTATAATAATTAAGGAAGCATATTTTACAACAGTTAGCCCCAACAGGCTATATTTTCCTTTATGTCAGTCCTAGCCAGTTAAAAGTAGAGATGTTGAGAACCACTCCTGCAGTACATATGAAGTCCTCTGTTTCGTAATGTGGGTCCTTGTAGCACACGAGACATAAGTAAATGCTAAATATGAAAACCAGAATTGCTCCGTGGCCAATTAATCACTCATCTCAACTTTGGATCCTAAATCTTCCATAAACATTGACTGGTCTGTCTGGATTGAGTGCCATATGCCACAGATACCTTTTTAACAATACCTAAACTACCCTGAGTGTTTCTGTATGAGCTATGTAGTAAAGATTCACACATAGGCTATGATAATTCAAGTGCTTGTGGCTATACCTTAACAAGATCTATCATATGAAACAACGCCACATATACAAAACATTTTGCTGTGTGTCTTTCTGGGTTGTTCGTAAACCAAATAACTTAATTGATCCTGCTTAGACCATGGCCACAGACATCTGAAAAGGCACAAAGCAACTCTTACACCTGGCAGGTATAATAGGAGTAAAAAGCTGAAAAGTTAAAAGCGGAAAGAACCACTTACATTACATCCCCTGCATAAATTCTAACAGGGATGTCACACAATCAGAATACCATTTCATGGTACACTGGCATGGGAGCAAAGCAAGATGGAAAGTTTTTCTACATGCTTGTTCCCACATGCGCAGAAATGTTACTCCTTATAGTGCTGCCAATACAGCTGTCTGTGGGGTCAAAGTACAAACCCACCACCGACATGATTCAGGTTAGAAAAAAAAATGAGAAGTGTTATTTGGATCACAGATCGTTCTGGCTTATTGATGATCACAGCATTGTTTGCCACACAACTGCTAGTCAAAAGCAACAGAGCAGAAACAAAAGCAAAGAGTGAACCTCCTCTGCCAAAGCAGCACTGCATGGATGGACCACTTCAGTCTGCTTGTGGATTCAATTTTCTGCTTTAGCATTCTTCAAATCCTGTCAGTGAAGTGTAACCTAGCAAAGAAGTATAAGACAGATACACAATACTACTCTGAAATCACCCATGTAAGTAAATATACATACTAATCCCCATGGAGACATACACATACCTGATCAGATAATGGTTGATTATAGTATCAAAGCAGCTGTAATAGACAACACTGTTCACATGTCCATGTTGATCATTATCCTTCCATCTTATTTCTATTGGTAAGAAGTAAGCATAGGGAGTATGCTATCAATTACAGTCCTCCGTCCCTGATTTCACAAACTAGTCAGATAACAGGCATTTCTGTGCATTTTCTGTCCCAGATACCATTGTAAAAGCCTCATTGTTCTAAATAACATCAACACAATTCTATAGAAAAGGAAAAGAAGGAGAAGAGGGGGAAGAGGGAAAAAAAAGATGTACTAACTTTGGCATCACATTGTTAGTAGTTTATAGAGAAATAATCACAGGTCTCAGCTAAATAACTGGTACAGTTATGCTGATGAAAATCCTTTGCAATATATACAAAAGATTTAGGAACAGTTTTATAGAGCAACTAAAAGTAACAACAGCGTCTTCTCACACTTCAGCCTATACTGTTTTCAGAAAAACCTGAAACCAAGAACACTCACTGTCAGATGGTTTTAGGTTCATGCCTCTAACATATCTACCAGCTCACATGCAAAAGATTTTGCACCCTTCTCTTCTTCTCACTTCCCCATAGACATATCACCTTCGTTCTGGCACTGTTCATCCCCGCTCTTATTCTGGCTAAGTAGGGACAATGTTTGTTTTGCCACCCATTATTTCTCATAGCTCATGTGGCTAACTCTTACATACAATGCATAAAGTACAACTATATAAACAGAAAAAACAAAGGCCAAAGATTCAGCCCTATATTTCCTCTTCCATATTCAGCTTCTTTGTTTCCCTAATTTACTCGTGCTTTTCTAGTCTTTTTCATTTGTTTGTTTTTATTTCATGTCCTTCACCTACTGCTATCTTCCACTCAACTTCTTGATTACAGAGAGTATAGGCATATAGTGCAAACTAGTGTCCCAGTTTCTTTCTCTTCCTCCTCTATTCAAAACAGAAAACCTCAACCAACAAAACAAACAAACAAAAAGAAACCTGAAAACCACATCTGCTCCACAAAGCACTCCAGATGCGATGCCTACTGGCCATACTGCAATTGTTCTGTGCGACTGCTCATGCCTCTTTAGAGCTGACATGCTTCAGGGCAGAAATTCCTTTGTCTGGCACATCTACCTTTTGCGAATCACAGTGTACACTTGGAGGTGAACACAGGGCACTCGCTTTGATGCAGGTTCAAAAAAAAAGTCATACAAACAAAGTCATCAATATAGATGTAAATTAAAGCCCAGGCTCTGACCAATGAATTTAAAAGCTTCTTCACCTACACTGGAGAGATTTCAGACAGGCAATGACTATTAATATTTGCTAAATCCAACACAATCGAGGGGGCAGGGTTGATTTATGAAGGGAGAGGAGATGATATAAAAATCTAGATCCAAATGCCCCCAAATTTTGGACAAGTTCAACTCTAAATCAGTACCTTGCATTCCATGGTAACTCCAGTGTATGTGGTTTCTTCATTGGGAGGTTTTGGGTTTTTATTTTTTAATGGAGAATACAGGAGTAATCAAGTCCATCTACAAGGACAGAACTTTCATTTCATTCTTTACCATTGAAAATAGATTAGGACTCCAGGTGGGATTTTAAAAGAGGCAATATTTAAAAATTAGCATATTTACCATAACCATTTTAAAGCAATTTAAATCCATCAATCCTTCTTACAGGTTACATGTACACTAATGTCCACCCATGTGGACACATCACTATACTAAAGAAAGAAAAACTGCATGTGTCTGAAGAGTAGTAGGCAGTTTTGATAGACATGTGCTGCACAGGCAATGGAGCTACTTAATAAAAAGTGGCTAAAAAGACTTGAGCTGGTAGAAGCTGTTGGACTGTAGCGCTGCATGCTAGCACAGTTTGATCTTTTTCATTCCATTAGAGGAAAAAACTGCTATGCAGCCCTCAAGAACCTAGAATAGAGGCTGGGAAACAGATCCATGGCTTTGCTTTTTGCCTTCCTAAGAGAATTATGTTCTACTTTCAAAAACAGAAATCTAGCAAGAAAACAGAAGTTTCAGGAAGTTGCAAATACACATTTGTTTTGATAAATTTATTCACAAGCTGAAATAGTACATTTAAAAAAATTTTTATTTAATTTAATGAAAAAGTGTTCATCTTTTTGATAGGTGATAATTAACGATCATTCTGTCATAAACAGAAAAGAAAGATGCAGCATTTAACTGAGCATTGTGTTAATCACACTGCAATGACTCAAAACACAAAGCCAAAGCAGTGAAGTTTCTTCTATGAAGTATTCCTTTTGCCAAGGAAAATACAGCCTTAACATCCCTGAAAGTTAACTCATGATCACATAAATAAACCTTTAATTCAGTTTTATCCCAACCATTTTGATTAAATTTCAAAGACAGATAGGAGTTGATCAGCTGTCATGATGACAGATTTAAATAATTTACACTTATGTTGAATGTTAAGGCTTAGAAACTTCTCTGCATGCACAATTTCTGGAACTTGAAAGCAATTCCCCCAAATAGCCCATGCTTTAAGTTAGATAAAAATATATGTTGTTAAACATTTATATCAGCAACTGATAGAGGCACAGACCTTGAGCTCTACTGAGTTGATTCATTAGAATTAGAGCGGCGAGAAGCAGCAAAAAGGAGAAGGGTTTCTCCAAAATGCTTAGGAGAGTGCCAGAGTGGGGTCTAGCTAACATGCCTGCACACCAACCCTCCCAGCAGGAAAAGTATTCAATTCACCTTTTCAAAAAAGCAGTAACCACACATTAACTATGATATATGCTGCTTTTTTCAAAGTAGCAGCAAAGACTTCCCAATAATCAGCTAAATCTAATGGTAAGGATCACCAATCATCAAGTAAAATCTTTTACATATAATGTTTTTATTTAAATTTAGTAAAAACAGAAAATATATGCGTTCACATATACTATTTTAAACAGTGTAAAGAAAAATGAAGTTTAGGCATAAAGATATTCCAGGTCCTCAATTGGATATCTTTAAATTAAAGTTATTTTTAAGATGCATTTTCCCACTTTTCTCCAAGTACACGAATATGAATTCTACATACTTTTCATAATGGAAGAAAGGCTGTGAAGGACTTACGTACTGTACATAAATGTCTTTCAGTGGCTACACTGGCACAGCTGATTCTATGGAAATCTATGAATTACTTTACAGGCCTTCAAGAGCCCAATAATGGGCTCCCATTTAGCAGTCATATGATTAATATAACCAATCCACTACTAGATTTTATTTCCATCCTATTTAGAGAAAATCTACAAGTCAATCTGACCCAGTTCAGTCTTGCTTGAAACCTCTGGAGAATTATGCATAGTTCTATGACATGAGAAAACTCACTTAAAAACAGATTAACATGCAAATATGGTCTGAATTATTCACTTTACAGCATTTATATTTTTCCAGAAAAGTTGGGCAACACAGACTATGCTTACAGTAAAGGACCTGTATATCTGAATTGCTACATCTCAGAAAAAACTACTGTAACATTTTCCATTTTCTTAAATTGAACGATATATGAAAGTCAGACAAAAATTGTGGCAGATGGATTTTTCTCTGAAGATAATGCCTCATTAAATAAAGGAAACCAAAAGGAATTTGTACTACAGACCTCATTGTAGAAGTAGGGCGATGGTAGTTTGGCCTATCTAGACACAACTCTAATGACTTCATCATCTTCAACATGTACATTGCAGTCCAGTCAGTTAAAGGCAGCAGAAGAGCCCTGCAGTGGGTAGGAAGTATTCATTCAGTTGGTATGTGCAATACAAATGAATACAATGGCCAAAAAGGAAGTAAAAAATGTGATTTAAAAGGAATCCAAGGACATGATCTCTATCAGTCTATATAAAACTCAGTCTGCTGAGATGGCTTCAACAATTTGTACAAACACTATACTAGTGTTGGTTGCGATCTTTTCACTCTATACCCCACATAATCAACAGCCTGTGTGGATCCTGAAAGCACAATACATACATGATTACTGAAACTGCAGAGACCGACAAGATCGCAGAACTTGAAAGTGGTGAATCTGACACAAGAATCATAAAACTGATGCCTGTCCCAAGCCACAATCTTCTTCAGAAAAGGATGTCTCCTTTGCTCCTTCAAGGACACAGTTAATGAAATGACCCTACATTATCTGAAATGTAATGAAATATTGCTCCCCCAACTCGTGAAAATATGAGAACCACCAAGTTCTCACTGAAAATAATAACTTAGGCTCAACATGGTCAAGCACCAAAAAAATAATGACACATAAGCTTTGACACATAGAAAGCCATTACTAGCACACCTTAAAGCTTGCACAAGTAGCTCAGGTCAGACAGGTGAAGCTGAATTAAGGGATGGCTGAGGAAAATGTGCTGAACAGTTCAGGGCTACTACACAGTTTTCTTGGCTGAAGGTGCATACACAGAATTGGTTAATCCAGTCTATGGTTAAAGACTGAGCTATGGAATACTACTTTTGATTTAGGATGCCAACGCACTCTTAGATATCATTCCTCATAGATGCTACTGCCATCTCCAGTTGGCTAAGGGATAATAAACATGAGGCATCACGAGTAATTAGGACTGCATTTGCATTGCACAGAAGTCAAATTTAGCACACCAAGGACAGGCAGTGAAAGGCTTCTCTAGAACTGCTCTCGTTGCTTAAAGAATATAGGGTGACTACATGAAAACTGGATCAAACCCCATGGCTCCTCTCCTTCCCAAGCTGTGTATCATACCAAAAGACTGAAGACTAAGTGCCATTTACTGGAAGCAGTCAAACACAGTTTCAGATTTTTTGTATCTTATTTTTGTATGTTAACTTCTAACTATAAATGCCAAAATCATTACATTGAGCCTTGCTGAAGTAAAACAGAGTAGAGGTTTATTTAAAATCTGTTTTTAGGACGCAATGCTTTCATGGAGGCACTGGACTAGTGGAAAGGCAAGAGAGCATTGAGAGTGACCTAAACCTTGAAGCTATGCTTTGGGAACCTCAGAGCTGCAGAGCACAGCTTGACTATCTGCAGAGGGTCTGAGAGGAGGGCTGCATTGCAACCAGGCAGAATGATGAACTTGCAGCAGCCCACAGGAACTGTATCCTTGCTTCAGAGGGCAAAGGGATTTTGTGTAACCATGTAGTAATCCCCAAGGTCTTAAATCCTTGCATCAGTCAACCTTGCGTGCTTCTGACAGACCAAAGTGTTTCAAAATCTGAAACTGAGCCTCCAAGAACAAACAATGCCACCAACAAAAAAAGTTTAGAGTTCTGATAAATGCCACTGCAGACATGCAAATGCAAATAAATATGAATTATTCTGTTGGATTCAAGTGTATTTAGCAGAAACAGTGCTATGACATTAAGAACAATTAAGAGCACAGGTGATTTCCAAAGATACGCCTGCCAATGGCCAGTGTATTTTTCCTAAGTCCTTGTTTTTCTGATTAGCTGTATATGTTTCCAAAATGATAATACCTACACTAAAATATGAATTACCTGAATAGATTTAAGCCACATACTCACTAACTTATCTGCTAGAGCAATTAAACATGTGGTACCTACATTAATCTAGTGAAATGAGTTCCAAGTTAAAGACTGAAATTCTTTATCTTTTTTGAAATATACAAAGCCAAAATGGAATATCCTATTAATATTAAAGGACAGCTACTAGTAAAAGTCAGATAGTTCAGAGTTAAATAGAATGATCTGTTGTCCCTAAGCACTGATACACGTATTCACAGCAACGTCTAAGAACCTATCTGTTCTAACCTCCGCTAAGCAGTATTGTTGCTAATTGAACATGGAGAATGGGTTTGTTCCATCAGATGTGTTCATTTCTTCTAAGATCACCCTACGGAATATCAAATGTACTAAATATAGCTATCAACATTAAAAGCATGCAACTCGAAAGTGCTATTAAAGAGCTAAGTGTACTTCACTTGGCATTATAAAGCCAAAGCCCTCTTTAAACATACATCATGTTATTAGAGACTATTCACATTAATGCAAAAATCATCATTCTTAATATATTTTACAAGACACGTCTAGGCTACTTCCAGGCTCAAGAGTTCCTCAATTTCTCCCACATTTACTGGTAATTCATAAATGAATCAAGAGTGCTTCAAGTAGGACAAAAAGAGATAGTTAATTGTAGCAAATCAATACATTAGCTTTTCATCCCAGACCAATTGTGTCCAGGTAAAGTTTCAAAATAAGAAATGATGCAACATCTGCAAATGTTTGCCAACATCTTATGCTATTGTATTTGCTATTGCAGTGTCTAGGTGCTATAAATTTTCAGATATGACCCTGTATAATTATTGCAGGTTTTTAGTAAGAAACACTGGGACACTTCTAGGAAAGCCCCTGCTCAGTAACTAGTAGAGGTTATTTGCCTTCCTTAATGTAAATACCCATGAGACTCATGGGGAGGAAAAACGCAAAAACAAAAGCACAAGGGAATCTAGAAATAAGTAGGCCTGAGTCACAGCTCGCTAAAATTACAAGCATTGTTCCTATGTCATAAGCAGGACTACTGTACATCTGCTTACTTACAGAAGCCTGTTGCTTCTACCTCTACAAATCCATCCAAATTAACAGCACCCCACTGATACTGCTTGAGAGCAAAATTTAATGTGTGTAGCTGGTACTTTGGTTTCTGTCAAGAGGTGTCAGAAACACTGATGGAAACTCTATTCATTCAAGAATACTGGAGTTAAGCACCTCTAGTAGAAGTAATAACATGTAATACTTCAGGCAAAATATATTCCTTTAACATGACCCCTACTACATACCCTCTGTTATTTTGCTTGCTCCTAAAACATGCAAAATTCATTTCAAAGACATATGATTTTAAGCAACGTGGTGCTAAGCATGGTATGCATCTCCCTTAACACTCCCCTTCTAGTTTGTGGGAATTTATGTAATTTTATCTTTTTTCTTTCTACCCTAAATAATGCACTAAGATCACTATCTTATTCTAAAAGTAACTTAAGTTAAACACAATATGTGCCTCCAGGAAATGAAAAAAACCCACCCATCAACACTTCCAAGAACAACGTGCAGTCTTCTCTCAAGTAATTGGATAGCTACTCAAATTAGAGTAAAATTAACCCTCGTATAAAACAAAAGAGATTGTGTCTATAAATTCAAATACAGGCTGCATAACCCTGAGGTGTCTCGATTCCAACAAGCCAGATAGATAAATAAATGACTAGATCACCTATTACACATTGGTAAACAGAAATTTCTGAGAAAAAAATAGTCTCCTCTCTACAGTAAATTTGGTCAGTTTAAAATACAAAGAGAACCATGGAACAGTGACTTGTCTTCTAGAATTAAGAATACTCCTTAGCAGAGCATTAATAAAAAACCAACTAATTCTGACCCTTTAGCATAGTAACAGAAACATTCATGTTTTTAATGTCAGCATCGTCTAAACCTGAAAACATACCCATAGCAAAACACAGTAAACTCATGGAGCAAAACTATTTTTATCCTCTGGATAAAACCTACCTAATATTCATGTCTGGAGCTAAACACTGATATTGTTCTTCCAACCATGGCTGATCCTAGAAAAAAAATATAATCAATTCAGAGGAAAGAATGAGAGCTACAAAAGCATAAACTATCATCCATAAAAGATTTCTCCCTTGTTTACTCTGTAAACCATACATTATTAGAGCCAAATCCCACAGGCCTTGTTTTTGTCAAAATTCCCACCGACTTCAAGTAGCCATTTTGCATAGTTTTTTCCTCAGCCAGGAAAGACAAATGCAATCTTTTCCTGACACACAGCAGAACCCTCTTACGTAGTTCATCGTCTCTTTATTATTGTTTGCTGTCATAGAGCAATAGTAGTCATCCAAGACTTTTGGATGGCTACTATTTTCCCATTGCAAGCACTCAATGAGGAATAGTCAAACTCTGATTAGATATTACAAAACCTTCTCGGAAGGCTTTCTGAACCACAGCCAGTGGGATTCCCTGCAGCATTAAGGGCCAGTCTTGCTCCCACTACAGTCTGTGGGAGATTTGCCAAGGATGTAAGTGGCATTATGACTGGTCTCCAACAGCAGATATTACCCATCACACTCAAGACTTGATTAAAGACCTCCCCACCTGCAAATATATAATAATAAAGGGCTTAATTGCATAATTAATTATAAAGGCTTTTAATCTGCAATAGACAACGACATAGGTTTTAGGTAGCCCGTATATACCAAACAATTCATTAGATCAGTATTTGCTTGACATCAGTTTACAGGAAGATTGCAGAGGGATTAAAAAGATACATATTTTCAAGAACCAGGGAACATAACAGGAAGCAATAAAATAAAGTGAAATCAAAAGAATACCACCACAGCCTAGACCTACAGGCAGAAATAATTTCATACTGTGTACACAAGCTTCCAACAAAGGTTTTCTTAACAATATATGCATGATGGGCAGTGATTTTGAATAGTAAGTACAGTGCTGCTACTAGACTTTTCTTTTTCCAAGGCACCAGGCAGACATGTAGCAGTGTACACAAGTGGGGTGTAAAGTCAATGGGATTACATTTTCCTAATTATTTTCTGCTTGAGGTTTACATCACATACACAAAATGAGATCAGCCGGGACTTGCCTCTCTAACAAATCACTCAGACTTAAACATTGCTCAGATAAACAAAAGGGGGGGCAAGGCTGAGAAAAGGCAGAGAAGTGCTTCTTCAATCACAGTTGCAAGGAACAAAAACCTGGAGGGGCAAAAAAGCAGTTGGACCGCCACCAAATCTCCCCCCACTAGAGACAAGAGCCCATCTGCTGAGCTCTGCAACTTAGCTTTAACTACCATTCAACTCGCGTCTCTGCAGAGATCAATCTACAGAGCTGGCAGATGGACCCCTGCTTCCCTGAGTCGCTGTGTTATTTGTTTAATAAATTTAATTAATATCCATACTGCACTGGATTGCTCCCAGAAAGGGGGCTGCAGCTCTCTCTTTCCCCGATAGCAACATGATGAGTGATTTCCCAGAAAAGACCAGATAACAGTACCCCCAGGCCATTGAAAAATTAAAAGTGCCATGTGCTTACATTACTTCGCATGTATTAATTTTTGCAGTGCACTAATTTGTTCTTGAAACCTATTTTAACTTTATGAAAGTATGTGATTTTGAAAAAGTCGTAATCCATTTTGGTTTACATCAGTTAGTTACAAAATTAGTTGGAAAGGAAAAAAGCATCAAATCTAATTGGATTTCCAAAAATTTTATCTATTTGCAAGAAAGAAACAAATTGTTAATGAAGGTGTCTCCTCAGGCAATATAAATTGTCACAGTTTCTGCCAACAAGTTACAGGCATGCGGGGTCATGTTGGACATGCTTTACTTTAATGCTTAAGAACATATTTATTTTAACCAATAAAGACATATTCAGCCCACATAAAATAATTTTTAAAAGCATGAAGGATGAAAGAAAATAAAACTACTAGCGAATTTTTACAGTGAAATGCATAGCAAAACAACACATGCTAAGATATTCCAGTAGCAAAAGAAAGCATAAAATATGCACGTGTTGAGAACAGAAATGTTATTTGTCTTCAATATTAGCATTTCATATTTGCTTAATTTAAAGTGTTTCAGTTTTCATCCTAAAATAATGAAATTGGGGCATAAGTAAGAGAATTATTTCAGTCGAGCCTATTTAACTCCCAAAGTTGTGTTAAATGGATACACTTCTCTTTGGGTCCCACTTCCTTATTAACTCCCCTTATGGCTGGAATATTTTACCCTCATGCTTATTAGCTCAGCTCCAGCAGCAGGTGTCCCAGCAGACAGTACAGGCTTGCCAGCATCTAACCTTTCCTAACACCTTTTTCCAGAAGTAACTGTGGCAGGAAAGGTTAAGCACACCTAAATACTTACCTCTGACTCTGGGGAGGGTGAGAGGTACCCATCCCTCAGGTCAGCCAGCACACCTGCTCCTGGGACCAACTCTCCAGTCTGTTTCACTTGAAATGGGCCTTATTTATTCAAATGAGTTTAAATATGAGGCCTTTGCTAGCTTAGGTGATTATGAGCGAAACAGGTTAAGGAACAGTAAGACACAGAATTCTGCACACAAATCCAAAGAGGCATTTAACTACTTTCAGTTAATCACCGCTCCCTCTCTCCTTGCTGGTAGTCTATCCCTACACATTAACCTTTTACACCACTGCTGCCATTTTCATAGTGAATGTCTAACCTTACCTTCAGAAAGCAAAACAGTAAGAACACCAGTGGCCACAGGTATTCTATCACCATCAAAGACAGCAGAGACAAAAGTCAGGAAATAAGGGCTTGCACACTTCAGCGGTGTCCAAAAAGCAATTACCTTCTAGTTCCAGAATGAAATTCACTTGTTGAGAGAGGATCCAGGAAGGCAGCCCTGCACCGAAGGGGGAACAAGTGAAAAGATCTACTGAAAACAGCTGAAGATCCCTCTGTGTGCTCTGGCTACATGCTTTGCAGTTGCAGCTCCTGGAGGCAGGACCAGCTACAGGACACAGAGCCTAGCAGTGTCTCCATCCACAAAAGCCAGAGTCACAGCAAAACACGAGGTGCCAGAGAACTAGAGCTGCCCTATGGATAACTTTGGGGAACCCTTTTCCTTCCAGATACCAAGTATTGCTACACAAAGCTCACTGAGGGAGTGTTTCAAGGAGATGTTTAGTGCAAAAAATGTTGGCATATGCATGAACAGATTTTTTCGCAGGTCTGGGGAATTTGGCTGTGTTCTGAAAGAAATGAAGATGTTTCCCCTCAATATAATATCTAAAAAAATCTTTTGTCTCATACCTCCAACTTTCTAAAGTATCTATAAAATCAAATGACAAGCAAACAACAATGACTGGCTACCAAATATTTACATAGTAGCTTTTATTCATCACAGTCATATCGTGATTTTCATACAAGTATTATTTATTATTGTCCTGTGAGCAGGGAATCTGAGACACAAAGAGACAGCAACTTGCCACAATCACCCCCCCCAAGAGCCCTCATTCACTCACTCATGTCCTGAAACTCCTCCTTGTCCAGTGTCTAGAAAGATCATTGTAAGTAGCTGGACTCTTGACTATAGCTAACAGCAAAAACAAGGCAGGTTTTTTTAACAGGATTTACATTTCAGAGTGATGGAAAGGAGGATGTACTATGGAACAAGCCATTGACATAGTAAATTCCACTAATTTCAAGAGCTTCAGAATCAGGTACTTTGTGTATACAGCAATACATCACTCAAAGTAACTGTGCCACTCTTATACAGGGCAGGTTTGATACTCCAAGAAATGAAAATCCTTCCAACAGCCATTGCAGTTAGTCAAAATTTCATGCACCTCAACCATGACTAGTGAAAGCCTATGGGGTGAGGGCACAGTTCATCCTTTGTACAGAAGACACCACTGGCTTCTCTGCCAGGAAATGATGGGAGGCTGCAGACCCTGTCTATTAAGAGAAACATGCAATGGACTCGCCATTTCCCATAGGCTATGAATGCCTCGCAACTTGTGATTTGACTTAGAAGAGAAGTTTCTAGCTCTGTTTTTCACTGCCTTGGCAACCTCATTTCCTTACTATGATTCAGTTTTGTTTGCCAAAGGGAGGCTGGTCATTCGTTGTCTCATCATACTGAGCTGCCTTGATATGATTAACTTCTTTGTTTTAAGCCTCATTTCTCCCTCCAAGGCATTTTTTGTAAATTGCTATTTATCATCCTCTAAACCTGAAATGAAAAATGTCTTGAATGACTTCTATATTTCATTTCCCAAAATAAAATAAATTATTTTAAAACACTGCAAGGAAAAGAGGAAGAAGAAAACTTGCTATTTGATGGAAAATTCTAATTGTGACCATATGATTTTGCTTGGAGGGGTTAGGATTTTTCAGAGGGGAGGGTACATTTGGGGAGGGGGTGTTATATTTTTTGTTTTTGTCAACTCCCTGAAAACTATCAACAACATCAGCACCAAGGATTTTTTTTTTTTTAAAGTCAGAAGTTTCAAACATCAAGGGCGTACTCAGATGTCTGAAAAGGAAATGAATTCTAATGCAACATAAAGATCAATATTATTTAAATGAGAATCATGCAGTCATATTCAGGACAAGCAGATTTCTTAAACCAAAATCTGTCTACTTTCATAGCAGTACTAATTTTCACAACCTACCACATACTCATAATGGTATATGAATTAATCAGACTACATCTGCCTAAATTTATTTTCACGTCCTCAATGATATGTTATTAATTGGAAGACTAATTCACCTGACAGCCATTAAAGACACACAATAACATTATTCATATTCCCCTGTGAAGGTATATGCATGTAAAATATTGAAGAAAGGACAGAAAAGCAGTCACCTATATAAGATACTGTAAAACCTGCACAAGCTGTTTATAAGACAATAAAATCTAAATCTCTCTTTAACAGATTTACATCTGACCTTATTTTTTTCCCCCAACATAAATTCAATGTGTTTTTACATTCAGGAGTGCATAGTCGTTTCCAAGTCATTTCCCTTTGCAAATCTGAAAACACTAAAATAACAGGAAAGGTAGGGATACTATTAAAAAGACAGACCAAATGCTGGAAAATTAAAGAAAATGTAGCTAATGTGACTCTTCCATATAAAATAAGCATGCAAGCCTTAAGTCTACCTTATAACTGATGTCAGTATGCTCTGTGTTTTTCCTGTCAGTACAGAAATTTTGCCTTACATGAGCTGTGTGGACTAACAAGGAGGTAAAGAAATCCTCAAGGTATTATCCTCTTCAACTGCAATACAGAAGGAGAAAGTTCTTTGTAAAAGTAAATGGATAGCACTCTTAACCTTCCTTGTGTCTTTTCCAAATCACAGCTTCCAGAACAATGAGAAAAGTCCTATTTTTCAATATACTCATGATTTTATCAGTTTTATGTTTGGTCAGTTAGTTGATTTTTTTTGTGTATGCGTTTGTTGGCTTTTAAAAGGTTTTTTTTCTTAATTTTTACAATTTCCAAGTCAATAGAGGCTTTCAAGTTAACTATAATATACTACCCGGTGTCTGATTCCTTGGACATAATCAATAAGAAAGATCATAAAAAGAGCAATTGCAAAGGCTTCTGGTCATTGTGCACTTAAATAAAGGCAGGCAGAAATCTGTAGGTTGGATTAGAGAGAGAAAACGCAGCACTTTAGAACATAATCCAGCACCCCTTTCCTTTCCTTTCGTCTCATTTTGAGCAGATCCCCTGGGAAATGTGTTAGAGCTGTCTCACCTCAATCAACTGATTCTACCAATTGCTAGGGAAAGATAGGATCCTATCATTAACATCTCTGAGTACATCTTTTCTTTGGTTATAATTTTGGACAACATTGCTAAACCAAGGGACATTTTCCACAGGCTCACATAACACTGCTAATCTAAGGTCAATCACCTATTCAAACAAAACAGCTAATGGAAGAATTTACCATAAAAAGGAAGTGCTGTCTGTCCTTAGGGCAGGGAGGTACCACCAACATGAAAGGTTAGTAAAATATGAGTTCAAGAGAGCAACTGGAGCTTCAAGCTGATCTCTCATCACATTATCAAAGATAGAGAACTAGTTTCTCTACTTAAACCGAAAAAATAAAGGAGACATTCTAATACCCAGACAATACAATTACAGTATAATAACTGACAAACACAATGGTGTGCTTTGACAAGACGACAAATATATATTGACTCTTATTTAAAATATCAGCAAGAAATTCTTCAGGAGTACCTTTAGGTGTCAAACGGACTTTCCAGAGATCAGAAATCATGACAAAATGGACAAAATTCCTTTGTGTGGAGTTCCAGAGTCCAGCTGCTTAATTCTACCAAATGAAAACTAGCTGAAACAAAAAGCCTTAAAGACTGAAGAAAGTCCTTTGAGGACATGCTCATGCAACAAGTCATCTAAGGCAGACTTGCAGATCACTCACTTGGAGATCTGCTAAGCAGTGGTGGACACTTAATTACATATTCAGAAGGGAACATAATATTACGTTAATTGCCTTAGCCATATAACGAGTGTGAGGAAAGAAGCCAGTAAAAGCAATATTACTTTTTCCAGACACCGTTGACCTGAGTTGTTGTTGGACTCTGGGATTCACTTCAGGTTAGAGTTACTAATACAGAGAGGAAAGAAAAAGTGGGAAAGGGAAGAAAAAAATGTTCTAAAAGCTCCACACAGAGGCTGTAACTAGAAGTGGATAACTTGGAGCTTCTGCAATAGCCATTGACAGTTAATTTCTAGAACAGATAACAAGGAAAACTCTTACTGAGGTCTAGTGAGTGGGCATTATACCACCTGGGAGATGAATCATCATTTACAGAACTCAAGTGCACTTAATAAGGATAAGCTTATCCTAATAATGCAATCTGACAGGCTGACATTCCCTATTACTGACTTTTGAGGTCACCCAGTGAATTTTTATATAACTGCTTTTTCCCATCCATAGTTTACTAAAATATTGAGTGCTAAACCTCTACCACAAACTGACTTCTACTACTAGTGTACCTGAATTACACCAATGGTGCTAAGTTAAGAAACTTCAGAAAGCAGATGCTCTGAGAAACAATTTTGTGTGAAAGCATCCTAGTTTACAATTTTTGCAAAGACAAAGTAGTATCATAAAGTACCGCTACCCAACTAGGTTGCAAGATTTCCAAATTCTGTTGTATGTGTCACACTTAAAACCAGAAACAAACATAACATTAATGATAGCTAAATATGATTGTCTAGTATTATTTTCATTAATCCATGCATCTGCAGATTATTAAAGCTGTTCCAGTTCCAGAAGGCCTTAAATTAAACATATAAACTAGAAAAAAATTGTCTTCATGATGACAAGCAAAATAATGTTCCACATTTTGGACCTGGAAATTACATCTGAATCCAACTCCAACAGTAGTGCAATTCAAACATTTGGAAATCCAACTGCAATCCAACCGCTAAGCCTAAATTTTATGGAAGTACCCAAAAGAAGCTAAAAATTTTTGAGTTGTAGCTAGCTCCAGCTAGCTGTAGCATGCCACTGATGCTGAAAGCAAAAAAGTAAACATACATACTTCACTGAGTCAATCATGCAACGGAATGGAGGAATCATCCTTCATACATCTATGGGATGTGTATTATACGTATGGGAGAGAATGTAAACAGGTCTAAAATGACACCAGAGCAAAAACTTGTCTTGGAAGTTTTGTTAAGTAACTTACCCCACAATTTATGGGATGAGTTAACACTATTCAGAAAATCTGAAGCTAATGTTTAAGAATTTCAGTCTGGAATATTTCAGGTTTCTGCTGATCTTGCATAATTCTTAAAGTCAATGGGAAGTCAGGATATTCTGTGTATGCTTCAGAAACTCAAGAGCATCACAAACCCACTGATATACATACTGTTAAAAAAAATCAGTAATTTTGTGTAAATAAAAATACTGCAAGCATCAGTTTATCACAATTTTTTGTATGTCACGATTTCTTTGTTTACAGTTCAATCTTACAAGGAGTCCTTCTTCATCAGTTATTTAAGACTACAGCTGAAACAGAAGAAATACTGCAGAAGCAGCAGAACTGCCAATGAATTTCTAAGTTGCCCATCAGGTAGTTATTACAGACCACAAATCAACATACCTCAACTTAGACTCTGCAGCAGAGTATCATCTGCTGTATGTTCAACTCTCCCTTCAGCCAATCTCCATTCTCCCTACTTATTTCTTATTATTAGGAAAAGCTTGGTTTTTTTCCATCAGGAAACGCATAGTAGCTGTTTTTATGATTCAGAAACATCCATTTGTTCAGAAGGAATTGAGACAGCTATGGTATTTTGTGTAAACCTTCAAAATACCACCAAGTGATAGTCTTTCATCACACGATGAACTGGTATGAATATGTTCCAAAGGAGGAAGATACACTACCAAGCTCTTCAGCAAGTCCCTACCTCTCTGATCTGAGTTTCTTTTCTTTTGGACAGTGTCATTGTATGGTGTTGTGAAGGATGGAGGCTAGATGGACTCCGCAGCTTTCATGTAGGATTTTTGGCCAGACAGCAACCTAAGACTCAGTCTGATAACTTAAATGTTGTTCTTCTAAAACAAAAGAGTGAGGAAATAAAAGCCAAAACCTTTAAAAACACAGAATAAATCGTTCTGCAACAAAACAAATAACATCAGTCTTGTATTATTTATAAGTGACACAGAATCAGGTAAACTGTTTTGCACTGCTCAAAATTAATTTCATGCTGAATAACCTGACTAAATATTTCATGTCAAAAACTAATCTTTGCAAAAGACACTGTCTGATCTACTCCACTTTACCCTACTCTACTACCACTTCACTCAAACTTACACTGAAAAAACCCCTATAATTCCCTGAAACATAAGTTTTTCCATTTGAAACACATGTCATTACTGGGTGACCATTAAATACTTTATTTGGCAAGAATGAAGTGGTTAGATACCTTCTAAATATTGGATGAAAATTAAACTGGATTCCACTAATCCAAGCAGAGCTACTGGGACAGATGAGCAAAGTTAGCTTAAATTACTCTTACTCTCCACTTTTACTGTTTGGCACTCCCACCACATCCCCCATATACCAGCTCCAACTCTAAACATTTCCATTACGGAGAAACAACCTGTAGTTTTATGCAACAAAGCTAAAGAGATCTTGTGTATATTTTATAATCTACTAGTATAATCAGACAATATCTCCCTAAACTTGGACTACAACAAATAGCCATGAAAAAAACAACACACAAGCCTTCATAAATTCACCCTGGTTTTGTACAATCTGATGTTTTCCGAAGACTAAGTTTTTTGTTTGTGGAAGTGCAACAAACAATGAAGTGCATTTACTCTTTTGAGAAGTTTCTACCTTCCCATTGAATCAGAGCAGTTTCCTGATTCACTTGGTGGATTTCTCCATTTCATTCAACTGATTACTCTCCTTCCTCAAAGTCCCATCTTCCTGACCAGACCGGAACAACTGAACACTTTAGCATAGGCCCTGCTGTACTGTATAAATCAAACCAGAAAAGTTACCACAATGCACATGTCCAACAGGCAAAAATCGGTCCAAGAAATCCCAAGGCCTGTGAAAAAACAGTCTAGGGACAGGCTGGTATTTTGCATCCACAGACCATGGCCATTCTTGACACCACATTTGTTAGAATACATTTGCAATGTTTTACTCTCTGGAACTATTCCTCTCTTAGATTTGTGATAGAAGAATTTAAAAGTAAATTGAAGGTATTCTAATAATTTAATAACCAGACTTCATTTAAAAAGCAGGTCAAGCAGCCTTCACTACATTTTAGGTCCTTGCAAAATACAAAACCCCCATATTTTCCTCAACTTCCTTAGAAAACACTAGAGAAACACAATATTTCTAAATCAAAGCTTTTCTAGCAGGCTCACATAAGTTAACTTTGTTTCCAAGCATAAGATTTCTACTTTCATAAGAAATGGCTTCCACATTTTAAACACTGTGAGTGTATGACAAATGGTCTAGAAATCTGTACAAGCCACTTATTGGTAAAACTTAAGATATTAATTATAAGTATCAATTAACTTAAGTGAAGGAAAACTTTTCTTCTTGTAATTTACTACCACTTCTACACTTACTGGAGTGCATTTAAGAGACTCATCCTTAAGAACTGGGGATCCCAAATATGCCTAAGGCTCTGAACTTTCACGTCCTCTTGGTCTGAAATTCTTGAAGTAAAAACCCTTTGAACACTGCAAAAGTCACTCAGTTTGCAAGGTTTCAAGTACAATTTGAGACCGAATCAGCTTTTGCAGATTGTCTGCCGGTAAATTACCACCTCTCTCTGAATAGCAAAGACTGCTGGCTTGTGAAGTTTATTTTTAACTGATAGTTAACTTTAACTTACAGTTATATTTTAATTTATAGTTATTTAAAATTTAATTGTCATGTCACTCAAGGCTTTGTATGGGTTTTCTTTTTTAATGGTAGACATAAATCAGTAAAATAAATTAAGTGCTACTGACTGCTATATAGTCATACAGCAAATTAATGAAATCACTCAGGAATACACAGCTAATATAGGCATAAACAATACTGAATCCAACAAGTGGGGCAAATGCGCTATCAAACCTGTCATGCAGCCACAGAAGAAGGTAGGGGGTATACCATGAAAGACAGCTATCACTTATTTTAAGTAGCAACGTACACACAAACCTCTGTTATTAACCCACATCTTAGTCTTCTGCACTTGCTGAGGCAGTTTTCTTCTAGTTTTTCAAGCAGTTCTTTTGACAGCTTGCCAGGCTTGTTCTATGCTATCTCTTTCTGTGGCCCCTTGATAAATTAAAAATCATCATCTTTGTACCTGTTGGACAGATGCAGCTCTTGTGCCGTGATGAAGATTACCATACTTTAAGCTTGTGTTTTGGAAACAACTTGTTACTTAGTAGTTTAGTCCCTCTTTGTAGCTGCCATTCACAGCCCAAGTCAATGTAAAATGACCTTTCTTTACAGGTATTCATTTAACTCCACAATGCTATTATTTACATGCTAAGATAGCCAAACTATACCTCAACTAAGAAGTCTTAAAGTAACCCTGAAAGCCACAGTATACCGAGATTGTGATTCTGTAGCAAAATTCTTTCCTTCAAGTCTCCATCAATCCAACTCATAAACTATGTGAAAATATACTGAATTTCAAGAGTAATATTTTTCTGGATATGCTGTTTTTTGAATAAAATGTAATGCAGCCATTCTGTCCTCTTACTGTGACCAAGGGTCTCTTTTCTGAAGACAAGGAATATTAACCCCAATGTCCTAACCCAATCCTGGTTGTAGCTATTTCTGGTTATGTAAATAGCCTACCCATTTTCAGTTTGACGGGCTTTTTTTCCTTCCTGAAAATGTTATGTAGTCCTACTGCTAGCTGTTAAACAGCTTCTGAGTTTCACTACTGAGGTGCTACATGTCAGGGGTGGATGAAATGATCCTTTTATATCAATTAGCAATTACTGTAAAGTGCTTTGGGGTGAAATGCCACAAAGGATTAGAACTTCAAGGGAAGAATAAGCAGCAGGAGCACATGAACTCATAAATGGCATAGATCCTGTTTTATGTAAATGGCCCTAGTAATAAAGAATGAGCAAAAGGTCAGATAAATACAGAAAATTACATATAAGCAGAGTAGCCTCTAAATAGAATATTTTTTCTAGTTTTCTCAGGCACTAGTGCGTCTCTAGGCCAATAGCTCCCTCATCTGAGCATCTGTAATATTCAGTAATACAATATTCTTGGGTTTTATCAACCTGTGAGTTAATTTTTTTCCAGGCTAACAGCGTGAACTCATAAAATTCATCACATGAGAATCAAAATCTTCCCCAAATTTGGTAAAAAACCAAAACCAAACCCCAAATAAATAAACCTCTCTTCCCAAGAGATGCACACATACTCCCCATACATGTAGTCCCAGGAAGATCACTATTCCTGGAACAATTTTACATAGGGTTAATGAATCTAGACAGTACAAGGACAAAATCTAAAGTACTCATAAAGGCTCCAGCATTTATGAGCCTTTTATGAGCCTTTATCCAACACATTGATAAAGTTATATAATATACATATTTGAGCAGCCTTGTAATTTGAGAGATTACAGTTCCATTCCAAAGAAAACTCATTTCCCATTTGTGCACTTTCATACCATAACAAACCATCTTGCATTAGCTTTAAAAGCTAGATTACAGTGCTTTCTCCAAAACATGTAAAAGGAAAACAAAAAAATTAATCATTGATAAAAGTAATAAATTTGTTCTACTACCAACACATCATCTCTAGATTTTATTGAATAGCAGCCAAAAGCTGAAGTGAAAAAACTTTTGCTGTTCACATCTGAAATTTAAAAGCCAGGAAATGAAGGCTCATTTACCTAAAACTTGACTAGGGGAAGCAGAAGCAAAATATTGCAAGGTCACAGCAAGTCACATTTGATACTAAATGCTTATATTAGTAATGCATTCAACATTCTAAATAAAAGTAATGTATCTTATATAATTAATAATATGGCTTTTTACAGCACCAACAGTTCATGTACTAGCTCTTTTAGTTTTCTTTACCCTTATACAGCTTCTCACTTAACACAAAAAAATGACATATGAAGAGCAAAATATACACAATGCTTAGTGGAAGTATCCCCCGGTATGCAACAGAACGCTTCATTAATAGCATGAAAAAGACTTATTATATTTAATTCTTTACTAATACTTTCTGAGAATTAAACACTACAGTAAACAAAATACCCTAAGCTGAATAAAATAAACTAACTTTCTTTTCATTTCAATGCAAAAATGACCCAGTGCCATGTGTCCCATTTAGCATGATTTTTAGTCAGCACATATATACAATATCTACACCATTAATTTATTTTCCTGTATTTCCAAATGTCTTGCAGTTCTGCTGGGTAAGCATCAGTTCATTCATGGTGTTGAAAATGCTACATCAGATATTTTACTTGTTCAGTTATTTAATGCACAGCTATTGTGCAAAAAAAAAAAAAAAAACAGCATACAAAAAAGATCTCAAAATTATTTCTCCTGTGGATTCAAATTTACTCTTTTTAGATTGGGAGGTTAAAATTGATACCTAAAAATGCAATTATCTATTAATTTTTATAATATAATTTTTATATATGATATATGCTATTTATTTCAACGTGACTATGCAATCCCAACACAGTCTTGTAATGTTCTGTATGCACATGAAAAGGGTATGAATGAAAAGGCAGAAGGAAAAAAGTCACAAATGAGAAAGAGCAATCTCTCACTAAAGCAGAGAACTGCGAGTCAGCAGGTAAAAATTTCCCAATTCTGTCAGACTGACTATATTACTGCAAATAAGAAATTAGTCTTTCTATGCCTTTTCTTGCCTATAAAACAGATAATACTTCTCCATGACCTCACAAACATGTTATGATGCTTCATTTGTTAATATTTATAAAGTATTCCTGTCTGCACACTCCTATGTAGATGGGTCAGTCTTTGGATCTGATGATACATGAAACATTACAGAAGCTTTCTAGAGGCAGCACCTCTCCTTTTGAAAAAAGTTCTGGAGACCAGAAACTTCAAACCTAGAACTATAATTTTTCACTCCATGGCTAACATTGACTTGAGCTGAAACTTGTTGAACGCCAAAGAAATGTTACAGAAAGCATTACTGCTACACCGGATATTGGGAAATATTTATGCTAAGCACCTATTAAAATTGGAAGATAGGTGTGAAACACCATTCCCTGTCACCAGCACTGCTGCCCAGCTCTGCCCTCTACACCATCACTCAGCCTCTCTCTTCTGCAAATCTACTTAAAACAAAAGGCAATATACTTTCCTGGGATTGAAGACAAGGGAAGCCCTTCTGACAGACAGCCTGTGGATAGGTTTTAATCATTGTGTTCTCTTCCACCATTTATTTTTAGAGCTTGAAAGGCTAATGCATTTTATGAGATCGCCAACAAAATGATGCAGCCAAATCTCAGGATGAGTCATTTATTAAGCAGCAAGATGTATCAAATGAAAGAATATTACATTTTGGTAAAAATGTTCATAATGTCTCCAGACTGCATTCTCTGTTCAGTTACAGCTGAATCAAAAAAGATTTGATTTTTGACTAGGGGAAGCAGAATAACAACATGTTTAAGCTCACACATACATAGAAAGGTTTTAATAGATCATTGGCATGAGACAATTTCTCCCACACCTCCCTCTATGGGTCCATCTTAAAGTAAATTATTAGAAATATTTAAATTTGTTAATCTTTGACTTAGATTATATGCAAACCAACAACCTATACCATTTATTAAATTATGAAGCCTTCAAACACACTTTTGAGTTTGAAAAAGCTTTTTTAGCTGAAATTGCTTTTGCTCACTTCTGCAGTTTCTGCTTTTGGTAAGAACTGGAACTGCTGAAATACAAGAAAGCGAATGCTGCCCAAAGTACTGGCGCATTTTATCACAGAATCACAGAGTCGTCAAGGTTGGAAAAGACCTTCAAGATCATCAAGTCCAATTGCTAATCCAACACCACCATGCCCACTAAACCATGTCCCGAAGTGCCATGTCTACAAGTTTTTTGAACACTTCCAGTGATGGTGACTCCACCACTTCCCTGGGCAGCCTGTTCCAATGTTTGACCATCACCAAAATAAAGAAATTTTTCCTAATATCCAGCCTAAACCTCCCTCATTCCATCTCCAAGAATCCATCTCTCAAGAATGCAACTTGAGGGCATTTCCTGTTGTTCTATCACTAGTTACTGGGAGAAGAGACCAACACCCACCTCACCACAACACCCTTTTAGGTAGTTGTAGAGAGCAGTAAGCCTCCTCTTCTCCAGACTAAACAACCCCAGTTCCCTCAGACGCTCCTTATAAGACTTGTGCTCCGGACCCCTCACCAGCTTTGTTGCTCTTCTCTGGACACGCTCCAGTAACTCAAAGTCCTTCTTGTAGTGAGGGGCCCAAGACTTAACACAGTGTTGTAGGTGCGGCCTCACCAGTGCCGAGTACAAGGGCACAGTCACTTCCCTACTCCTGCTGGCCACACTATTGCTGATACAAGCCAGGATGCTGTTGGCCTTCTTGGCCACCTGAGCACACTGCTGGCTCATGTTCAGCCGGCTGTCAACCAGCACTCCCAGGTCCTTTTCCGCCAGGCAGCTCTCCAGCCACTCCTCCCCAAGCCTGTAGCATTGCATGGCGTTGTTGTGACCGAAGTGCAGGACCCAGCACTTGGCCTTGTTAAATCTCATTAAAAAAGCTGATTTATGATGTGGTTTCTATTAATTTCTGCAACTCTTAATGACAGATCCAACATTTCCATTGCTTATTTTCCATTAAATCTTTGGCTTCTTGTTAGCTGCAGGTGATACCAACAGAACACCAGGAACAATCCCAAATCCTGACTGGTTCCCTAACTGGCTGATTAAGAGTAATACACATGGTAAACTCAACCAAAGCAAGAGTTATACAAGACACAAATTAAGAAATTAAAGAAAAAATCAAGATACCATTGTGCAGGAAATCAATGTAAAAACAAGGCAATGATTTTATTTACAGGAATTTTTCTCCATTATCTGAAGGGCAAAGACACTCTTAAGTTTTCACATCACAGTGAAATAATCGACCTTTTGAATACCAAAAATCTGCATCATCTACCACATAGTTGCTATGGCAATTCTTCATTTACAGTGAACAACCAACACAGCCTCTGTGTTAAGCAAACAGCACACCTGTAGACTTGGTAATTGGGGTTAGCATAACATATCAGGTAACCAAAAACAGAGCTTGGCATTTCTCAAGTCCTCACAGATACAGATGCTCTTACCTCTACTTCCAGACCCTCTGTTTAATCCTTGTAAAGCATTCCTACCCCAGGTGTGATCCCACTTACATGCAGCATTTTGCAGTATTGACTCAAGCGATGCACTGAGATTTGTCTTTCCAGACTAAACCTGTCCTTCCCGTTACAGCACTGCATCTCTGCCTTTCTGCTCTATGAAATGCAGGCTAAAACCTAGCTTATGAGATTGCCAGATTGCCTTTGTTACTTCTCGTACAGCACCCTGCCCAAAAGACCTGCCATGCTGGAATACAGTGCCTAGCCTCTGCCTTTATACAAAATACCTGTGCATTTCATTACAACTGCAACTCAGGCTGGATGACAGAAATCACTTAATGGTTGTGGGTGTAATGCTGTTGCTGTCTAGTATTGCACACACAAGATGAAGGTAAAGAATGATGAGAAGGATATGCAGTAAAGAAATCCATCCTAAACTGAGAAAGCTGCTACACTGCTACCAGCAAACTCCATTTTAGTGGTATTGCTCAAGAGTGTTCTACCTTGTATACTCACAGTTGAATGTCTAAACTGATGTCTCCTTAGAAATATCTCGTTCATGGGCAGGGATCCCCATATCATGGCATTTCTCAGAGTATTATGGCTTGGTATAGATTTTTGCAGTGAAAATCATAGGCAATAAAATGCTGGCACAGCAGTTTCCCACTTGCATGGCTAGGAACCATTATACTGGATGCAGGTAGCAGCCTGCACCAGCAAACCCCCTCTGTCTATTGAGCAAGAAACTGCATCAGCACTGACAAGGCACAAGTATCCTTGCTATGGCTTACAGCTGTAGTCCAATACCCCAACTACATCACATCAACAATGATTCATTCAGGGAAGAACCACAGTGTGGTGTAGGCTGGCAATGTTAGGAAGACTCCAAAGTGGGGTAACTGAAGAAGGAAGTTCTTCAAGAAGTTGGAATTGCAAACAAAGTGGAACTGGAGAGGTGCTGGGACTAGGAAAAGCAGTAGTAAAAGTTGTGGAGCAAGAGACAAAGACAGGGCTGACATCTTCATTATCATAAACCTAGGGTGCATAGATTATTAAGGCTCATTTTTTAATCTAAGACATGCAGGGGAAGCCCACGCAGCAGGAAGAAGTCAAAACCAAAACACCAATAGAAAGGGACGGGATTGTTTTTATTATTTCAGACCAGTCTAATGATTTTGTTTAAAAAAGTACAACTTTCAAATATTCAAGACTGGCAATACTACCCCACTCACACACAGCATTCCCTTCCTCATGACTGCCCAACTCATGTGTAACTCAGCAGAAATACCAGATGACAGAACATTAGACTGACTACCTTGCATGGGGCACTTCACCTAGGAACTCACTGTGAGCCTGAACAGCCTCCCCTGATGCTTGCAAAACTAGCAGCAACACCTTACCCAGCAGTCTGCCAGTAAGTTTTGGGGACTGGGCTAAACCCTGACACATTTTGTTAAACAGAGGTTCAAAAGCTAGATGACACTTTAATGTATACTTGAATGTATACATTGATTTGATGTATACATGAGATGCCATACAAAATCCTTCATTCCATCTTTTTCTTAGGAAATTACACCATGACCTCAACAACCAAAACTATGGATTGGTACAAAATGTATGATATAACAGGAAGATTTTATGGTTTGGTTTGCTATTAGCAGAGGCAATTGCTACATCTTCCCTTGGCTGTGCAGGTAGGCTTCAACTTTTGCTAGCTATGCTCAGATAATGCTTTGCATAGTCAAGAACACCCATGTTCACAAAGCTGTCTTGGGGAGGAGGATGGGTCATCTGGTTACTGTGTTGCAACTTGGTTCCAGCTTCAGCTTTACTTCTGCCACAAACTTCTTGCATAACCACCTAAAACCATACACTACACTTCTCCCTGCATCAGTTCTTCAGCTCTTACAGCCCCAATTTGGTTAATAAGAGTACTGGTACTAAATTCAACATATTGTGCACCAGACACGTAAGCCTGAACGAAATAAGTATGGACAATGTCTTCCTTCTTGCAGTGTACATCTCACCTGAGTTCCTTCTGCCAAGATCCCACATAAATGCTATGTATTGCATACAATAGAATCTAGATGCTATTGGAATAGATATTCTGTCAGTATTTTTTGCATCTATTACACATACCAACTACAAAGTGTCAAAGTCTATAGTAATACCGTCTGAAACACCTTCAGGTTCAAATCTGGGGCCAGGGAAACCAGCAAGAGCCAGAAGTTCCCCAGACACTTTCACGAAAAGGAGAGACTGCTCATAGTGTATTAAGCAGATATTCAAAACATAACCTGTGTGTGATTACTTCTCTGATCATGGCTTCAGGTCTGCAAGGACCACATCAGTCCCTAGGCTTTGCTTGAACTTTGTTTTTCATCTGTCCTGACTGGAAGAGTGAGCTTCATCACCCCTTGGGGCAGCACAGCAGGTGAGGCTCCAGAACACCTTCAGAGTGTTTCTTTCTGTTTTCACAGGGAAAAAAATATAGTTCAATACCAGCATGAAAAATAACACAGCTAAAAAGAAACATCTCTCTGCAAGCACCATCTTTTTTCAGTTATTCTCAGTTCACTTTTTTTCCTTCTACCAGTTAACAACTGAAGGTGTTTTTAAACGAGTTATTGAAGAACTTTAGTATCATACATTGATTGATAATAGATTTTTCCCTTGAACAGGACTTACTAATCTTAATTAATTCTCAAATATTAGAAATTTAGGAAAACACAGTCCCAACTTAATGCAGTCAACAAAACTGCACACACTTCGACCATGTTAACAATGCCTGGGAAAGAACCACACTTGGGCATCTCCAAAGCAGTTCAGAGGCATGAGGAGAGGAGAGAAAGAAACACCTTTCTGTCTGCTCTAATCTCTCTCCCACAGATCACCCTAGCAATGGTTTTCAATTATAACATTTTAAAATTATTTAACTGTATCTTAAATTCCATGCTTACATATAGAAACACATAACACTGAATAAATGCACAAACGGCATACCTATAGATGTATTTTTTATAAACAGAAGTTTGGCCTCAAAAGCTATTTATTTCTCTAGATATTTTCCCTCAGGATCCCTGTTGTCAGCTATTCCTCTCACGCTTTTTTCTTCTTCTATTTCCTAGACTGGTAAAGTTGGAAGGCAGTGTAACACTAAAAACATTAAAGATTCATTAGGAACATTTTATACATTTTTAAAATCAATCCTCATTTAAAAAAAAGAAAAAACACTCCAGTCTAGTTGATTCAGGGAAAAAGACAGTGTAGGAGTTAGTCTGCTTTGCCAACGTGGGCACCTGAAGGCATAGAAAGGTAGGCAGTGCTATGCAGGGACATGGTCCTCAACAGGGCTAATCAGCATGGCGAGACTGCCGTACTAACATGACTGCTCTGCCTGAGGGATCCAAACCGATTTCTTTTAAAAGACAGTCAAACTACTTCTGTGTGGCACTAAGCACAGCCCCAATCAAGATGACCTGGTTTCCTTTATTTTGGTTTGTTTGATCACTGTGTGACATTCAGACAATGGCTGTCAGGCATACATTCAGGTTTTCTCTCAACCTGCAGAGATATTTTTCTATTCAGTCATAATTTGGGGGAGGTCCACTACCTGCTGTGTAGATTTCTCATGTTTGTAGTTCATATTTTGTATCTTATATTTGAAAACTCTTATTTTAAAGCAGGAATTCATTCTTTATTATGATTACCCCTCTTCCCTCTTTCCCAAAATATTATTTCAGATTCTAAAGTCAAGAATATTCAGAGATGGCAAATCTTAGTTTTTCAAGTTTAAGATGAGAATAACACAGGTTGGTTTGTTGTTGGTTTTTTGGTTGTTGGTTTTTTGGGGGGGTTGCTTTTTGTTGTTTGGGGTTTTTTTATTTAAATTCTTGGATATATATACCTAAATTTTTCCCACCTTAGAGACAAACAAGGCAAAGGAAAAGAGACAAAGAGAAGATCTAGTCAGGTCTATAACTAGGTATTACTGAGCATCCAATTTTTCTATTTCCTTTTACCAGCTTTCACAATTCACATTATTAAAAAGAGTAAAATTTTAATTTCTATAGTAAGCATTAAAAATCAGACAAAACACTATCTAAGAAAAATAATGTTCATTTCAGAGAAGACAAGGTAACAATTCAGAAGTTTGGGGAATGAGAGACTAGACTGAAGGAATGCAGAATGAAAGAATCCCTCAGAAAACGGGAAAAATTGGTGTAAAGCCTGGGGTGGAAAGATCTGAGCAGTATATTCTCTTTAAATTATGTATAACATACATAAGGGGGAACTGAGGTCTCCCACAGCAATACTCACAGCAGGCTGCAAAAATGTGTGGAGGACCTTCTTCATCACCTGTTATGACTGTTTAAATGTTGCTATATTTTATGCAGATATATTTCAATGATGAGTAAATTAATTCTACCAAATGCTTTGTATTAATTGTTCCCAAGAGACAGCCCTCTCCTTATTTATATACTAAATTCTCCATTCTTCCACAATCCTATCAAAATGTTACTTCTTCCAAAATCTCCCACTTTACAAATCAATCAAACCAAAAACTGAAACTGTCAAGTTAGTGGCTCTGTGCCTGTTATCATGATTCACAGCTAAAAATTTGCCTTACAGAATCACAGAATAATTTAGGTTGAAAGGGTTCTCAAGAAGTTACCCGGTCCAGTCCCCTGCTCAAGGTGGGGCTAATTTTGACATTAAATGAGGTTACTCATGGACTTATCCAGTCTAGTGTTCAGTCTCTCTAAGGACAGAAATCTCACATGTTGTATCACCCTATGTTCCAGTGAAACGCCTTCCATCTTTTCAGGAATTCTGTTCTGAGAAAGTATTTTCTAAAATTCTTTAGGATCCTTCAGAATTTAATAAAAGACTATACAGTAAGAATAAAAGATTATTTTACACTACTATCACACTACTTTAGCTAAAAATACTTTACAAATTTGGGAGGGTTTTTTAATATATACGTATATATCTATAACTACACACGTATTCACAGAGTAGTAATATTAAACTCGTGAATGGAATATACATATCAGTACCTATTATAGCTATTATACCACCATGTTTTCAAAAGATTAAAATTAATCACATTAAGGAAATTTCAAGTAATATAATCATACCTTGTAAAAACCATCATTGTTTGATACAAGAATCAAGTGAAAAGGAATACTAAACACCTGAAATTTACTCTTCCTTTCATTTTCTCAAATTTATTTTGTTTCATTACAGTAGAGAAGTTACTAAGTCTGAATCTCAAATATTTAGATTTTTATATATTAAAAATTCAATCATAAAGCTCCACCAAGTGGAAATCCTTAAAACTACACTAAGCAAATTAATGAACAAAAATTCATATTGTAATTATAACTAATACTGACAATTCTAATTATATACAGTGAATAGCAAAGCTGACTATCCAGACCTATAACCCATCATTTTTACCAGTGTACACTAATCACATTATTGATTGTAGTGGGGGGGGAGAATAATTTTTAAATCATTAACATACTTAATTTTACCTCTGTTTGGATATGCTCCTTTGAAAAGATTAATTTTGCTATATCCAGTATGGACTAAAATGATCTCTAGATACTGATTTGCTACTTCAAAAAAGTCACCCTTCTGACTTGCTGAAATTGCTATGGGTAACCTTAAGTTCCCTTTCTTAATATGCAGCTTTGGTTATTTACACAAATTAACGTGCATTGCCATTTTAGGTAGCATAAGATTCTTGAACAAATGTAGTTTGTTAAATGGTTTGCTCTTTCTCACTACTGAAATATTCATGATCCGTGTAACTTTAACAACCTGATAAAAACTGTTAAAAGCATAGCTGTGCTGCCCAGCAGGTAGTGCCATTTTTAATGAAACCATAACTATCATAAATAAATAATCAACTCATGAAGTATTCACAGCGTACCTCACCTTCCATGAGAAAATTTGTTTTGGTAAAAACAAGTTTGTGGCTGCAAAACATGCCACCATTATTCTCATCCAGTAAAAGAATTAACAGAGAGATACTCTAAGCCAAAGTTTGTTCTTAGAACATTTGAACTTGACATTACTGCCCAGAATAAGTAATTTTTACACACAGAATTCAGAGGGATCTAAACTCACTTGGTACATTTGACAACACCACGCGTCTCGCACAGTACAACATACCTCCCTTTTGAAGTGACTCCTTTCATTCTGTATGGATGCACCATCCCAACATATCTGTGAGGACATTTGATACATGCCAGGAAACTGTTCTTCCAGTGCAATGGAGGTCACTGCCTGCTTTCAGAGAACACTACCAAAAGTTCTCAGCATGGTAACTTGATCCTATTTTATACAACAGAGAATCCAAGACAGGCAGCTTAGCTTGTAAAACCCAAACACCATCAACCTAGAGTGTGTGTGTGTTAACATTTAGTTCAGATCACATGTGGGCCTTTGAAGTGAATTTCAGCCACTACTCTCACATACTGTGCTTGCATTTGCAACATGGAGCAGTCTTGGAGCATATCAATGGGATATCTTGGAGATGAAACAAAAGCAGAAGGTGCACTCCAAATGCTACCAGATATCTAGTCTGCAGGACAAGCTAGAGCTAGTTCAAAGTATCTAAAAACATGTATCACATAGTCATCAGGTCCTCAGCACCAACTGCTCTAATCTATAGATATGTTTTATAGATATGTTTATACCACACCACCATATTTGCTAACGTAAACATAGCCTTGGTTCTCTCAATCCTGTAGCTCCTGCTTGGTTTTGCATTTCCTTTTTTTTATTTTGTTTTTCAACTCTTGGGTTCCCACAATCATACACTCAGCCCGCATTTGAAATAGTTGTTGAGAAACAGTTGCAAATTCTTTACAAATATATTAAGAAGTATAAGGTCTGCTTTCCAAAATAAGGATGAGTCAAACTATCTGAGGTTTTGCTATTATTTAAGTATTAAAATAATTTAGACCACAGTACGGATGTTCTGGAAAGAGGCAGAATGAAATATTACTCTCTTACCGTGAAAAGGAAATGTTTTCTACACTACCACTCACTAGGCAACATGTGAAACACTAACTACTAGAAGGAAAGATGTTTACGTTACCAGGATCAGACAGGCAGCTCTTTGAAAGATTTAACTTTTTTTCCAGAACAGACTGTTTCTTCTTAGAAGAAATTCAAGAGCTGGAAAAACCCTAATGCTTTATCATTACTTAAAAAGGTTAGTAGTAGATGACCCAATTAACTACAGGTTAGTCAGATTAACATCAATACAAAGTTAATTCATGACAAGATAGTGTATGCAAACAGGACTAAAGGATAGCAGCATCATTAACAATAATCAACATAGTTAGGTGGAAAGTAGAGCTTGACAAACTTTTAAAAATATTTTCTAAAACCATCTGATAAGGTAATTGTGTTGACACTAACCATGGTCTGTAACAGATGTGTGACTGCATGACATTTGCTTTAAAGAATGACATTCCTATAGTGACATTTGTCACTATACAAAATTAATGAGGTTCCCCACAGCTGAAAACCAGTGAAAAGATATTACAAAAAATATGTAAATATGGAATCATTTAAGAGGGATCTTTTTAGTGGTTTCAGATAATTTGGGCCAGTGCTGCTCTGTTTATCAATGACTCTAAAGAAAATGGATAAATACAAAATCACTGTTAGCGAACTGTATAACAGAAATCAGTGAGTTGGGCCACATTAGTTACACAAGTCAGCTAATCTCACTTGAATTCTAATATAGTAAAATACAAATTAATGCTTACAAACAAAAGATGCAGGTCACTTTCAAGGTGGCAACCTCACCCACAGCCTAAAAAGCAGGAATAATTACATTATTTGGAGGTAATGATTAGTAAAAAGTAAAAAATAAATTCCTAGAGCAAAACCTTGTTTTATATGAATAGAAAGAATACTGAGGAGATACAGCAATGAGAGTGAATCAATGCAAAGCACTGAAACTACACTTGTACAGTGCCGCCCTAACAACTATTTCTTGAATTTCAAAGAGTCCAGAAGAAGTTCATAAGTTAGCCACTGTGGGAAAGATGACTTCTGCCCATAAGTCTAAAAAGGCTCTAATCAATGCACTTTTGGAACAGGCAGTGATGGAAAGAATTCATCAGAGACCAGCAGATTCTTGCATGGGGAAGAGGCTTCTAATGAGCCATAGGTCTTTAATCCAGAAACCAAAGACTTCATCAGATGTGGTCACTGAAAGCAAAAGCTAGAAAAACTCAGACTAAAAGAGAAGAATAATTTAACAGCGTCAGTGATTAATTATTGGAACAATATATGCAGGATTCTCCATCACCAGAAATATTTCTTTCAGGATCAGACTTTTTTTCCAAATAAAGCTGCTATAGCTCAAGCAGGAATTACAAGCTCCATGACGATTTATTAACCAAAAATGCCTGTTCCAAGTGACACAGGTCAAGGCATTTGAACAGAAGGGTCCCACTGGTATTTAAAAATCCAAGCATCTATGACAGCACCCTAGTCAAGAACTGAATTTCTCACTATTTAAACATACCTTTGTGCTGTAAGCATTAGCAATACGGCACCTTTGATACATTTCACTAGGCTGATAATTGAAATGCCACAAAAAATATGGTTTATTTATGCTCACTGATGCACTCAAAATAATTTGCAAAGAGCAAAAGCATCAGGCTGAGTGATCAGAATAATGGCTGTGCATCTGTAGTGTTCATACAGGTTTCTGTTACTCTTTTCACTTATATGAATTAATCTGAATAATTTCTGCTTACCTGTGAGGAATATTTTTTCAAGCATTATACCCTGTTCTGTGGCAACATCCTCTCTTTATTGTGTTTCATGGGAATAGAGTGTTATGATCATAAATTAGCACTACGATCAGACAATAACCTTCAAAGAAAATGCAGTTGTTACATGCAAAATAAAAATTCTTCATGGAGTGCTAGGTTTTAAAAAAAGCCTTTGTGACTGCTCTGGCACTTGATTTCAGCCTAATAAAAGTAATTTCTGCCCATTAACCGTTCATGCAGTTGACTTAAGCCAGTAAACGAAAAACCAACTGCTACATGAAATCTTACTAGTCAGCCACATTTCACCAATACAATATGCTAACAACTGCACCAAGGCGAAACATTAGTGAAGGCCAAACTGCTATCACAAAACATACTGTTACTCACAGTAATGGCTGTTTGGAAGGCAGTATCACTTCTGTGGAATTCCTGAACTGCATTAATGTGCATAAGCCTTGTGTAATAAATAAATAAATTAATATTCTTCCCAGCACTTAAAACACCTAATTGCAGAATTCCAAATTTACCCATTCCTCAGCTCTGCTTTTGTTTTGAATTGTTTATCCTAGCAGCTATCAAGGTGACCTGTACTTGCTGGCCACATGGTATCAGACTGACATTGTTTTCCCTCCAACTGCAGCAAGTGAAGCAAAACACAAGTTAAATACTTTTTTCCCCCATATAATCAGTTACAGTAACTGCAACAGAAAAGTTATGCGATTGCCTCATCAGATGCACTGTATCCTCTTTCCTGTACCCTCTCAAACTGTCACCTACACTATGTTTATCCAGCTGTTTTAGGAACATCAGATGTATTTCAGGTAAGCGAGGTTGTGGGTTGGACTCCAATCCCACAGCAGCTGGTTTGTTGTTTCATGTAAATTCACAGGTGATTTTTCCAATCAGACAGAATGAAGGGCAATGCCCAGTTTATTATTGCTGTGCTCAAACACTGCCACAGGCATTGTCAATAGCTTTGCCAACCCCCTGTAGTTTTTTCATTGGCAGAGTTAGCAAATGGCTAAGTATGACCAAACCCCGAGCACTGAGACATGCTGAGCACTTACTAGACATTTTGGAATTAAAAAAATATAATTTTAAAAAAACAAACAAACAACATAACGCTGAAAATTTTATGCAACAGAAGATTTGGAAAGAAAAAATAAATTAGTCTATAGCAACAAAGGCAGTATCTCACAAACAACTCTCCTTTTTTCAGTCAATTCAACTTCTGCAGGATGCAACTTCATCAGAAAATACTGATTTTTTTTTCCCTACCCTACTACATGGTATTTGGATGTTTTAAAATAAAACTCTTCAAAATTAAGAAAGGCAGAACATGGAAAAATCACACTTAAAATCCAATGCAAGCTTCTTAAGAAGGCCTACTTTGTAGAGCTATTGTAAACAAAGCCGTTGAATCTATGAAAGAAGTGACTTTAAGCGTGCTTCAGTTGCACCTACTGAACTGTGTTTAAACTTAGTAGTTGACTACAGGATTCCTGGTTCTGTGCTGCCCTCCTCCCAGACAGCTAATCCTGTCTCCTCTGACCTGTCCCCTTGCCCCGTTATTTGGTGGTGTCTGTGCGGAACGACCCCCCCTGCCCTGGCAATCGTCTCCGAGTGTTTACAAGAGGGCAAAACCCCTTCATTCTCTTTCACAGGCCGTGAGGATACAGGGATAGGCAACGTTTTCTTGATGCATTTCATTACATTCTTCATTAGACAAAGAAGTAATTCCACGGTTTTAAAATGAAATAATGTATTTCTATATATCTTTCACTTCTTCTCCCACTATCTCCCATATACCCTATGTCTTTAATAATAAATCTGTAACTAAACAAAAAAAAACACAGTATGTGAAGGAGAGATTCCTGAACTCTCCCCCACACAAGAAGTCAAATATCTCAAGAAAAACTGAACAGAAGTTTGCTTTTGTCAGGCTTATGCAACACGGTAAATAAATTCTTTTATGCCAGCTACCAGCAAAGACTGTGATTTTAGCTTATGGACACAGATCACAGAAGACAAAAGCAAGCAACAGCAACAAATTGAGATATTCTTTGGGAGAATAACCTAGCGAATAACTTTATTCCAAGCATGAAACTGTCCCTTCAAGCCTAGATTTCTGAAAAGTTTGTTTATTCCACTTTGGATGTTAATATTACTCAAGTTATTCCTGGTTTAATCTGATGAAAACAGATTGCTGAGCCCAGGAAGAGAAACAGGCAAGCAATTCTCTCTGTATTCCATTCAGTGAATTTTATCAATGTTGCAGTACAAAAACATCTAAGAAAAAAAATAAAACAAGCACCAAAGAGTTCAAGGAGTTGTGTACTCTGTACATATGAGGTGTGAATGCCATATTGCGTACAGCTATCCAGCGTGCAAGTCACCTACAACTAATGCTACAGGCATTTGTCTAAAAGTGAAATGAATTTTTCAGGTTTTCTTTATCTGTAAAGTCAAAAGCAGTTTATATAACACAGTTTTTCTCCAGCAGAAAAAGTTGCATCTTTGGAGCAGTCTTGGTTTAAATGAGAGCAGGCTAATGGGAAGTGTACTTCAGGAGCAATCCTGGCTTTTAAACATCACCCCTGCAAGAACACAATGAACCTGCTGTCATTCTATACCAGCCTCAACACAATCTTACGTGCTTTACACAGACATGTTTAAGTTTAGCACAAAATTAAGAGCATTTGATTTCCCAGCAACTTTCTGAGCCGTATGATCTGAAGAAAGTGGTTCATCTGATTTTTCAGACATAATATCAAAGACAATTAGTATTTTAAACCCTTTGATCCATCCTCAAAATGGCCCCTAATCAGTTCACACTTTTGAAAACCTAATGGAAACAAATAAGCACTACTTACAGAAACATACAGAATCCACAGCAAGTTGAGGAAATCATTATTGGTGCAAGGAATTCCAGTCACAAAAATACTGGATTTTGTGTCCTTTTTCTTTAAAGCAAAATGTCTGCCATTTCACATTCAGAAGTCAACACTGTTATTAGAAAAACAACCAACAAATAACAGTCTCTCTCTGAAGAAACAGAAATAGTATAAACATAACAAAGGGTTGAATGTATCTTCTTCAGTAAAATCTACTTTAGTCTGAATACATATACTTAACGCTGACTTTCAAGACCCAGTCCAGGTTCTCAAAGTCTGACTTTTTTTGATTTAAATGAAAATTTTATCAGGCTCTTGACCATTTTTTTAATAATACTAGTTCAAGCAAAATGGTGAGCTGGAGTGGCAACCTAAAGTTTCACTTACCTCTGTAGACTTGCACCAGGTTATACCAGTACAGAGTTTCATTTCACTTTTCATTTTTTCTTAAATGCCACTCAGCAGCATTCAGATTCCAAACTGACCTATATCTTTACACTAATAGCTTTTCTTATCAGCAGCAAAATCACTACATCTTCCACACAGCTGATCTGTCACTGTGTTTGGAATAATCCTTTACCCTAACATTTGGTGCTAGCTATTAATAAATTAAGAACTAACAGCAAAATAATTACCCTTTCACCTAGGAAAACACTGGTGGCCACCACACAACGCTCCCTCGGTGACACAGTGTTTTGCCCTGTATAATTGATGCAAATGCGTAACAGGATACTGTTGTGTTCTCTGCACTAGCTGTCACTTTCACACACATACTATTTGTCTCCATACTGTGGCAGATGCAATAGTCCACTGCACGGTTTTGGGGTTTTTTTTTATTAAAAACTACTCTACTAATGTCAAACTATTTCTTTTTTGTGACAAGAAAGATAAACCTTTTTTTTTTCAAAAGATACTGGTGGCATATACCATTACCTTACCTTTCAATTCCAGATAAATTTGAACCTTCCAACAAAAGCCAAAAATAATTTCCAGCCTGTATATATAATATGTATGACTGAAAATTGGCAAATCTTTCTTATTGGTTAGCAGCAAATGCATCATAAATTACAGTGCATAGAAAAATTCGGCATTTCACCTTGCATAAGCATATAATTCATAGAATACTGCAGATGAAGAAGCAGAGATCTCTTTTCTCCACTACCAATAAATTAACCTCCAACTTTGTTTTATACATCTGCCAGCACAGTGGTGAACTGAGGTGTTGCAGGCGCCATTGTGATGGACTAAGGAAATGCTAAGGTCTGTTGCTTTACCTCATCAATCTGGAACCCAAATGGAGCTTTCCCTGAAGGTTGCCTCCAAACACATTCCTGAGGAGCACTGACTGGTGACCAGAGCGGCTGGCTGGAAAAAAAACAAGTTGTGCAGCATAGTAACAGTGTTAACAGCTCTTTACCAAGACATGCTACCTCTTTAAGGAAGTCTTTTTACCAGTAATGAGTAAGGAGCTGACCTGTCCTTGCAGCAGATAAAATATTCTGATAGGAAGGCTTGGGAGGTTTTTTGTAATTAACAGTGTGGTATTTTCACATGGTAGGTTTTTTTCTCCACATTGTTCACATACTAATCAAAGTTAAGAATTAGACTATACACTGAAGCTGCTTGCTCACTTTCCTAACATATGCAGTAGAAAGTGCCATGAAAGGATATTCCTTTCACAACATTTAAGGTACTATATGGAGCTAGCTAGCAGACATGGATTTTATTCAGCCTGTTCAGTGACCCTAAGGAATACCTTCCTGCTTCACTTTTTCCACAGCCTAGAAATGGCAACACTTGCTTTTTTTGTAAAACTGTAAGACTTCTAGTAAAAAAAGAAAAGAAAAGAAAGACATTAAAGAGGACAGTACAAATGTCACTATAAGGATTCTTTTTACCAACAAAAAGACTTAGCTGAGCTCTATTTACAACAGAGGCTAATAACAACAAACATTATTTACAAGGGATAAATTAAACTGTATAAACTGTCACTGAATTATCTAATTGGCATTTTCTCTCTCCCAAATGCATTCCAGATTCAGTATATATTCACTCTTCATAGAGCTCTTAAGTCTTCAAACTGTTTATAACTCTCCTAAACATTGAAATAATGTATTTAGATCAGGATTAATCATCACTATAATTTAATTAACATTTGACAAGAATTGATTTGGCAGAACTTTTTCCCTTAAAAATAGGAAATGGCCATAAACCAGGGGAATGGCCATAAACTAAACACTGTTTTTTCTCTCCATCTGCTTCTGGTAAGATGCATTCTTCAACTGTTAATTCAGTCAAGATCTCAGCTTCATTTATCCAGTTAATTAGAGTCAGATGCTGACAACATCAAGATTATAAATCAAATCTGGGTATGCAGGCAAAAAGAAAGCTGCTGCTAACACCAAGGTACATGTTTTGAGTTCTTACAGACCTATGTATGAAAGAAGAGGATAAACTAGTAGCACACTGGGAGCAGAATTAATTAGATCCTGTAAAAAATGTGCCTAGAAGTTACATACTAAAGCACTGACCTTGTAAATACTTGGACACAAAAGCCAGGTCTAGAACCTCACACCACTGCCAAGCTGCAGAGGAAACCAAAGTTGCTTCTTCTACTTTTAGGGCACTGGCTCCAGCTAGTAGGATTGATATAAGAAGTTGTTTTCCATCTCCTTCAGTTATGTTTCAAAAGACAGTCGTATTGACCCCTGCACATTGTGGAGAGCCTGATCAAGCAACCACTCACCAGGAGCTCCCAGATCATACGTGTCTGATCCTCCGCTTTGGATCCAGTCAGACCTAAATGCCCCAGACTAGTGAAGAGGGAAGCAGTTTGGGGCATGCAGAAATATGCAATTCTTGTATCTGCAGAACTTCAGATATCAAATGGAGTATGCAGTCTAGACATAACCAGAATAAAGCAGCACATGTGCTGGGGTTTTCACACAGTTTTGTTCTTGACAACATTTACGCATTTTTGGAGGGCAACAAGGAGATGTACATGATCCCATGTAATCTCCCTTTTGTGCATTTCTTTCTGTTTACTCAAGGGATCACATCTGTGTCACCAACAAAGCAAACCAATCATAATTAATGGTGACTCAGGAATTACAGGAGGAGAATATTGTACTACCATAGCTCCTTCTGCTTGCTATGTTTATGTTTAGATGGACCAAGAATTCTGAATACCTTGAGAATATGCCACAATACTAAGAAAGCCTCAAAACTAAAAGAAAAAATGTTGTAATATATAATCTTCTCCCTACAAACCAAAAGCAAACAAACTAACCCTTAATTCTAAATCACAGAGCAAGTTATTTCAGAGCGTAGAGATTAAAAGGACCCTTGGCTTTTCTACTGAAACCATATAACAATGTTGAGTATCGGTTCTAAAATTATATATATGCACACAACATCCACATTGTTTAAGGATATATAGACTCCTGGGTCACTTAGTTCAGCCTCAAACTACCAAAGTGTTTTCCTATATCTTTGATAATATTCCATAAGTAAAACTGTATTTCTTTTCACTCCACTTTAGAAATTGTCAGTTATACTCAAATTAACTGACCAATTACAATCCATAGGCAATCAAAAGTGATTTTTCAAAAATTTTTTTTAACTTAGCAAGGGGCTCATTTCAATCCTTCCTACACTTGGCAAAAACTCCTCTCCCCATGAAAATCTGCAGTGTACAATGGCATTCCTCAACTCGCGTTCTCAGTGTATCCTTTCTCAAGGTCTTGCAACTTTGCCACATTTCATGTCATACAGCAAGGCCTTGGCAATATTAATGTACTATAGTGTCAATGATTTCAGTTTTACAGCCTAACAGCCCTCCGTTGGAAGCACAGGAACTGAACACCTGTTCTGGTACTCGGCAGCAACATTTTTGTCTTTTGAGCATCAAACCTATAAATTTTTAGATACTCACACAACTAAAGAGCAATTCCAAATGCTGTAATTTGCCAGATCAGGAAGATCACAGCAGAGGGTTATACGACCATTTTAACTACGAGTAGGTAACTCAAAGAGATTATGTTGGATATCTGAAGAGAAATAATAAGCTTATCCAAAGCTAACATGCCTTGAAACAGCCAAAGAAGCAAAAAGCAGATTTATACAGGAAATTACAGTTTTTTTCTAAGTGCCCCAATTCCACACTGATACCTTGTGGTACTCCTATCCCACCTTTCTCTGGATTCCTGTTGACAGCAAATCACTGCCTTTACGTAAGGAAACTTTAACAACCTGAGGCAGAAACATCTTGGCAGTAACAATTAAAAACTCACCATTCATTCTGGCAGGTACCACAGCCATCTGTTGTTCAGGTGCAAGACTTGCACAGCTTAAGCAAGAGAATGAAAACAGCAGCCGAGGTGAGGAACATAGTCAAGAGCAGGCCAGGCAGGCATAATTGCCCTGGGAGGTGGCCACGCTGGATCTGGCACAGTAAGACAACCAAAGGCCAATCTGCCCAAAGGAAAAAAAATTGCAGTGGACTACAAGTCTTTCCTTATCGGTGAGTCCATAGCTCCACAGAAAATACTAAGCTTTGGAAAGAGCGGACATAAACATACAGAGCTGCGTGAACCAGTCTTCCTCTCCTGGGAAAGTTGTCCCTGAGAACTGTAGAAGGTGGGTGTCCTCCCATACCATGAGCTAGTGGGATGTCCTGAACTCTCAGATGAGATACATCTTATGGACAGGTTACACATAAATAATTGCGATTCTAAACTGAGGCCTGTCATCAACTCAATCTCCAAGGCAACATGCCGCAAAACAGTAATATAAACTAGTGATATAAACAGATAGCCCAGACCAGTCCTTAGCACGTTGCTTGATTTCACGCCATTAGTTACATACAGAGCTGAAACAAAGCCTTACACTTAACTCACGTTTCCAAAACTGTATTGTTTCCAGGCTCTGGTAGGAAACAAACACCTCAAATTAGCTTTTGCTTTCAGTTACAAAAGCAAAGATCACAAATGATTTACCCTCAGTGTATCCTTAAACATTAAACCACAATGGATGTTTCCACCAATGACGTCAAGTATTGGGTTTTTTTTGTGATTTTGCTACAGCATGTGTGATTTACAAGTATCACCTGTAAGGATTTGAACTGCACAGTATTCTACTAAACACGGTGATTTTCTCAGAGCTGGACTCTGGCTTTAACAAGATACCGTTAATTAAAGAAAATAAACATGAAGTAAACAGATTAGTTTTTAAAGTGACTATATGAGTTAGACCAGCCAAGATGAGGGAAAAGGGGTAACCCTATTAAAAACTCTTATCTTCTTGCTGCAGCTATTTCATTTGTCTTGGGTATAGTTAGTAAAGTGAATTAGTAGATTTATGCCATCTGAGTTTCTATTCTTATTCTTGAATAAGGATTTTTACACATTGAGCCATCAGTTATACTCCAAATGGGAAAATGTTTTCATATAAAAACACTGTTCAAATATACAGATTATCAATCTGGGCATGATTTTTGAACCTCTCAGGTATGTGTATTTTTTACTTTTTATAAAATCGTCTAAAAGTTCTACATGTCTACTTCAAAAGCCTCACTTTTCCTTAAACTAAAATCTTATCCTCCATAGTATTTTACAATTCACTCAGACTCCAAGATTTATCTGTTCTTTATATAACCTACATCTCGGTTTTTACCAGAGTACCAACCTAAGCTACGAAACAATATTCATTCCAAGCCAGCAAATGATCTCATTTCATACGCACATTCTCTATCTGGGTCCAAGTCCCTACAAGGCGAGTACACAATGCGATTTCCTGCAAAAGAAAACCTCTGAAATTAGTCAGGCTGACAAGAAACTCAGATTAAACTTGGCAAAAGCTTTACAAAGTCTTAGCCAAACTGGCTGTTTCTGATTTCTAATGACACCTAAAATCATGTTTGAGCCACTCCAGTTTTACAGATCATAATCCCAATGAAGCAAACCCCTGTTTCTTTTCCAGACTGATTCCCTCCCACAGTACCACAAACCAGTAAGACAACTGATCTGCAATAAACAGGTCCTTACTGTGGTGTTCCCAGTATTACATGTAAAATTACACTGTTAGATTCAGCAATATCACAAGATCCACATAAAAAACCCCGCTGTAATCATAATTTTCCCAAAAGTCAGAAGTGAAAAACTTCATGCTCACAAAACATAACAATACTTTTTCAAAAATGATAAGTCATGCAAACCAAAATATATTCTTCACGCAAAGAAGAGGTCAACTTAAGACATTACTTATGTACATTGCAGTTCTCTACAGGAAATAAACCTAAAAAACATGGAAGGAGATGCACAGTAGACACATCAATTTCAAGTTAGTATTTAAAAATGCATGGGAAAAATCCATGTATCAAGTGTATTCCACTGCAACTGTGAATAAACTAAACTGTAATTTTGATAAACGTGAAAACAATCTAGTTACAGTTATTATATTGGTGATTATAGCCTAGAGGAGACACATTAAAAATGCCTACAACCCCACTGAAAACAATCTAAATTCATAATTCACTGCATTTGGGTTTTATATCCATCTTTGTTAACTTACAATACAATAAGGATTTAATTAACAGAATGCTTTCATGTCATCAGATAATTTCACTGGCCAAGCACGAAGCATACCAAATCACCTGAAAATCTGACAGAACATGATTAGGAAGGTTTAGTTTGCAAAACTTCTATTACTGCATGTTACTTTTTTGGGGTGGGAAATTGACCCAATTATGCATTTGCAGTTATTTACTCTTTTTACATGTTATTGCACTCTCTTCTTTTGTGCTCTTACACTTTGCCTTCTTTTCCTTTGAAATTAAATGAAAGGGATCTAACTTGTACTGCCCAGGACAGGGAAGAAGAGAAATCATCAAATTCTGGAATCCCAGAAGGCAGTGTTTCCATAGTTTGAGGCTCTTGCAGAGATCTGAGACAGAGGAAGCATGATCTATCAACTCCTACCAACTTAATTTCAGTAGGCTTGCTTTATTTTCTTATACTTTGGTTGCTTTTCCAAGTGAACACAAGAGGGCACAGCTCTTGTGCAATCTCAGACTATTTGTATTCAGCATACGCAAAATTAAAATCACTTCTTCCTACATGCAAAACATCCCTCTGTGGAAAGCTCACATGCCAAAATGAGGCAAAGCAGCTGACCAGAAATCTTACGTACATACAATTTCAGTTACTATATGTAAGCTAAAATGCTGTAAGTGAAATAACATAAGATTACCATGTGATAATGGTAAATGGGGACCTCAAAAAGCAATGTGGAGCATGTGCAAGTTAAAATATCTATTTCAGGAAACCTGACACTGATTCAACTAACATCTGAAGATCCTGAATATAAAACATCCTGAAAAAGGAAATACAGAGTGACTCAGGAAAAGGATCAGCCTGATAACAGGGGGGTAACAAAATGAGAATATAGAATTCTTCCCTGCATTAATCCTTTGAGGCCAAGTTTATCAGTCTATTTTTAACACAATGATTTAAAAAAAAAAAAAAGCTGAGGCTGGAAGACTTGAAACAGACTAGTTTCTGTACTCAGCAATAGTAAATCACGTATTCCGCTTAAATACAATAATTTGTGCTCCAAGATAATCCAAAGCAATTTAAAAAATTTTAGTGATAAAAATTAAGTAATAGTCAATAACAGAACTAGCCTTTGCTAAATTAAAAAAAAAAAAAAGAAATGTGTAGTGCGGGCAAGCAATACGTGTGTTCAGAAGCTACATGCAAGCACCAAGAAACTAATCAAAATTCAGGGGCTGATAAGAAATACCATTCAGAATTGACTGTTAACACTGCTGTTGCAGCTTCTGCTCACAGCTCAAGCACCTCTTACAAACATTTTCTCCCAATGCAGAAGCAGATATGTAAAAAGCACCAGGTATTCGGCCATGTCCTCACCCCGCTGCTGTCAGACCCTGGACTAGTGAAAAGCCCTGCCTTCAGCTGTGCAGCACCGCACTGCACGTAAGGCACAGAAGTCTTCATTCAAGCAGCTCCAGCCACAGACAAACCCCACTGTGGCGTGGAACCACCACAGCCTACTTCTAAGTCAATGAAACACCTTGCTCCTAAAAGCAGGGCAGTGATACTCTCAGCAGGCAGGCTGTATCATTTTACTGAGTTTGCCAGCGCACCTCTTGTTTCAGCTGCATTGTTTCCAGTATCACGCCTGCCTTCCGAGGAACCAAGCCCATGAATTCACCTGCCCAAAGAAGAATGGTGCTCTTACAACACATGGTAACGTTACCAGTAAAAGCAAGCAACTTCTGCTTTTTGCACATAGTGACAATTCATATAAGCAATAAACTGCTCTGTCTTCTTGGTTTAAAAGCACCTGCCTTCATAGGGAAGGTAAAGCCTAAGGAAATCTACTATGACATCTGGATGAGAAACATGCAGTCTGAAAAGCAGCTCACAAGAAACACGCAAATGAAAATAGGGACTGACATCAGCTCTACAGTGGAAATCTCTAAAAAGGACTATAGTATACTGGCATGATTAGAGCATAGATTTGATACACATTCTGTCATTTCTAGGATACATTACGAATCCTAAAACAGCTTTGGCTGTAAGATTTAAAACATTTTTTAAATTGTTGATCTTAGCACACTGTTTTTCCTGAATAAATACTTTGCTTTTGCTATTAAAATTTTAGAAACCAGGAATTGGACCAGAAAGATACTCCTGTCATGGCACTACTGCCAAGGAGACATGAGACAGCATGGTTCTTAAAGACAGGACATAAACATGGCAATGCGCAGCATCAAGATGCTTGGCTGTAGGTGCTCAGACATGTCTGAAACTCCACCACCCTCCTAGGTGAGGCTCTTCCTCGCATCCCAAAAGCCCATCCTGCACTTCAGATGCCTATGTCATCTTGTTGGATATAGATGACTGGCTCACTTTTCTTTGAACGTAAGTCCAGTGAAAACAACACTCTTTACCGAAAAGTAATCAGAGTCTCCAAAGAGCAAGAAGCCCGAGAGTACAATCTCCCCAGTGAAAAAAGTTCAAGACACCTTACACCTTCCATAAAACTGCCCTAACCACTAGGCTGCAGGCAGTAGCACAGCAAAGGCACCTGCCACCTCTCCTACAATGGCACACCACTGAACGCACACAGGTTCGCATCACCAAAAACCTGTTATCAGGTTCCTGCCTTATGTGCATCTTCTATCTGGCCTTCTTTTACAGCAGGAGAAAACGAGAGTAATAACAATGAACTAAAGGGTGAAAAGAAAACAAAGCATTTTATACCAACCATGACTGAAAGAAAGTGTCTGTGCGGTTCATGGCATGAATGTCCCTAGACATTATCTATCAGCACAAATACAGCCTTGGCTGTAAAGTGCTTGTCTTTTTATAATTCTGTAACTTTACAAAAAATGGCAAGCATTCAACCATGGAACTATGCAGAAAATTACCACTGCTGTGCACTTTAGTGAGGACTTTAAGGCTAAATTTTTTTAGTGTACCAGACTATTGTACTAGGAAGCCACATTTTAGTTTGCATTTTTGCTCCTGCAATCTGAATAACACATGCTTTGCTGTGACTGAGATAAGTTATACTAAGCAAGTAACTGTTAGTAGCAAAAAATAACATTTTCCTCTTCCTATCTCAGTATTATTTATACTAGCAAGTGCACTATGTCTGTTTGTCCTCACTAGAAAGACATAACTGGAAAATAAAATGGTTCTCCAGCTCAGGTGAAAATTATGAAAAGCAAGTATGTCCAGAACTGAGTGCACAAAGAGAGCAAGTTCAGGAAGAGAGAGCAGAATAGAGACAGAAAGGAATAAGCACGTCATCATGACAAAAGAATAGACTGCTTCTTCTGATTAAGTTCTCATTAATAATGTATTATTTTAAGTAAAATTATCTTCAAGATCAAAATCAATTTCCAAAAATTAGAGCTCAACAAAATAAGAGGCACATCTTACTATTTGCTTTTGCCTACTTCAGTAGTATGGTATAAATTTGTCATAAAAGCAGAATTAACATTTATTCCTTTTCAGAACTAAACACTTCAAAAGCAGTAACAGGCTTTAAAAGAAAGCAAAGATCACATCAGTCTACATTAGTTTCTGGCTCCATTCTCTGAAATGCTATATGTTATCATGCACGTGTTTGTTTTTATCTGTCAGTGTGGTTTATTGTTAGGGAAGTGTAGTATCAGCTGTCTCTTCCCTGCCATCAAAGCTACTTCGTTAAAGTTAATAGTGTTTGACTTCCAGAGGATCTTTTACCAAGGTAACACAAAAAACTTCTGCTCATCATTATTTTTCCAGCCGTAAAGACGCCCAATGGATGCAGCATTCCCTTTACCTTAAAAAAAAAAAAAAAAAATCCATTGCATTAATCCACTGAAAGCATTTAAATATTCTATTTGTCATTTACTAAATTACTTTCGCTGTGAGCAACCAAAATGTTAACCACACACCATCAGATGGCAGACCGCGCTGTATTAAACGGTATCTGCCTTGATTTGCAGAAGACTACTGCGCAAAGTTTCCTATGCACCTGCGTTAATCTGCGCTGCTTTCCGTCTAACATTGCCCCTTAACGGTTATAACTACTTGCATTAACTGACATGAAACATTTAGCAACGCCCTGCCTCCAGCCCGGATGAACACATTATAATAGTCTTAACTAAAGAACATTTAAAGAATATAACATTGATTTCATTAATAATTTCTTCTTGGTTTTAGCTAAACCAAATAGAAGTTGAGAAGTGTTTGATAAGCTGTATAACTTTAAAACCTTTTTCTACACTTAGGAAAACGTATTTCTTTTCAAGATATAGTCACTGGTTTTTAGTCTCTTTGCATTTATATCCTTCCTCATCTCTATTTTCTGCAAGATGCTGTAAATGCATCTGATTTCGACAATAAGGGTCTTTCCAAATAACTGGCATTATTGGCGAGAGGGGTGCAGAACTGGCAATACATTTTATTACTTTGAATGAGAAATCACCAATTCTGTGAATATCTGTTGTATTAATAGCAATAATAATTTTTAGAACTGCAGGAACATAACCAAACATCATTAAAACTTATGCTGAAAAATATTTCTATTTAAAAGCTGCTTACATAAATAAAATGCTGCTGCTTTAAATAAAAAGCTGTTAATTTTCATAAAACCACTTAGGGACTGAGCATATGGGTTTTTGTATAATACACATGTATCCTATTAGCAGTAAAAATGCAAAGATATGACATAATCATTGAGAACTTGTTCCTGTATAACACAAGTTATTTTAAAAATAACAAAACCCAGTAATCTTTAAAAAGATCTACACAGTTTCAGATATGTTAGAATGGTCTGGCATATTCACAAACAGCTGTTAATTCTAAAAAATGTTTATCAGCACAAATACAAGAGGACCCAAGTTCAAATCAATTTTACTCTAAGTATTTGAAATACGCTATAAAAATCTTGTGTACCTCAATAACCTGCAGTAAAAGAAAAATAAAAAGAAGTATTTTATGCAGTATTAAGAAACATCCAGCCTCCTAAAAGACATTACAATAAAATATTGTAAAAAGAGAGAGCATTCATCTAATGCTTACAATAGTAAAATTAGTGTTTTATAATAGATAGTTTTCCTGTGCACACACCCTTTTAAATACAAGGAGGAATAATCTCAGAACCATCTTTTCAACGTGTAAAAGTGCATCAAGACTATTCATGTTATCTAAGAATACATAGCATCATTTAACTGCTAAATTGGCATTGCTGAGGAACCAGACACGAAGGTGGGTGTGCACATTTTTGTGGCATTTTACTCTATTTTTTTAAAGTGTCTTTTTCAATATGATCTTCATCTTAATAAGTATGTACTTATGAAGTGTGTATATATACACACACATATACATATGTATGTGTATATAAAACTATTTTGTCTATCAGAAGATCATGTCAATCGAAGTCTACAGAACCAAAATCCAGCAATGTTTCATTGCATAGAATCTGGGGTGTATTCACTTAATGATCCCCTCCACGTGATGCTCCTGAAGGCAACAAGGTTGAAAATTAACTACGTATATCGCATGAATCAATTATTAAGACTTCCAAAAGAATATACCTCCAGACGATGCCTAGGAAGATGAAGGTGTGTGAACAAAGCCCTTGGTAGCCAGCACAAGGGGGAGCAGTCGGGTAATATTAACGAGGCTTGTGACCCTACTGGGAGCGGTTCAAGACGCAGGTTTGCAGAACCTGCTCGCAGGCTGCCTCTGTCTGCAGAGGCAGCTGCTTTTCAGAAACTCCCCGACATGCCCTCAAACAAGCACCTACCAAAAACCGAACGCTCGCTTCAGCAAAACCACCCTCTCCACATGCACACCCCAAAACACAGCTTTGGCAATTTCACCGTGCTGCCTGATGCAACGTTTGCAGCTGTTTTCTACAAAGCAAAGCGAGTAGTTACAGCTGCGGTCTGGTTGCTGTTTTTCCCTCAGTTGCAATATCCAAATGTTTGTGGGGAGGAGAGAACTTCTATACACTTATTTCATTTTGGTAATACAGCAACTGCAAATCAAGTGAATTACAAGACATCAGTCTGTCTCATGTAACTGCCTGTGTGCTCCTGCTTTTGATTCATTTCAAATATTGTAAGAAAATACTAAATGTCAGCTTTTCCTCCATCCCGAGGAACTAGTAAGTTGCAGTGCACCTTGAAATATACTGCAATGAATTTGGCCCTTGTGAACTCTGCTGTTTTACTGGCAAAAGTGATCCTTCTGCAGAAATCTGTAAGGAGATCCTCAACGCAAGCTCGTTGTCACAGTTTATTGTGATGTTCTTCCAGTTTAATACAGCTGTAGCACTTCCTGTGTTTGCTGTCTGGAAACCACCTTCTCCAACACCCAGGACTGTATGCTCTTTAAGGACTCCAAATCCTTTTAGCCACATATTGGCGAAACACAAAATTGAACACAACCACCTTCTGTCTGTGACTAGCATTCTTTGCTGATACAGCTAAAAACTATTTCAAACAAATGCTTAAAAAAATAATTATCACAATAAAGGAGGTAACCTTTCATGCTGAAGTTCCAAATGAAAACTGATTTTTAAAAAAATAAAAAATCACCAAGCAAATAGATTAGAAGCAGCAAAGCAGACAGTCGAAGAGTTCATTTCTAATCCAGAGCTTCAATCAATAACTACTTTCTATGTAACAGATATATTTCATAAATTTTTGTATACTATTATTGTATCTAAGTCTTCATAACAACTCTGAGAAAGAAAACTGTAAAACACCAGGCAAAAAATCCTACATACAAAGCAATTACTCTTACTAGTACTTATTCCACTTTTCAGATAACTTTATAAAATAAATTCATATGCACAAAACCCCACCCAAATTCCACAGAATCCAGTGTGATTCCTTCCACAGAAGTCTGTGAGAGCTTCACTGACTTCATACTGTTCACTACGTCGCAGACCACAACCCAGCCATGAGCATTTTGAAAGCCACTAAAATACTAAAACTTCATGCTCAGGTAGGATACAATAAATAATTTTTTAAAAAACACACTTTTTTAAAAAAAAACACTTTTTTAATTTTTACAATCAGTGTTATATAAGCTTTTTCATAAATTGAAAGGATCATCACCCCAGTTAAACTTTAAAACTATTGCTCTGCAACACCTGCAAGCAACTTCTATCTCCACAGAATTGCTGAAGTTAAATTTCACCAGCTGAGATGACCATGATCATCATTAAAAGAAATGCAACAAAATCCCTTCAGCACAGCAGAATCTGAACTGCAGGTCCAATAAATCAACTGGTTAGTTTAATTATAAAGAGCATATTTATAGTGGATTCACTCCAAAAACATTAGAGATAGGCCAATTAGTTACAGTCTTCCCTCAGAATGAAGTGAACGTAAACTGTATTCTTTACTTCTGTAGGTTACATGAAGACTTTCATCTGGAAGAAAAACTTTTCTCATTTAAATCCACTTTTTCCTTTTTGTTTTGTTTTTTTTTTACTTACTGCACACTGTTGCTAACTGAAGGAAAGATTTAAGGGTTTTTAACCAAAGTATCTGTTGGAAGTTCCAAGTAAAGCCTTGACAGGGCCCAGCTTGCCAAGAACTGCGCTTTCTACCCGTAAGCAAGGAAATCTATCCAGCTTTTTTTTTTTAAAGAAAAAATGACATTTCCTTTGGATTTGGTTTTCTCTTCTAACGATTCTCTGTGCTCACTGCCCAACACAAACACACACCTTTCTGCAAGGACAGGAAAAAGCTCCAAGCACCCCAGGGGACTGTGGTGGCGGTGAGGCCTCCCAGGCCAGGCCGGGATCCGGGCGGCCATTTTCCCCCCTCAGGACACAGCCTCAGGCAAGAGGGCTTGGCTAACCAGGTGTTCCCAGGCTGCAGCTGTGCCTCCCGCTGTGGCACTTCTTCCCCTGTCGCCCATGGGTTGTTTCTCGACATTTTCGTGAGGACGACCCAACATTTTGTTCAGAAAAACCATCGCCTCCCATGGGTATGTACCTGGTGCCTGAGGCGGGAGAGGGAGCACAGGCACCGCTGCCAGAGAGGGATGAGAAGTGGTTGGGGGTAGAGAAAAGGTCTTAACCTTTGAGTGTGCGTTTTAAGGAAAAGCACAGTCTTTTTAGGCCTTGCATTTGACCTCCTTAAATCAGGAAAATGCTATAATCTGAAGGACTTCCCTTTTATTATAAAGGATAATTTTTCTAAATACATGCATCGTTAGTATGATGGACTGATTGATAAATAAAAAAAGCCTGTTCCAAACCGTTCATGATACACTTTTATTACACAGTACCCCGTACATTATACTGCAACACTGGCCACTTGATGAATCCAGTCCATACAATGTTGTTAACATCCCTGACGTGCCTAAGAAGAAAGAGGACACTTGTTTTTTATCTAGTCTAGATGCTAAGAGGGTAGATAGTCTCCATGCTGTTACCTGATCCAAGACTAGCCGACAGCACAAAGCAGATCTGTACTACATGGTTATCTGAGGTTTTCTTCTCTCTAAACTATGGTGTATAACAGTGAAGGATTTGTACAATCTAACGAGAAAGCAGTGACTGTATCAGAGCAAGCACAGCATTCATGGAAGTATTAGCCCTGGGCAAGTTATTAAAAGGGCCTCTGGAGTGTAGTTGTAAAAAGAGGGACGAATTTCAAAGGTAACTCAGCACAACAAATAGCCAAGCAGGAACAACTTCATGTAACTGCCAAGAGGAATATGGCTAACACTCAAAAATTCAAAAAAAGCAGAAACATGATAAGAATAGAAAGGATGTTCATTTTCAAGCAGAAGATAAGATATGGATTAAAGTTCATTCTCAGAATAGTGCAGAGAAAGATTTTACGACTACACTAACCCAAACCAGAAGATTCCTTACCGAGTTATTTAAGTAATAGGGTAAACTGAACCACAGCGCTTACTGTACGCAACGTGTGCTGCTGTGGGATGCAAATCCTGGCACACTTACACTGCTGGGCATTCTGGCAGCCTTTATTCTGGAGTTGTGGTAGAATTCACTTTTTATATGCTTTATGTTTCCATCTCTGGTTTTATCTACATGGACATTAAATTTATTCATTCTTTTATATTCCGTACCTCTGTCATTCAGTTTTTAGCTCTCCTGAAAGGAAATTACCACAAGGGCAGTAACCGTGTAACTAATCTCACATATAAAGGATGTTAACTTTCTTTCCTTTCTTCATAACACACATATAATTTCCACTCATGTATATCTTGGCCTAATGATGATCATTAGTTGATAAGTAGGAGAAGAAGAGCTTGGGAAGGGAGAGGGGCTGGACAACAGGGGTCAGCTCAAGGAAAGGATTCCTCACTTTCTGACCATCATGCAAAATTAACTGGAGAAGCAGTGAACAAATGGTTTGATAAGGCTGGTATCGCTAGCAAAACAAGGCAGGGAAAAAGGACTGGAGGCAGTATTACTTAGGAAGAGACAGGCAAATGTGTACGTGGTTTTTAATCTAAGGAAAGAAAGTTGAAGTAGAATAAAGACCTACTAGAGAAATTTGTGAAATTATATCAAGTTTCTTACAGACCTGGCAATGGAACAGTCTGCAAGTATGCGTTTAGTCTTCAAAAGTGATCTAGAACACTCCTAAAGTGTACAGTGTGAGTATATTTAGTCCGTTATTCAAAACAGGAATGAATATGAATGATCTTTAGGTGTTAGAAAGCTGGTGCTGCAATTACAACTTGATGGAAGAATTGCAGGTTCACATATTGAGTCTCAGTTTCACCACCATTTTGGCTTCCTTCATGTCCTTGGGCAAATTACTTGATCTTGGCAGGTCTCTTTCTTCTCTAATACAAATCTGTTGGTATTATTTCCCTTTGCCCGTTCTTCGTCCAAGCAGACAATAAACTCTTCTGAACGAGGACAGCCTCTTGCATAACGGTACTACAGTAATAAGGATTTCTGAGTTTTTCAAGCTGTAAATTCTTGGTTTACTAAGGAAAAATATACATGTTTGAAAGATCTGGTGGCATTTGCTAAAATGTTACTAATTATTATCTATGGGGGTAAACCAGAATTCACCAGAAGTTCATTAGTCACCTTTTCAGGCTATGAAGATGTATTTGGTTAGTTATATGTGGAAAGGAACAGCAGACTTTCCAGTGCCCCTCTTGTCCTACTGTTCCTTTCATATTTTTCTCCCACTCTCAGCTTCACTTCTTTTTCCATGTTGCCTCTTATAGTTTGAATAACTTCCCATCTGCCACATGCCAAATCTCCTTTAGATCCTTCCTTAAAACCTACTTCCTTCAGATAGCCTACTTATGCTGATATTTTCACCAAGACATCTCCATTCATTCCCCATCTGAACTATTGTCTCATAAATCATATTTGTCTTGCTTAGATTGTCAGCGCTAAACATAAAGCATGTCCCGGACATTCTAGCAGTCATTCCTAGTCTGCTGCCACATGAATGATAGTGGGGTCTTGTATCAATTTCTGTACATTTCCCAGCAGGACAGAGGAGAAAAAATAATTCAAAGAACTTCACAACAGCCCTTAAGGCTTGTCTGTATTACACAGCTGGGAACAAACATTTCTTCCTCCTGTGAACTACTGCTCACAACATTATTAGTTAACCAGAGGTTAAATGTAAGTAACAAATGTTTGTTCCTATTACACCCGACAGTTCCTTACGCATATACAAACATCTCAGTAGATATTTAAACATGCCTTTCTTCTTCATTCTGGAAGTGAATGTGTCAAATGACACAGTGACTGAACCTGAATAGAAAGCAAAATTATTAGTCCTTAACAGTCAATAACAAGATATTAATTGTTTAAAATTTGATGAGAAAGATCTGTGAACAGTTTTGAAAATTAATTTTGTCAGGTCATATTTAGTCAACAGCTCTCTATTACAATTGTGAAGATTAATGTTTTTTCCATTAAACTAATGCCAAAACTTTGACTCACTGGAAATAAAACATTAGTTTAAAGAGCTACTCATTATCATTTGTTTTACAGTAAAAAATAAATTTCATGAATTAAGATATAAACCATTTTGTCACGTAACAGTATGTTGGAGAAGACATGGAAGGTGACCTGTGTACAAATAGTTCATCCATCGTTGCCAAGTTCCCAACTACTGTAACGCTTGCACAGCTTACATGGAAAGAGAGAAGTTTCACTTGCTCAAACTGTTGACTTAGGTTAGCTTTAATGTATAAAATAGGAATTATAATGCATACCTTACAGGAATGACTGACTCTCATTTTCATTAACCGCAGTGCGCAGAACAATCACCTGCATGTTAATGCCTGCTGGCCTAATAGCAGCAGCAGCAGCCTGGATGCGCACTCAATGAGATCTTCTGGGACATGCCACTTTTACACATGTGAGTAGAGATTCCTCATATGCATAGAAGTTCTCATAGTAAACCCTGGCATAGGGCAAAGAGGTTGTACAGGTTGTAACTACAAAGTAATGAGTGTTTCTTGGAAGTACATCTGCACCTTCAGCATGTATTGCTGCTTATGTGAAAGACACTAACAGTAGATCCCAAGGTCACCTTCTTGCTTGCAAAGACTTTATTCCCACAAGAAAACAGCAAAACTTGTGAGGTTCCAAGAAATTCTGGGAAATTATGAATGGAAATGGATGGTGTCCAGCATCTTGCAGGATAAATTCATGTTTGTTTGAAATCAAAATAAAAATTTTACTTTAGCATTGAAAATATATATTAAATATCTAAATGAGTCAAGAAAAAGAAAATAGGAATGATTTTTTAATATATAATGACACTAACTTTCAGTGTTGGAGTATCAAAAAAACATGCCAGGAACTCTTGCAAATTTTGCAAATCCTTAACTTAAAACTCTCCTTTATTTCCCAGAAAATGCCGTGGACAGCAGTTGTTATCATGTCACACATTCAGTAGGATATATCTCATTTTATACTGCGTTTAAGGTTTTATTCTCTTCTTTTGTTTTGTGACACAGTGTTTTGGTCAATTTTGCTCTCAGACCAGATTATTTTTTCACATGTTTTTTCCCTATAAAATATTTGGACTCATTCTTAACCTACTGAGAACTGGAAATGGTATTCTTGGCTTTAGGGATGCTCTAAAATGACAAAGCTGGGAAAGCACTGGCAAATAGTCCCTTCGCAAGTGGGGACAGATATGTTGCAAAGGCTGAGAAGCTAAGGAATCTGCACAATTCCTAAACCCCAGTGGATTTAATGCTCCTTGCTGACTATAAAATACCAATACTTTGATGTGTGTCCCGTTTCCTGGGCTCACTAGTACTGTGGATTTTGGGATCTTTGCAGACGATTTAAGTTTTCACTTCAGATGAATAGCTTCAGAAAACAATACATCTTCCTTTTAGAAAGCAATAAATTTTCTGCGTGCCCCCACTTGGCTAGTTAAAAATAGAAGCATTCAAAGTTTCTAGTTACCATGGGTAAGTTGGGCATACATAGAACCACTGTGGATTCTTATGCTTACTGCCTCTTGTTCCATGTCCAAAAGTTCTGTTTGCAAATAGGAACCTCATCTTTCTCTACTGCCAGCTTTCCAAGCTCATTTGGTTCTTAATATTTACAAGGGAGACTTTTCATGCTTTTTACATTATCGCAGACAATAGCTGTTCAGGTACATCTGTGAGAGCTCACCACCTTCATTTCAACCTCTCTGCTTCTAATTCAGGAATGCACTCAGCAAATCCATCATTTCTAAACAGTGTGTAGACTACAGACATATTCAACACTTTCCTGAATGGAAATCTTTTTTATAGATCATACAGCTGGAAACTACTAAATACTTCTTGTCGTGCAGCACAAGAAAGAATTATATCCAATCTTCCCAGGGTTAACTGTTCTAGGAATTTAAAAAACAAACAACAAAAAAGGAAATACACTGTTTAGAAATAAAGTTGCTAGGTACAACTGAAGGAACAGGTTCCTTGAACAAGCAATTTTACATTGCCATTTTTGAAAGTCAGACAGGACTTGAACAGCTGAATGAAAAACAGTAGCTACTGGAATGCAGACATTACAAAACTGGGCATTAAGAATGAATTTTAAAGAGACAGTAAGGTTTTGTTAACATTACATTTGATGTTCTAATAGCCTGAGTGGTAGTGAGTGACACTGTTTTTAGGAAACTGGCACTGCTGGACACAGTGCACAGTTAAACCCCATCTGTGCTCTGTGTGAGGGAGAGATCTAGTGCCTGGCCCATAGAGAGGACAATTACGATCAAGGAAGATACTGTTTACATTTCAGAAGCCTGCATATTTTTACAAAAATAACTATTATCATGATCATCACCTGATGCCAGCTCCAGAGCTGTGATTCACCTCCTGATTGCAGCAGTTTTTTAGGATCCATACTTCCATCCCTTTAAAGAGCATCAATACTCAGACTTCAGGAAAGTCAAAGTATCGAGTGTTCAAGGGATATTGTACTGAGCACATTGTTTGTTTCTTGATTCAATAAAATCTCCTTTGTTGAAACTGCTTAACATTGCCACAGGATTTCCAGTCTGCTAGTAAAGTTCAGAGCTGTTGTCCCAGCAGTCTGTTCTGGCTTGCTACATGACATAGAAAGTATTTCTTGTAACTGATTAGCAATAGATTGTTTTTATAACGGTGTGTTTCTGTACACATGCCCTCCTCCAATATACCTTCCCTTTTCCCAGGACAGAGACACCAACTCAGTAGTCACAGACTACTATATTACATCGGAAAGGCTCATTAAATCACCGTAGACACAATTATCTTTTGTATCCATCAAACCATGAAAGGTTACCTGAGTTACTAAAAAATTCCAGGCGTGTCTTCCTAATAAACAACAGTATAGTGATTAATTGCTAAAAGAATCTAGTGCTTTAGGAGTAGCTTTTATTTGGAAAGTTTAACATACTCATTCACCAGGCAACTGAACTCTCCACTTCTCACTTTCTCAGGTCACCTGCAAGTACTAAAGATTTATGTGAGCAAGAAATATTGTTACTATTTAACATGGCGGTGTTTTTTTAAGCAACATATCTCAGATAGAGATTTAGCCCCATGATGCATACAAAGAAAGAGACTTTGCCTTGAGAGGAGTTGGTATGAACTGGGTCACAAAGGCAATTAAAAGTCGTAAACCAGATGTATTCTGTCTGTTCTATCCTTTTCGTTTGTGTCAACGGGTGAAATCGTAGCATGGTACGCCCTGGTTCATTTTGTCATTCTAAAGCTAGAAATGATGTAAATAAAAAAGCAACTCTCATTTTTGTTAGGACTGTGAAAGATAGTAATTTTATTCCACTTAAATCAATGATAAATTCAAAGCTGAAAATGCATGTGTATTTTTTAAAGATTCTGAATCTATAAAGTGCATTCCATAGTCTGGATTTGCTTTAATTGTGATTAATTTGTTTTCTTCTATATCCCATAGTATCTATACATAGGATGAAACAGACGTAAATAAATCACACCCTTAACACTGTGGTTTCATTCACCTGTGGAATCCTTCATAAGAATTACTGATTCATTTAAAATACACACTTTAACCATCATGAGACTCAGCTGGGTTGAATATGCTTTCTGCTTCCATGAAAGATCAGTTTAAACACAGTGAAATAAGTAAATCATGTATGTGGTTGCTCAGTAAGGAGTTACTCAAGTTAATTATATTTCTGTTGTTTTTGGCAAATAACTAATGCTACAATATTTACTTTAATAAGCTGAAGTAAGCTCTGAGTCTCTTTAAAATCACACTCTCCAGAGTGCAAAAACTGTAAACACTGCAGAATGAGGATTCCACTTGAAAATAGATTCATTACTTATTTGCCAAACATCCTGCAAATGGGGGAGGATTTGCTTTTCTCAGTAAGGTATCTTTTTAGGTAACTGCTGGGAAAACTGTTGCAATACCTTTATGGCACTGAGCAGCTGGTGCTGTGGCACCATTCCTAAATAAATGTTGTCTTTGAGAGCCCACCCATTGGGGGAGAGGGAGTAAGAGTCTCTCTGGTCTCTTTGCTACCATGAGGTCCAGATCAGGGTGGAGATCAGTACCTAGTAAGTTCATAAAACAAACTAGCTCACGTCCCCTTCTCTGCTCTAGTCCCAAAGAGCCACTGCATCTGGCTGCCCAGGAGATCTCCAGAAATGTAGGATGCTGTGGCATACAGGGGTTACCCCCATTCCCTCAGCTTTCCTACATTCGCTGTGACACCAGTCCCTGAGGCAGAACTAATCAAAATGGGTAGAGATTTCCATGACTGCACCTCAAAAAGTTCACCTTCATTAACCATCTGGTTCTTTCTTCAGCTAGCATTGTTTGGGTGCTCTCATATATTGGTGCTCTCATCTTCACCTGCAGAACTTTCAGATTCATGCCCGATACAGTTATCTGCATTTTGTGGGGGGAAAAAAGGCCATATGTCATCCCTAAATACCTTACTTTCCATAGCCAGACAGAAATTGGCTTTATACTGCCAATACTTTTTGCGAGAGGAAATTGTTGGGGCACTGGAAGTTATTTATTTTCCACTATATTTTATTAGGTTATTTCCTGTTTTTCTTCCTGTTCCTTTGCTCTGTCTAATTTGGCAGATTGATTTTCTTCTTGCATTTTCCTTCCTCTTCGTTTGTTCTCCCAGTCCTACTCACCATCTAATTGTCAAAATCTCCTGGACATCACTTGAATGTTAGAAAGCAGAGCTGGCCAAGGATTCCACTTTTAAAATGTGGATAAAGCTTTTCAGCTAATTTAAACCTTCAGGCTTGCCATTACAGTTACGTCCAAATCTAGAAAACAGTTATTTCCTCTGTGATTTTTTTTATTTTGCATATTTATTTTTCCTTTTAATTTATTTTCCTTGAACTTACACCAACCCCTGCTTTATCTTGTTCCTGTGCCTGCTAAAGTCAGACTGGCCCAATTCTTCTGTTTTAGGTATTAGTATGTTCCCAAAGACCCAGGCACCTCGATAGTTTTTCAGCATTTAGACTGGGACTGGCAGAGAGCAAAAGAACTGGGAAATAACACAACATTCCTGGTACCATCTGATGAATGTTGGGCAAAGCAAGACATTTGTTTGGGGTTACATAAGTTTACCTGGCCCAAGATGTTTATTGCTGAACACATTCACCTTTCTTCTCTGTTAATCTCAGTAAAGTGTAATTATGTTAAAAACATTTACCTACAGGTGAGTGCAATAGTCAACTTTGGCTTCCAGCTCCATCTCTGTTATGCACTGCATATTTTATTGTTGTGTTAGGAAGTGAAAATTTCTCCTTGCATGACAAAAGTTAACCAGATTTCTCTGAAGGTGAATTTTCCAATCTACTAGCTCACAAATTTCTAGTGAAATGCACTATGCTTCAGGAAACAAGTCCCTCTAAAGTAATGTGCCCCTCTAGACGGAGATAAATTGAACAGCATTAGATGCATCTACACTTTGGGGAAGGAGATCATTAAGTTCAACTCACAGAGAAATAGCCCCAAGGGATCTTGGGCTTATTCAGGCTAGCCAAAGGCCATAGCCAGCACAGCAAAAATTCCAAAATTTGACATATTTAAGCTATTAATTTGAATTGCCAAATAGTCTTTAGACATATTGTTACAGAGCCCTGAAGTGGAATTGCTCAGTGGTTAATTTTACTCATCAGCTGCATCAACACATGTTCAAGGAAGGCAGAAACATTGTTTTATTCCTGCAGCATTTTATGATTCCTCTCTTAAGAAAAAACAATTGGATTTATATTTATTTTTAAGAAAGGCATTACTTTTCTCAGAACTCTTCAAAATAAATAAAATTATCACAGCACACTACTGATTCAGTTCAATAGCATATAAAACAATTGAAGAAAAGAGACTTACCAAAATGTTATCATTACAAACCCAAATGAGGAAAATTCTTTTATTTTAATTATATATTTAGTAGTAACTGTGCACAAGCCATCAAAACTGGAGAGGGAAACTCCTAACACTGCTTTCCTAATCAGTTTCTAAAATGTTATCTAAGTTTTAGCATTTGTTAACTAAGCACAAATTTGATAGCATTGAGGGGAAGCAATACACTCAGAAGAGATTACAGATACAAGAATATGCTGATACTAAAGGCAGTGAAAAAATATTTTTTATGCCAAGAAAGAAAAAAACTTGGGGTATGACCTGGAAATTTGAACACTTGAAGAACAAGGGTTCAGCATTTTTTATTTTTCATTTTTGGCACACTCCGTTCACTCCAATTTACTGCTCGTGCACTTGGACACAGATTCAACTGTCTCCTGTATCCAAGGATAATGACCTACCACTCCAGTGATTTAGTAAACCTCAACTCTGTGCAGCCACTCAATCAGTGATGGGCTAATCCCTTAATGGCCATTTGTGTCTTTCCAATGCATCCTAAAGAGTTCTGCAACACTCCGATTCTGCTGCACAGAATTATGTGCACTTCTTCCACCCTCGTTATCTTATCAGGTAGCTAATTCCCACAAATGATCATGCAGTTTCAAGTTTAAGATGAAATTGCAATTGAATCATAAATTTGTCACTCTCCAGACAGCTGCTAAGTCAGTAAAATCTTGATCAAGTGGGGATTAGTCACTGGATTGAACAATTAAGACCTGTGAGTGCATCTGGCTCTCTGTCAGAGACATGTTTATTGATAAAAAAATAGTTTATGTAGAGGTTTAAAATGTTATTAATTCTTAAGTGGGGCATAATCCTTTATCTAGTATATTGTGACACATAGCTAACTATCCCACTAATGTCTTGTTCTGCTCAATTGACTATTTAAACAGAATTAATCTTTTGAAATAATGATGACTATGAGCCTTTATAAATTACCAGAGCAGAGTGCAGTGAGAGATGGCATTTACAAAAATTGTTTGCTTCCATGGCTTTTTTTTAGTCTGCCTTTCCCTCTTTTAGGGAAGCGGCCTTTCAGATCATCACCTAGTTATGTTTTTATTAAGATGGTCATATACTAAGAAATATATTTCCCACACAAGAAGAATACATTTTCTGCAGAGAACTGAGATACACGCACATCTCTGAGCCCTATTTTGAAAAAATTAAGGCACAATGGGATACTGGAATGTTATTTTGCACTGCTCATTACATAATGGAAACAAATAAACGAGATAAGCACTTCCCTCAAGTTAGTAACCCCTATCCGAAGTTTTCTTTAGTAAAGATTTTTCCCATTGTATCACGTATCCAAGGTTTACCACGATCTATTTTTGTTAGCTTATTGTAGGAAACAGTAGACCTCTGAAATGTGAGACGTTACTGTTCCATGGCTGTAAATTTTACACCTCTCCTATTTTGAACATTGAGGTAGTTTCTTAACTACATGTATAGATGGATTGAGATTCTGGTTGCTTCTATAGTTCTTCAATTATGGAGTTTTCATTGTGTTGACAACTAGCTGTGAAGAACTGAGCACAGACTAAAAGCCTCATTTCGGGCATGCTACTAACAGCAGCAAGTTTTGTTCATCTTTGTTCTGACTGAGACTTCAACTAGTAAATTAAAACAAAGTGATTGAAGGTATAATTCACTACAGATACCGTGAGTGTATGCAGTCTTATTGCCTGACAGATTCAGCACCCACACATTTAGCAAACAAATTTGGTCTGCCAGGTCTGTAGTAGGTAATTATTGACCAATCTCTTCCAGTGCCACCAGTATCAGTTTTTCTGATCTGGTCTAATGAAAAAAAACCCCAACATTCCTGTATCTGTAGATAAAAATGTGATTTTCTTGCCTGATGGAAATCTCCATGTTGTACTTGTTTGTTATGAAAATGATTCACTGGACTTACACCAGACAAAGGAGAAAATTGAAATTGCATTTTATGCAGCCCAAATGTTCTCATTCCATAGCACTCAGTACAAGATGTCTTTTTTAAGCAGATATGTATCCTTCAATCCTTTGCTTTTCTCACAAGATACTGAAACAAAACATTCAGTTTGGGGTTTGAGAAAAATATTTTGTTCAACTTGACATAGCAGTTTTCAGCATATTTCCACAAAAAAGACCCAAAAGATTAAATATAAATTCAGCCCAATGAAATTGAAATTTGGGACAGATACTTAATTTTGGCTGCCCATCTGAAAAATCAATTCATATCCTTAATTAAAAATCAATTCAGATCCTTAATTAACTTAGCAAAGTGCTTTATACTGCAATATTTCAGAGTTCAAAGACACATCAATATAATAACAATGCATTAGCTCCACACAAGAAACTAAGATGAATTAATGTTATGGAGAAAATTAGTATCTCCTTATAGTAATATAGCAGTGATATTTTCCCTTGTACAGTTACACTGTGCAGCACCAAATTCAATATCATATGTAATAAACGATCATCATAATGTTTAGCTATGAAGTGTTCACAGAGTTCAGCTGGAAATAAAGGTATATATAATTTCGGCAGTGTGTAATTACATTCTGTCTCTTTAAAATGCTCTTTATCCACAGCTTGTTACCAACTCCATGACTGGTGCAATCTCTTAAGTAAAGTGTAGAAATAAAACCAAGTATGGTTGAGAAGTTCTCAAGGAACAGTTTAATCAGATAGGTACTTTTACCTGCAGTATAAATATTGGCTGGATTTAGCACTGAAGTATGGTGGAAAACTTCAAGACTAAATTAACTACCTTCTGTTTTTTGAGCAGAAGAGCTCAAGAGAGTCCCAGCCATTTCACAAAGATAACATTTCTGCAGCCCATCTTGCACAAGAGGGCCTCAAACTCTGATTTCCATGGCTCATTCATGCAAGCCAAAATTATGCCCTCAGAGATACCTTTCACAGAATCCCTGTAGTGCTGAATCCACACTCAGCCGCAGGCTACAGCACACAGGAGGGGACGTTTTAGTCGCTGTTTAGTCAGTGGTAACAACCGCTATGGGCAACAGTGTGCAGAGGTGGCCGAGTCCCTTGACACTGCTCCACATTTGCTCAGTGCAGCATTAGCACTGGTGGTTGGTTAGATGGGTGTTTGGGGCTGGGCCATGTACACCTGCTGAACCTGGAATGTTTTAAATTGTATTCACTAAGGCAAATTCTCCGTCAGTATCACACCCTATGTTCTTTGTCAAATCACAGCTGAAGGGCCTCTTGCTCAAGGAACGCAGCCCAAATTCTTCTGACAACCAGGTTGGATTAGGGTGATTCACTTCATGAATCAGACAGAACATGCCCTACACTGGCTGTCGCTTTTCCATGCTGCTCAGAAGCATAATTTTGTAAATACTTTAAAGTCCTACTCTCATGGGTCACAGTCATTTCATTTTGCCCTTGCCTGTGGCTGATTAATGCAAATTCAATTTCATGCCAGTCAGGTCAAGCAATCTGCACAGTGCACAGAAATCCAGAGTTTTCATTAGAAGGCAAAACTGTTTTCACCAGTTACTAACGTTTTCAGAAAAGGTCAGAATTTTAAATGCACTGGTATCAAAGAGAGGAATTTAAAAATTCAATCATAATAATCTTTGATTTAAAAGTACAACTGAAAAATCCAGCTGGGTTACTTACAATTATTTTTTTTAGTATATGTCTGAATAAAAACATTTAAAATGTAACACAACAACCCTGCCTTTAAAGTTGTGCAAAAAGAGCCAGGAATGTACTAAGCTATTTCCAGCAAACAGCCAAGTTAAACAACACACAATGACAAAATTTCCCCTGACTAAAACCGGTTATACATTTCATGACTATTCACCACATTGCTCCTAAAGTGAGTTCATGTTTTGGGCCAGTATTTCAACTGGGTCTCAAGATTAGTTTACCCCTATCTTCTAACATTAAATACTCATTCCAGGGAGAAAGGAGAAGTTAAAAAAAAAAAAAACACAAAAACAACAAAAAACCTGCCCTAGGTTTCTCTGTCCGCTGAAATTTTATTCTACTTAAATAATATACAAATCTTATAGTGTTAAATGCAGAATAATGTATCAGAGTTACTGGAAACCAGCTGAACTACATGATATACAGAATATAATCCCAATACATAGGCCTTCCTGTAGTTCTTGCTATCAATGTGGCAGAACATTGTCTAACTGTATACTCACGTGGAGTAACTAGGATACTATATTTGGAATAATCAGTGGGTTTTGAACTTACTCCAGCAATTTTTGGTCAGGTAGAAATCTTACTCCTATTAACTTCAGGAACATGGAGTTTTTTCCTCAATTTTAAGGAAGACTTTAAGATTGCAGATTCAGCACAGGCTCATACTATTATAAGTGTATTACATTATATTACATTTATTAACAAGGGAGATCAATGTTTTAACTGGCTGGTCTCAAAATTCATAGTTAATTGGGAAACTCAGAGTCTTTAGTGTTTTTCAGTTCCCTATAGTACCCAGTTCCAATAAATACTCTGGTGCCATTAGAAATTACGTTGCGTCTCTATTAAAATGCTTCAAGATGTAAATCCTTAAAAAGAGCAGTATATGCTTTGCTGAGGCCATCCCCGAAAAATCGGTTTGGGTCAACTCAATTTTTTTGTAAGATTTTAGGTATCTAGACTGTACAAAACTTTTTGTAATCTAATTACATGAAAAAAAATAACACATCAAAGGAAAAAAGGTGAACTATAAAGGCTCTTCACTTAGAAAAATTAACTTTCTTTTTTTCTTTGATATTCTTTAATGAAGAATTTTAGCACACTCTGAAATGCTCAAGAAAGTATTTGTTCTCTAGGCAAATGTCACCTATCTATCTATAAGGTTTTAAATGTTGTGGCTCTAAAGCAAGTATTGCTGAACAGCTAAATAACATTACCAAGGTATCAGCTGCTTCATGTTTGTCATTGTGGATATGGAATATTCTCCGTTAGCTGACTGTCTTTAATTTAGCCGAAGATCATAACAAAATGTTTGGCTGGATGGCCAGTGTTTTATGTGAAGGGAGCCTGGGGACTTCAGTCCAGCTTCTAGTAGCTGCATCCTCCACATGTGCAGCCACAAAGCACGAAAGCCAAAGACTGGAGGGGCAGGAAGAGCAACCTGTTATCTCCCCACAGGGTGCAAGTTTAGGACTCTCCGATTCGGATCTGAAGTACAGTGGTAAAGGCCTGAAGTGAAAAGCACATGGCTACTGCCTAGTCTCTCTGTGTTGTATAGCTAAAAGCAAGGCTCTGCCATTTGGGGCAGGAATATTTCCCCCTCAGTGCACTCATTCATTTTTTGCCTTTAATAGGTAATGATTTGTAAAGGAGACAATGGGTATGTCTTCAGTGTTTGATTCAGCTTTAGAAAAAAAGGGAGATTCTGAAAGACTTAACTATTAGACCTGTGTATGGTAGATGAGAAATAAAGGGTTAACAAAACTAATCGTGGGCAGCCAACAAGCGGCAGAAAGTAGCAAACATACTGGACACAAACAGGTGATAAAAGCCGATAAGAGAGATGACAAAATTAAGAAAATAAAGAACACTGTTATAAAGATTTATAGATCAGCTAAAGCAGAGCAAAATAAATGATAACAAACACTGATAAAAAAGAAATGGGGCATCAGCCATATAAACACCCAGGAAACTTCAATGCTTCTGTATAGCACTATGACACTGCTTTGTTTACACCAGCATTGACCTTTTGCTCCCAAAGAAGTTTATTAACCATCTTGGTCTTTCTTTGTGTTGCTTTACTCATCAAGAGAAAGTTGTACAGGGTTGATTCTGATGAATGGCTTTTTCAGAAAGTCAAGTTATCCTTGACTAGATGCAGATGGCCTAGTAAAAAATGAATGCTGCCAGCAGACATTGTCTTTATCAGTAGTAAAAGTTCAGCAGGGACTAGACTTCCTCATCTCTGGCCAGAGAAACCCAGCCTTCTGTTTCAGCACCATATCACATATTGTCCTAATGAATTCTTGTAACACACTGCAGCCCAGATAAATATGCTTATATTAATGTTTTTTGGCAGTCTGGGGCATGGTACAGAATTGACACAAGTGTTTGGATTCTGCCTGCAGCAGACACTAGGAATTTATACAGCTTAGAAACATTAGACCGTTAGGTTTTTTGTCCTGTGTGATGACCTTCAGTATTGCAATCTGCAGTTCGTCCTCCCCAGACTGGCTTCACAAAGAGGAAGCCCATAGCAAAGCCACGCTGAAGTCCTGCAGCTCGGAGCAGGGTGAGGAAGCAGCTCAGTCACTAGAGGGTTTAATGCATTCCACAACAGTGTAAAAACTAACTTGAGATTTATATTTCAGACGGTCCAGTGGACTTTCACCAGGACAATATCTATTGCAAGCAATTCAAATCCTGCTGCCATGTGACCTTTCCTTTCTTTGATTCTCTATTAATTCTTCCTTCTAATAACAGAAACATGCATTTCCACACTCCTGAGGTAATGGGCAGTGAGTGATTTACAGCACACCTCTCTTTAGAGGATGAAGCACCATCCTAGGCAGCCTCAAGGACTGTAGGATCTCGGCCTCTGAAGGAGGCCCCAGGCAAACAGATTTTTAAAAGTCTGTAATTCTCAATAGCTACCCAGACCCACTTGGATAAATGCTATAATTACAGTAACAGCACAATACCGTACTCAGGCTACTGAACTACATTTTGACTTGCAATACGTGATAGCCTTCAGCTCTGACTGCTGCTTTGTAAGTCCTGTAACTTTCTGTTGCGAGTTAGGAAATTCCTCCAGCTGCAGCGGGCAGCTTGGCTGCATTGCGCTCCCAGAAACGCAGCTGTCCCAAAAGCAAGAAAACCCTCTAGGCTGAGCCGTCTGGTGGCTGGAAGTGAAATAGCTCTCCTGCTCTAAATACACGTCTTTGTTGGTCTGGAGTTCTTGCCATATAGTAGATAAAAACCTCTTTATTTGCCTTTACAATGTACCTTTACTGTGCAGCTACACTGACAACTTAACCTAAGAACCTCAGTGATATGGTTAAAAATGTCAGAGACCTTCCTGGAAGGAAACATTAAGCAGACGTGATTATTGTATGAGTAGAGCACGTGCACGAGGACATGCCACTTCCCAAGAAACTCTGGGGCAGGATTTTTTTCCGGACAGTGAGATTACTTTTTTTTTTTTGTAGTTATGTTTTTCAACATATCATTCAAATGAATGGGAGTTCTGATGCATGACTCAGATGAGAATGAGCCATAAAAAGAAACATCCTGAGAATAAACACAGTTGTATTTCTCTCCTGCACCTCCATACTGAAGTGTCTCAGTGCCCTACGTGTTTTTATAATGCCCTTGCACCAAAAGGGCTTTTTTGTTGCTGGGAAAGGCAACTAGTTTTATATTAGATTTACGTAGTCTTTCCAGCCAGGATAATCAGGTATGTCTTTCCATTACTGCTCAGCCTGTTTTTGCAGATTAAGATTTTGGCTCTGCAAGAGTTCACTAGAACATAACTAGCCTGTTTCACATAAAAAACAGTGATGCTATAAAATTATGTTTATACCTATGGGATAGGCATTTAGTCATCAGGAATACAAAAGCCCTGCCTGGGACTACACTTTCTCATTCAAGATTTTCAGTGCCTTTAAACACTTGCCTTTATGCCTTCTCTGTGGCTTACAACCTCTTCAGGGCAGTTTTCCTGCTACTCAGTGTTCCTACAGCACCCAGCACAAGATCTGTCCATTTTATGTGTATCCTCTAGGAGAATATCATCTTTTGGACTATCCTCACTGCTCAGAGCCCTTTGAGGTCTCAAAGGTAACTTTTTTAGCAGCAGAAGCTGGCATTTGTGTTTGGATTGCAATCTATGTAGAAAACCGCACTTTATTTATTTGATGCTCTGGCTTACTTCCAGTGGCCATGCTGGTCTTGGTTCCCTCACCACCATCATTTAAGAACTTTACTGTGCTGGTGGAGCCACATCTGCTCGTCAGTGCAGAGGTGGCCAAACTGAGCACTTGAAACTAGGCTTCATCATGCTGATATTTGCAGCCGTGGAAGTTCTCCAGCTTTTTTTATGGGAATCAACATGAAAGTATGCAAAGCTTCGTACAAGCAGAGAAGAACATAACCTTTGTATATTTTGTCTTTGCCTCATTTGAGTCTTATTCTATCCAATCCTGTTCTTTCCTGTATTACAAGTAGTCTTTCATGAAAAATTTAAAAAAAAAAAAAAGTTCTTTCTTTCTGTTTTTCTTTTGCTGACTCTGTGCTTTGCATTGGTAACTTGCAAGAAGACAAGCTGCTTGGGTAGAAGCTCCTCAAAAACTTGCTTTTTAGCAAGTCTCTCAGGGCATCTCACTAGTGAAACCAAGGGCAGCACTGAGGAGCAGTGCCCTGAGGCACACCCATTTCTGCCTGCCAGGCTCATCTTCCTTTCAAACCGTTCTGGCAGTTTCCCTCCATCCCTCACAGGACGCTGCCGACAGCCCTGGCAAGTCTCCCCCGAATGCCATGAGCTGCTCTGCTCCTCTACCGAGCGACTGGGGCTCAGAGCAGCCTCTGAGGCTATTGGCCCACCGTGCCTCTCCTCTGGGTTTATCTCAGCTCTACCCCCAGTTTTGTCACTGTATCCTTCAATCCCCTCTCTCCCCATAAAAGTGTCTAGCTGTCTCTTAAACTCACTTTACCATTTGCTGCTTTGACCTCGCTTGGCAACTTATCCTTGTGTTTATTATTTGAGGTGGAATAGTTCTGGCTACATTCCTGGTTTTACTCTTAATTGTCTAATTTTTAGAATGGTGTCAGTGGGGTTGGGATTTGGGTTTGGGGTTTTTTTTAAATCATCGCTCTTGTGATCAGGTCTTCTGTTTCATTAGGCACCTTTGTGTCATCAGGACTTCCAATAAATAAAGGAATGCTAATGAATCTTTTATTGGATCTTCCCAAATATTGCAGCTGGGCTTTCTTGTCCATTAGTGCCATTCTGGACTGCATACACTGCCTTTAATTACTTTTTTGTTAATTGGAGGGGAGGGAGGGGGAAGGAGGATTTTCCCCAAGCAAGTTGTTCCCCAACTAAAAAGCTGAGTGATTCTCCCTGCCCGTCCTTGCCCCAGGGGGAAGGTACAAACTGGGCTCGAGCAGGACTGAGCAGTAGAACTTCCTCACGTCCTCTGGCAGCTTACCTCTGCCTGCTGCTTGCCTTTGTGTACCCACCTCATGCCAGGTGCAGGCAGCTCTGAGGTGTGGGGCTGCAGGCACCTTCTCAGAGCCCCTCGATCCACTCCAGAGCCTTGTCGGGTTTTTGGACAAGGTGCTGGGAGCAGCTTGCTTACCATATTGGATTTGCTGTCAGGTCACACTGATGATGAGAAAAGATGGCGCGTGATGGGGTTTTCTCAGTGCCTGTCTGGAGAAAGGGAAGGAGGAAGAAACACTAGTTTTAAGGTGCCTACCTGCATCTTCAGGAACTGTTCCCAGCTGCTGTAAGGTTGGTTGGTGGAGCAGTGAAATGAATCCTACTGACATCCTGAAACAGATAGGCCTGGTTGGAGCGGCTTCTAAAATGAACAACTCGCCTAACACACCACGGAAAGAGCAGCAAAGAACTACTTCTTTGCAACTCCTCCCCTTCCCTTACAGGAATCAGCACCTGTCTGAAGGATGGACTGCCTTCAGGTTGGTTCCCTAACTGCAGCAAGATAACGTCTTTGTATCTCCTGTTCGGTTAGTACGGTCCATACCCTTAAAGAACATGCCGTGCAACAAAAGTCGGCTCATGTGGTTACAATTTAGGCATGCTAGCTCTCATGTTTTCCTAAAGGAAAAGCAACTCTTTGCTGGATTCACCTACCTTGAAAAAATTGGTGCAAGTGAACCCTTGAATCTTAGCTGACACCATCAGAGAGAGAAGAGATCACGTTCCCTTTCCTACTCAAGACATCTTGTACACCATGAAGTGGCAAGAAAAAGTACAAGCTTTATCTATCTAGTTAACATTCTCCATTCTGGGGGGCTATGGAAGTGACAGGACACAAATAGTATGCCAATCACAGTAAGACATTAACCATCAGCCAAAATAACATCGGTCACTATTTTCAGTTTAAGAACAGAGGACAGAGGCATAAAAGATTCGCTCAATTAATCGTGGGACTGAAAATTTTCCAGAGAGCTAAGTATACTTGTAAGATATAATAGAGTGCAGTCCCCTCATCTTTCATATGGAGGTCAAGCTCACAGAAACTCGGCCTGCTGAGCAGTTTCTGCTTGCCACAAAATGAGGAATTGCATGCTGCAAGAACCAGCGTCTGGGGGCCGCTTCTGAGAAATTCCTGCAGTAAAGCACTTCAGTAAAGGTGGCTTACCTTGCTGATAGAATCCTGAGAACAGGGAAATGAAAAGCAGAGACATAAAATGCATCTCATGACAAAGACTGTAAAATAACTAGGAATAAAATTTTTTTAAATCTTGTAAACATTTACCATTGTGTTCACTGTACTCGGCAGGTTGGGGGACATAATGATCATCAAACAACAGAGTAGCAATAAATACTTTCATTGAAAAAGTGGCGACAGCAAAAACAAAAGGACATGCTCTGTCACTCATCAACCCGCGCTTCATTTTTTGTAGCCATCTACTGTTGTTATTTGGCATGCAATTCACTAAGCAGCAAAACCTTGGCTGTAGTTATTTACAGGTCACTGGAAGTCTGGCCTGTGCTGCAGTGGAGTCTTGGTTGTATTTCACAAAAGATAGTTTTATTTATGTTTGACTAATGCAGGCACAACTGGAGGCTGATTTTTCTTTTTTTGGCTTTTAGTATAAACACTCATGGCAGGTCTCTATTTTGGGTGCAGACTGAAAAACAGATTGTTTCGTAGCTGCAGAAGACTGCTGGCTAAATCAGAGGACATTGTTACTGCGACTGAACCTTTCTCTCAAGAAAGCAGGAGGACTTGCTTTATTTTTTAATTCTGTGCAGTTTTATGTACACCATTCGCTCCAAATATTTGATGTTTGCCACACTTGTTATGAGTTTCTCCAGAGAGATGCTCTTTTGGCAGCAAAAGATAAAGTTGACTGATACAAATGAGTCACAGTACCCCAACAGTAATTAACAGTGATGCAATACCCATGCGAAAAAGAGGACTTGAAGAATTAACTGTTGAGTTTTCTTGACGATGCAGCTGCACTTTAAGAGACAAAGCTCAACCCATCATAGAACTCCATTGTGTACATTAGAGAAAAAAGCTTGGCAAGATACATTAAAGATTTTCGCTAAAGAGATACAAATATTTTGCAAGGTCAAAGGGCGCTAAGGCAGGCTGTACTTACTTCCAAAGAAAAGTAGGCAGTATGACAAAGAAACAGTAATATTTTTTTATCTTCATTTTCACACTTCATCATCTAAGAAAGACTGTCTTTTTCAACCTGCTGAACTGATTTAAGCCACTCCAACTCTAAGTTAACTTTTACTTAAAAGTCAGTCTATGACATCCTAATCTAAGAAGTTATCTGTGCTTATGGTTTCAGCTCAGTTCTACAGAAGGCCAGTACTGCTATTTATAAACTGGGTTGTACTATGCTATAAAGTTCTTATACATATCTTACAGGTCGAAAGAAAAGGAATAGTTTGGTAAGAAGACGAACGATTGAAGCAACTGCTTTATAGCGCAATATGAAACTTGACACTGTTTTCTGCTGCCAGTATGATTCCCAAGTGAGATGGATAAATTGTGGTCAAGACCTGGACAGGTTAACTAGTGGTCATCAGTGCTGGTGGTACCTTTATATACAGAAAAAAAAAAATGGATACTATTGGACAGGGCATTTGAAATTTAATACCAGACATGAAACAAGACATCTGTTGGACTCTCATTTGTTTCTCTTTGAATGGGCTTTAATTGAAAGCTCAGTGAAAAATGCAGGTTACATTCTTAGTGTTATCAATAGTTTGTAACAGCAACAACATCAGAACAGTGATGCATCTAATATTTATACACTTTCTAATTTTAGATGTCTAAAAGCAATACATTATCAGATATATATATACACACAATTTCAAGCAATTAAAAGTAAATAATAAACCCCTCCTCCCAAACCCCTGAAACAATATATTTCCTTACACTAATAATGTCTTTTTCACATATACTTGACAAAGAGTCTTTTTAAGTTACTTATCTTAAGAGTAATCTGTTAATGGAGATCCTGGACCAGCCCCATTAAAAGTTCAGTTTTAAGTTTATACAGCTTGCTAGCCACATAACCAGTGTGGCTTTACATTGTAAACAAATCCCAAATGTCTACAATGATTGAAATTAGTTTTGTGTAAAGGAGATCTATGCATCTCATGATAGAATAAATTTAAACCAATACATTAAAAAGAGAGAGAGAAAGGGAGAGAGTTAATTGACAAACAAAACAGTTTTGGGGGATCAATTATGTGATCATTTAAAAAACAAGTTAACTTAAAGGTAAGATTCTTGTTTTCTGTACAGAGAGGCTGTGGTTCATCTAGTTTTAGCTGCTCTAGAAATGCATCCTTTAAAAAAAAGGTTTGATTTGTGAAATTCAAAAGCAGAGCTTCCAACTTTAAAAGCTTGCCCTTTGGCAGTATGAGTACAAAGTGTACCAAAAGTATCTCAGGTGATTGTTCTGTCTCATTTTGTGAGGATGGCTGTACTAGCATTTGGAAACCTCAGCATACGCACAGATGAAGTAAGCGTAAAGCTCACTTTCGACGTCGAGGAATCACCCTACCCGCCGCAGGACTTAAAAAGGTACAACAATATGTACCTAGAAAAGTTCAAGTGAAAATAAAACCAGAAAATTGGAGACAGACGTGGAAGGTAAGCATGGTTTATAGTAAACTTGAAACTGTGGCAATCTTGCTTACTTTTAAACAAAATGACAAAAAAATTCTCTTGAACTTATTGAAAAGGAACTTATGTAAGTCCAAATGGAAGACAAGGCTGAGCAGAATCCTACAGTTTAGTTAACTTGTGTCAAATGGGATGCGAAGTCAGCTGCAGCTTTCTGACAGAGGTGATCGAAGATGGCTGATAAAGTTTGCAGTAGCTCGTAATGTCCCATCTGGTTTATTCACTTGTTTGAACTGTCTAAAGGGCCAACTGCAGTTTAGTCATGTTCCTCTGGTGCATGTTGTGATGACGAACTAATTCATCAGACCTGGCAAATTTTTTTTGACAGCTGGGCCACCGGCAACTGAAAGGCTTTTCACCTGTTAACAAAACACCCTGTTATTAACTGGGTATACAGCTCGCCTGAGACACTACTATTTGTTTTCTTTCTGCAGGGTTGTGAGGAGCTAGGCAGAGCCCCTATCAGGAGGAAAGGCATCCTGGGCTGTCCTGAGAGGGTGTGGGAGTGCCCTCAACTCCTGCTCACAGCAGTGCTCAGCGCTTTCTTACACCTCCCTCAGCTGATCTTTAAGAGCATGCCTTTTCAGATGACGTAGAGCATTTTGCAGTGGTTCATTCCTGAAGACAGGCCCTTATTGAACACTGTGTCGGCATGTCTGTGCTACTCTCAGCTCTCGAATAAACTAGTTTAAAAGTCACTCTGGCATTTGCACAAGCTTCAGTCACACCTTGGACGGTGGTGCAGGCATACTGCTAGTCATTGTCAAAATTGTCAGTGGCTATTTAGAGCTTGACCTCTAGTCAAGGAGAGTTTTTCCAGCTAGTTCAATGAGTTTTGGCTGAAGCTCTTTGCAACTGGTGAGTGTAAGTGAATACGGCAGAAGCAAGAGAGTTCAGCATGAAGTCTGCTGAACCAGACTGCAAGTTTCCCACTACTGTCTAAATAAAGTAGATTCACATCTATGGGAGATGTTAAAGGCTTAAAATATTCAGTATTTTTCTAACATTCCTATGAGCATAATATTAAATAAAATTAACCCAAGCAAAGCACATTCAATTTTAACAAGAAATGCCATCACCTTTTTACAATTTAATCTGGTCTCTCGATTTTCTACAACGTTTAAATGGAATTTCAGGCCGTGTTTCTGATGCCACAGGAATGCTGATGGAATGCTCTCGTTAGCTCAGAGCAGTGCCCACTGACTTATGTTTCTTTCAGAATTACATTTTCTTTTTCTTTCCCCAAAATAGGTGCAAATATATTAAAGTAGGTTCAGCTCTGGGACTGGGCTCTTCAGTGCTGTCTGCACACCTCATACTCTCCAACTCAGGACACACTGGGGTGGTACAAGCTCACCCAGACACCTTCTCCTCTTCTTTGCCTCACACTTTTGTGCATTTCACAAACATCCAAACTCAGGCAGAAGCGGATTTGGGACTGACATAAATGTTGTGTATTTCTTTTTACAAAATCCTATCCAATATATGTGGGACGGGAGTATTTAAAATCTACTTTATCCACTTAACATACATGCTGGAAAAAGCATCAACTATCTCACATGAGTGCATAAAACAGTATGGGACAAAATTGATCTGGTCAGAGCTACTGATAAAAATCACAGATTGTATAAAGTGGTCTTCTTTCATCTCAGCAGCATTAGCAAAACCATCCTGTGAACTGATGTGAGTTATCTATTACTGGCCAGTTTTTAACTGAACCACCACAGTAAAAGCAGCAGAGTTTTGCTGTTTCACAAGCAAGTCTGGTTGTCCTCTCGCAACACGGGGCAACAATCTCTGTTAGTTCTGTGCTGGGTACAAATTACTTTGTACAGCTTCACTGTACAGATATCAGAAATCACATTTCCATTGCTAAAAATGTATATAAATGTATGGAGTTTTCCTTTGATTACTTTTTTTGCTTTCTACAGCAAAGATTGCTGTCACAGTAAAATTGCTTGTGGAGACAAAAACCCCTGACTTTGTAGCTGAACAAATAGTTTGGAAGTTGACTTAAAATTAGGGTGGAATTAGATGGAAGTCACCCATGCTTTGCTTCATCAAGATTTAACATGGAGCAAGTTAACTCCAGCTAGGTGTTCTGTTGCAAAATTTAGGGGCTACAAGACAGAGAGAGGAATGAAGCTACAGAACAAGATGGAGATGAAAAATCCCCACCCACCACTCGTGGTCATTCCCCTCAGGATACGTGTATTTTACAGTCAAAGGAGCATGACACATCCAAAACCACTGACAGGAGCATCATCACAGCAGCACGCAGCTGGGCTGCAGAGCTCGCACAGACCCTGAGCCAGTGGCAGGCAGCTAGCCCACGCAGAGGTCTGTGCTATGAAGTTATCAGTGCTCAAGTGAGGCTGCTTTCAGCAATGAGTGCAGTGTGGGTGTGGATCACATGGAGCAAGGAAGAACTAGAAGAGGGAAATGAGTTTCACTAGAAAAAAGAGAGCAAGTTCTTCACTGATTTAGCTAAACTGGCATAAAAAATTACTGGAGTCATGAAAGTCATGAATTAGCAGATCAGTTAGCAATGAAATGTGATGGGGAATGCAGTTTATCGTGACTTGCTAGCATGTGACAACTGCTTGCCATTTTGTCTCTACCAGAATGTTACCTGTTGCTGATTAAGAAAATATCTTTCTTAAGCAAATGCACACAGACCCCTGCGGCTCAGCATGAGACTATGGGGAGAGCCCAGGAACGCAGCCATGCCCTTTACCATTTGCAGACTGCAAGCGCAGATATGGCCATTACTTCAAGGATTTAATTGGCCAGTGCCACAGAAAACGTCATTATTCTCAGGTGAATAATTTCCTTTATCAAAATTCCTGTTTTACTTCTGAGAGTCTTAAATATGTGTTTTTATGGTCCAGAAGAGAAAAAAGAATCCTTAGCAGAGAGAAAGAGATTTTCAGGCTCCATGTCCATCTGTACAGAGACTGAATTTAAAAGGTTAACGCCAGTACAGAAAACACTGTGACATCCAATAACGTGTCAAAGTGCTCAGTAAACAATCGCTTGGTAAAAATACTGCATACATAGTGGAAGGGAACAGAAAATGTCAGTTCATAGGAAAAATTCTAAAACTTAAGACTAAAATAGAGAGGTTGTTGCAGTGGTTCCTCAATGGTGTTTACATTTACGTGAGGACAGAGTAGACTAAAATGGCCTACTATTTTTTTTTCTCTGTATTTATATGAAATACTATGGTTTCTGCAAAAAGATCCTTGAATATTTGAGTAAGCTTTTACTTCAGTGTCTGTCAGTGTGAGTTTGCAAAAGGCACTCCTTTTATCTTCTGGAGAGATTACAGTACAAGCAGCAACAGCAAGAGCTTTGCCGTGCTATCCTGCATTAGGCTCAGCTGACACTTAGGAGAAGCATGAGTAGGCATGAATACTTTAGATTAGAGACCTTAGGCTGAAGCTAGAATTCAAATTTCTATCTTGTAGCGTTTTTTTCAGTAAAGGCAGTAGATCAGCTTGACATTTGTGGGCTGAGACCATGATGTTCATTTCACAATAGCTGACAAAATATATTTTGCCAAGCTGAAATTTCTTTAAACATTAAGAAAGCAAGCATAGTTTCCAAAATCACCTAAATCCCTTTGTGAAAAGTGACTATGACACTTGGGGAGTGTAGTCACACTGAAAAATCAGCACACTCTGAAAGTCTTTCTGTTGTTTTGAATATTTAACTCCTGGTTAAATCATGTAATTTACAACAACATTGATTTAAACTTAAAAAATAATGAAATATAAATGTGAAGAAAAGTTTACGCACTTGTTTTACCTGTATGAGTCCTGGTATGAGTCTTCAGATGATCAGATCTGGAGAACTTTCTCTGACAGGTTTTACACTGGAAGGGCTTCACACCTGAAAAGACAAAAGAAGCCTATTCTTAAATCCCAACACCTTTTGGAAGGGTGAACGGAACCAGCTATTTCTGAATTTTCAAAAGTCTGGATTTTTTTTGTTCTAGTTACTATAACTGCTCCTTCCAGCTTCATGCCTACACATTACAGAAAGTCATTAATCAGGTTACCATCCCTTTGTAACTGCCTCTTCCAAAGTCTGAGTCTGAAGCATCCTAACACCACCATCATAAACAAATACCCACTTACACTGTTGGACTAAGGAGGATCTGCAAACTTTGCTAATTCTGATCCTGTGGCTTGGCACTATTCGTATCATGTATGAGCAAATATGACATAAGAAGATAGAGGTGCAGAGGTATATGTTTATATACCCCTACTAGGCTTAACTTAATTTACATTTCTATTACTTATTTCACACGCTACACAAAAGCCTTGGGGACTGCTTAACACAAATACGTTGTAGTGTGCAGTTGCTAAAAATATATCATCCCAATAGAGTACTTTTTACCATCAGCTTTCAGAGTGCTTCCTACATCTCTTAACAACACTGTTTAAGTGGAATAGCACATCTTTAGCAAGAAAAGTAGTAGGCAGAAATCCACCACAGAACAGTGAGTAAACCAATTGTCAGGCCACTCCCTGAGACCCAAATGCAATTTCTTGCTGTGACTTAGCCAAAGAAGTACTCTGAAGCCCTTTCTCATGTTCCATGCAGAGTGCCCTCATGGTTCCACCCCCAGCCATGAGGCTGGAGTCATCTTCATCTCCTCTTCTGTGACTTTGCAAAGGGCAGCTGCCCCCCCATCAATCTAATCTAGACCTCCAAGAACACATGAAATGCTAAAACGGGCTGCCTTGATGTTTCCAGAAAATGGTGTATGCACAAAAAAAACCACTTGCTGAATTTGGACTGAACTCACAAGTAGTTTTGGCCATCTCAGAACATCCCACTCAGTAAATGATTCACTGAGAAAGATACACAAGTCTCGCTAGGACTCAGACCCATTCATGACTGCTGCTGCCCTCTCCGCTGTATGTGAACTGCTATGCACTTCCCAGGCCATCTGTGCAATCCAGCCAGCCGGATCTTTGACATTTCTCTCCTTACTGCTCCTGGAATCTTTCCTTAGTTGGCAGAATTCAAGAAAGGCTCAAATCTAAGATTAAGAAGTAGTTGACTGAATTAGGGTCTTAAGCATTATAGCTGGTGTGGCTTTTTCTTCTCCACTTCTGCTTTCCAGATATAAATGCACAGTAATTCCACCAGCCTTTCAGGTTATGCACATGCAGCATTCACCTATTAGCATTGCCACACGAATGTCGGAATACCAACAGTAGTGTTTATCAGGTCACTCACTGGCAACGTTTTCTTGCAGAATTGTTTGTTTCTTAAAAATAACATGTTCCTTATATTGAGGATACAGTATAGAGCAAACAGTTTCATTAAGAAAGCTCTTTCAAAAAGATGGCGTCAGGATGAAAACATCACCCATACAACTGTAGTAGTACTGAAATGCCAATAAAAAAACCTGGCTACAGTCCTCTCCTAAAGCTAACTTCAAGAATTTGGCACAACGGGTATCATGTATGAGCAGACAGAACATCAGAAAAAAAGAAGTTTTAGAAGTATACTTTTTGGATCGCAATTCACATATAAAGATGAACTCTAATGAGTAGAGACGTGTTGTCAACAAACCTGTGTGTCGCCTTTGGTGCCGTTTGAGTTGGTCTGAACGAGAAAATCTGCGTTCACAGTCCTTAAAATCACACTGGTAAGGTTTTTCACCTGTAAAGGACAAAGAGTTTATCAGAAAATGTGGCTGAATGAGGGAACATGTCAACTAGAATCAGAAGATGAAACATGTTACGCTAAAAGACTTAGACTTCCCTCCTATCTGAAGCAGTCTAGGGGTACTCATTTGCTATAAAACCACACAACAGAGTTGGAATCAGTGGGGAAAGGCTGGCCTAATTCTACGGCATTGACCCTGATACTGAATCTGCTCATTCTAAAAAATAGCCCATTAGGTTGAAGGTACAAAAAATTTCAGGTTTTTTATTGTTTTCTGCTGGAAAATAACAGAAATCTCTTGGTTTATATTTCTCTGAAAACAATATTAAGCCCTTTCCACCTGTTCCAGTACTACATAATTTCTACAAAGGAACAACTTGCAGTTTGCTCTAAATTGGATTTAAAGCAAAAACTAAACAAATGGCATCCATGTAGATGGCAATTTTAACCACACTAAATGAATTGAAAGAAACTGAGCAAAATTCAATCACTGAAAAATACATATTCTTCCCCAAAACACAAGTTATGTTTCTTCCATAAAGCATCATTAAATAGAATTTCTCATGTAGCTGCACACCTCTCTACGAATTATTGCAAAGCCTCATGTAAACATAAACTCTTCCTCCACCTCTCATACAGGTCAGCAGAGGTCCTCAGGATGGGTTTTCTCTGGGACTAAAAGTGAGATTCTGACTTTTGAAAAACACCAAAATCCCTACAAGCCAGTGTCTCAAAAGAATGTGGTTTTCAATGGAAAGGACTTCACCAACCACATAAACATGCAAAAAGAAATGCAGCAGTTGAGGAGCTTGAGGAAAGAGGGAAACACTGCTGGCATGTAGCATACCAGAGAGTTGGTGAGATTTGGCCAGCACAAAAAAAAAAAAAAAAAAAAGCCCTTATGCTGTTACAGGAGGAACTGTATGATCTTTCAGATCTGATCTAATCTGAGGCCCCATTGCAAACACTGGAATCCTGCAAAAGCCTCAAATATAATTACATTTGTACCTTCGTAAAGTCTGGTTACAGTGCCACAGCCCTGCACAGAGGCCTCAGCACATGAAGTAATGAAACATCTCTCACTGCAAAGCTGGGAGGATCCTGGGTTTTATCTGGAAGGTACACACCAGACCGGCTGGGACCTGCCTTGTCTACTGTGGAAAGCTGAGATGTAAAACCAAGGTCCAGCACGAAGGATGTAAAGAAAAAATCAGCTGAAGTGGGCAGTGGGTCTAATTTCTGTGAGTCTTTTTTTAAACACGTACCACTTCCACAAGTGTCTGCATTTCTGATTTTATTATGATGAAGAAATGTATTCTGACATACCAGTGCAAAATAGTTTATTTTAAAGCAGAAGCCTTCTGATCTCAGTGACACAGTATAAGCAGCATATTAAGGAGAGCGCTCCAAATTCATACTGGTGTGGCTAGGATAAAAATTTTACAAAAGCAACTAAATCTGCAAGAACAAGCTAACTTCCTGTGACAGTCACCCAAAGGAGTTTACTGATTCTCAAACCTAGGTGTGGACAATTTCCACGTCTGCTGTGCTTAATTTATTAGCATAAGGGATTAAAGTTGCCACAGGTGTTTGAAATAGTTCCGTACACTTTGACCGCAAGGACTCCCTGGGGGGTGCCTGCTTTTCAGAAACCACTTACTTCCAAGGAATTCAGCCCTTTGGCAGATTTAAGAGGGAGCATGTCAGCAGAGCAGAATGCAGTGACAGGATGATTGTCTGCTAATTGCAATATAAATGCAGAAGATGGTTAAGGAGGTATTTGAATAAAACAGTGTAGTGGGTCTGATGGCATGCACATTAAAGCATTTCTTTAAATACTTTGAAATATAATCTTGATTAAATTAAGGACAAATTTAAGCAATGCATATATTAAAGGAATCAATCCAAGATGCTTACACAGAGATATGCTGACACTGGGTAGAAGACAAAAAGCAAGCAAGCAAGCAAGCAGAGGCACAATATTCAGACAGAATCCTAATTTCCCTTTCCTTCTACATCTTCCATGACAGCTAGTGCCAAGCAAACTGCCTGCAAAAGCCAACTGTCACATACCTGCTAACTCCCGTACATTTCATCAGAACAGAACGACAGAGCTGTCCCAGATTAGAACAATTCTGTTAGTGTCTCATTAAATCACTACACAGAGAGGGGTGAGACCAGTGTCTAGTTTCTCCAGGCCTATTAGAGCCTCTCCAGTAAAAGGCTAAAGTCCCTTAAGCTATGAAAAATATCCCATAATGCTGTCACCTTCCTATGTGACCACATACAATTTCAAAACAAAACAGGAGATGAAGGTGAAGCTTCACCAGTCCTTCCACCTGCGACTCGGAGGCTTCCATGATCATTTACATTTCATTACTGAAAGAGGGTACACAAAAGAAAGGCTAAACTTGGTCTATAATGAAATAGTCAAGATGAGAGAGGATAGCAGGATATTAATTCTAAACTATTTAGAAAAAATAAAGCTCAACAATTGCAGAGCAACTGTGAATCAGCCTTTGCATGTATCGCAATAAATGCTTCTAACACAATAAACCTATTTGCTTAAAAAGAATTAACTTAAACTAGAGGAAGCCCGCACATTTTCTCTGGAGCAAATTCACTTGCCCAGATGCATGGAAAAACAGAAATTCCTACTGCTGCAGCAGTTGCACAAAATATTCATAATCATTGCATTTCATGAAGGAGTGCTGCAAGAGCAAAAGCCTGCCTGCCACTAACAAGTAAACATGAAGGGAGGAGGCTGATTTTGAAACCAGAGGCAGCAAGTCTGAATGAGAATCTGAAGGCTTGTCTATACTCACTTCACCAATTTAAACCCCTTTTCTTATATACCCACTTTATCAAATGAGCACAACTCCATGATCACACTTCACCTCGCTAATGTAACATTTTTCTATTCAACATAATTCGCTTTAGCAAACTTAGATAACACTTATGTTTCTCTATTTAGTAGGGAGCCTTTATAGATAATGTTTTCTCTCATCTTCACACCAGAGTTCAGGTGTGAGATGTTACTACTGTTTTGAAACTAATCTTGTATTTTAAATACCTAAGTAATCTTATTTTACGCCATAGAAATGAAAGCCTAAAAGCAGTCCACGCTGGGTGAGGCCAAAGGTCCATCCAGCCCAGCAGTCTCCCACCAGGGCTCACCAAAGATGCCTGCAGGAGAGCAGAAGATAGCAAGGATGCAGCAGAAGATAGCAAGGATGCAGCAGGACTTTCCTTGGACCCTCTCGTATCCAGCAGTTTGTGAGTTAGCAACTTTCTGAGCCAAAGTCGACTTCATATTTAACTCTCGTTAATGGAGTTTCTTTCCATTAATTTGTTCAGTTGTTTCTTGAACCCACATAAGCTTTCAGGTTCCACAGTATTCTGCAGAACGGTATTCCACGGCTTAAGTATGAAGGTCAGTATTTCAAAGCAACACTAATGAAAGAGTGTCATCCTAGAAGTCACCACGCTGGACTCTTAAGAGGAGAGCCTGTGCAGTTCCCAGCTCAGGCACAGTAACACCCGTTTATCAATTTACCACCTCTGTATATATTATAGAGGACAGAGCTCTGTCTGTCAAAGATGCTGTAATGATGAACTGCACTAATGACTGTAAAGCATTTAGCAGCACAGTGGCACATGCCATAGTAAAAGGATATTTGCTTTTGTGAAAGCAAAGAAATCATTATTAGATGATTAGCATAAAAATCATTATTAGACTGCATTACTTGCATCCCCTAGAGCCTCAGAAATTCACCACTGAAAGCTGAGTCCCCTACCACATAAAGGACAACCTTCCTGATTTACAGATTCTCACACTTCATTGTACAAACTCATACCTGCAGTTGAGCATATTTAGGCTGAAGAATATCCTTGGCAAACAGGCAGAGGATATTTTCTCTGCAAAGACGCTCAGTTTTTCATTGGGATAAATCCAGTTTTTCCAATGTGTGGCACCAAACCCCAAGGGTCTCTGGCAAGAATGCTGATGTTTCCACAATAAATGAAATTTATGGAGGTCTAGACATCAATTTGTTTCTGCAAAGCAGTCTCTGAAGTCTGCCACAGGATGACAACTCACATTAATTGCTGTACTGTTGAAAAGTTGTATGTATTTTTGCATTTCCTTTCAGAGGTCTATCTACTGCAGCAAAATACACCAAGATAAGAAAAAAGCTTTTTGGCTGTACATGTTTCAATAAAGGCATTGTTAACCATGGGTAAGCAGTCTTGGAGGGTACAAAATGTCAACATATTTTCAACTAAGGCTATGTTGAAACATTGGTAAAAACTGATTATAGAATCCAATTTGGAGTTTCAGGGCCCTGCTTGATTTTGCAATACTGCAACCAGTGAAAAACGGAAGCTCTGATGAGTCAGTCCTCTAAGTATCTATTATAGAAAGAAAAAAGATAATCAAGAGCCAACGTTATTCTGCAAAGATACTATCTGCTGGTTTAATATTAGATATATGGAACAGCTTGTTTTTCACATCATGTGTTCATAATTTAAAAAATTGACCTACCACTACACTGAGAAAGGTGGAAGAGCTTCAAACCCATGAGTGAATCCAGAACCACCTTACAGGAGGACTAGTAAGATTTTATGTTGGCTGTAAAGAGGTATTCCAATCACAACCAAATTGTCCTCCACTTGCGCTGACATCTGACAGCTCTCCTGACTTCAGGCATGGCTCGTCAGGATTCCTCCCCATCAAAACATTGAAGCAGAAGAAGTAGAGACACATTCCTTTGTTTAGTAAGAATATCAGGTGTCATGTTTGCCAACTACTTTCTGTCTAATATGCTAATTCCACCAAGTCCAATTTCCATATCTAGCAGAGAACTCTAGAATAGGGGTTTGGAGTTCACTGGGTGACAAACAGAAAGATGATCAGGGAGCCCAGGAGACAGCCACATAGTTATCAACATAACCCGGTAGCCTCACTCTAGTCATACTGGCCCCTTGAGACATCCCCTAACATAAAAAAAGCAGCAGGTGGAGAGAAGAAGGAAGGTGCAGAGAAGTGTGAACTGTAGCTACTGTAACTGTTATCAACAAGACACACACATTTTTCATAGCAGTGATTGAAGAAAACTGGTTTCCAAATTTTGCTTTTGACAATTAGCTTTTTCACAAGCAGGAGACACAAATCAGGGTTAGATAGAGAAAGACATGAACTTACAAAGGAGACTGGAAATGGATTTGCATCACAACAATTAGTTCAACTGCCCAGGACTCCTAAAAAGCATGGGACTGAAAAAGATCATTATGGCCACCAAGCCCAAACCACACCAAGCAGCCAAGAAAATACGTTAACTCAGAAGTGTTTGTAGACTATCCACTCCAGATAGTCCGCTTCCATATCAGATAGTTCACCAAGCACTCCCCAAAATTAGGACTAACAGATGACAGAAGGAGACAAAAAATGAAGGGCATCATATTATAAGTCTCTACAGCAGCTGGGAATTTGGTAAGTAAAATTTCCAGACAATAATCATAGGAAATGGGTAGGACCCATACAACAGGCTGAGGACAAAAACCTGCCAGCCTGGTAAAGGGGAGAACTCCCTTCTGATCCTAAAGCTGAATGCATCAGCCAGGCAAGTTACCCAAGCAATTCTCATACCGGCAGTGTGCTATCCCATGCATCCTCTCTAGCTGCAATCAACGTCAAAAGCTGACATGGTCTTAATGGCAACGTTTGTATCGGCAAATACAAGCTTTGGGAATTAAGTTGGCCTCATACGGAAAGCAACTTGCAAAGCTTTGAGAAATAAATACATTTTGTTATCAACGTATCAAAATATAGTGGCAGGAAATCTGGGCCCACCTGTACAGAAGAGGTGTTTGGAGGGAAAAGAAACATTTTTCTTCTACCCCATCCCACTATCGCGTAAACCAAAGGAGAAGGAAGGGGCGTGTATGACCTCAAAGACAATGGCAGAAGTCTCTCTAGGGATGCTAGATGGCCATAGTCCTATCCCCTACATCTTCTGAGGCTTTTGTGGCTCTACGTGCCTGGAGTGTATGTGGTATAATGCTGGAAATCTTCTCCAGTTAAGGAAAAAAGATGTAAGCTGAAGTCCTTGTGATGCATCCAGAAATAATACCGTGAAAGCCAAGGAACTAAATGGAATAAAATACAGGACCAGAACAAACAAATTATGACTGCTAAAATACAAAGTAAATCAATTTAGGAATGAAAGAAATAGTGATTATGAGAAAAATTCAGAACTGTTTAGGCATACTTAAGAAAAATACTGCAGTTAATGGACCCCAAAAGATCTCCAAATTTTCTTCTGTTTCCAATTTATTTACAGAAAATAGAATAGCATTTCTGTAGATCTACAGCTCTAAAGACTAAATTCCAGTTACAATCTAAATTACCTTGAATGTGTAATCTGAACATCACTGAAGATGTCTATCTGAATATTTTGTGACTTGCCCATTCAGAAATTAAAAATGCTTCGTAATGTTCATTTCTTACCTGTACGTATTTTACACAATTAACTAATGTCACCATATGGTCTCCAAAAGGAAAAGTTTGCAACTATTTTTTATGAAATGTTAAACAATCTGCTAAGTCACAAAAGTACGGACTGTCTTCCTCTTGCCTGTTTCATCCCTTTGACCTTCCATCATATTAATGGTTAACTGAGCATCCGTATTTACAGATTTTATCCATAGATTTCTAGATTAGCACAGAACGAACTGTCTAAAAATATGATAGGCAGTCAAAAATAATGTCGACTATATCTAAAGCTATATCATAATTATACATTTCCAACAGTATAGATCTCACAGTGGGGGAAATAATTCTGTTTACTCTTTGGCAAGGTGCAGCAGGACATTTGATTTCCACATTTTGAGATGTAACTTACATTGCCTGAACTCAGAGAGAACCCAGATCTTAGCCTACAAATGACTGGCTTCAGGCTCAATTCTTCATGGAAAGATCCCATAGCAAGGAAGCTCATTTGCCAATCCCTGCCTCCATCCCTGACCAGAAAAGGCTTACACAGGGAAACACGAGGATGCTGAATGTCTAGGTTCCCCTTGAAGAGGAAACTTCTTAATAGTTAACAACAATTAAGATTTGGAACAAGCTTTGATGCTCCGAAATGGGGGGCGGGGCGGGGGGGGAAGATTCACAGCCCTGAATGATATCCTATAACAGTAAGAGAGGGAGGGAGGAGATCTACTTGCTGTCAGCGCTGCTCTGTGGTTTTCTTGACTAGATTCAGAGAGCCTTCCGCATCCAAAAGAGGGATTGCCCAGATGACAGAGCACATACATACCTCCTCTGACAGATTCTCACTGTCCCTGACCTGGCAGATCATTTCTTGCACCTTATGCTATTTTAAAATCACCCTACCCACTTTGCTGTCCAGTACTGCAACGTGATTTATACCAATCCATGCTGACACTTACCAGTGTGCTTTCTGCTGTGCATCTGTAAATGGGACAACTTAAAGTATCGCTTGTTACAGCCAGGGTACGCACACATGAAGGGACGTTTTTCATTTGTCTCATTTGCTGATCGGACAATAGTTGGAGCTACTCCTGGCACCCGTCGGACATCCTACAATGACAGAGACTTGCTAATGCAACGTGTGTGTTCTCAAGCTTTTACTTAACATATTCAAAGACAAACAATCAGAGGCACTTCTCCAGGACAAAGAGATACTTAAATATATTACACTGAAAACAGGCAATTTTATTTTATTCTACAATGACGAAGTACAACCTTAGTATACCTTAAGCTGTTCTTTGCAGAATATTAAAATTATTTGAAGGTGAAATACAGTGAACTCTACTTATTAAATTCTCTCACCAATATTTATATGCAAGATTAAATGGGCCACATTCTGACCCCATGTATAATCACACAATCCTGGAAGAACACTCATTGGCATATGAAATAGTTTTAGGCTTTTACCAGCGTAAGAGAAAAGAGCACGAGCCAGAGTAGCCTTCTCCTCTCTATTTTAAGCACTCATATGAAGTTAAAGGACAGGGAAATTAATGTATTGGGTTAATACAAACTGGTAAAAAACAAAACAAGAAAGACCATCTAGGTGGAGCTGGTGAAAAGTTCAGTCTTAATGCATTTTGGCCACTGTCACAATGTTCCATCAAAAATGATCTTCTCCTTCTGAGATAATTAACTTCCTTAAAAATATCAAGAGCTTACTTTTTTTCACTCAACAAAAGCTGGCTCACGAGCCTATTTCTGAGAGCTTGCCACTGAATAATGACTTGTTAAACTATTCAGAAAAGGAGAAAAGATGCTGTCTAAAAACACTGATGTATGTTGAGAACACAGAGCAACACAGAAGAGACAAATATTATCTAATGACTGCCATCAGTTTTAAGAAGGTATATCTTTTACAGTGGTATTTATTGATGATACAACTATTTCAGAAAGGGAGGAAATTAACTCCCATGAACGGTAAGTTCCTTCCAAATGTTCAGTAATTGCTTAGTCATTAGGAAACAACCACTTGCTATATTTTGTTTTAAGGAAATATGTTTGAATTAGTAAAGTTTCAGAAATCGGTAAAAGCAAAATGTCATCTAATACTTTCTTATATATAATTCTCAGACATAGTCTGTCGTAACCACAGAAGCTTCACATGGCCAAAGTGACAGGAGCTAAGAGCTAAAAGCTGGAAACTGTATCATATATTTTGGACCATCCTGAGAAGTTGGTACGGAATATTGCCTCACAGATATGTTTTAGAAGAAGAAATAAACAATTTGAAATGACTGTGTCAGAAAGAAATCTTATATTATACTTCAATGGCTTCAGTGAAGTCAGGACACTTAGGTAAAGCATTTCTTGATAACACAGGGAAACCACAAATCAAGGATGTATTTATAGATACCAGTGAAGTAGTAAATGAACATTATAAACAGACAGCAGTTTTACTCCCCTATGAAGAATGTCCTACTATACTCACTTGTATGCCTCTAAAAACTCCATGCGTGTGTATTCTGTATTGGGCCCCACAGCTGTATAACATGGGAGCGCTGTGGTTCTCATTTTCATATCCTGCTGTATGGCTGTAAATAAAGAGGGGAATAATGCAGAAATTAAATATTTTTCAGTACTCAGCTCCTTGAGAGGTTTCATTTCTAAAGTCGGTGATAACATATGCAGAGCTCGCTTTTATAGCCAGGGCATCAAAGTTCAAATGAAATCCACCAAAGGAAGCCTGCTCTGCCTTCGTATGGATCTCCTCCCGCTGGCACAATGCACTAACGCCATACATACATCTATTAGTATCCATTAAGACAGTCCAGAAAAAAAAAATTGTCATGATTTGAACTCTGATGTATTTCCACAAAGATTTTAGCTAAGAGGAAAAAATCCACGTAGCAGCATAACTGTGTCATGTGCACATGTACACATTATTTATCAATTAAATGTGAGGCTGGCTATTGCTAATATCTTTTGGAATGAGCAAAATGCCTCAAGTTTCGCATTAACTGCAGTGGATTTTTGTCAGCACTTCATGACTCAGATATTACCAGATACTACCAAGAAAGTGATGACATTTATAAGAATAGCAGTCATGTACTCATAAACAGAGATTACAAATCAGTGTCCAAACTATTTATCCCACATATCAGCTTGCAGGATTCACTACAAATTAACCCTTTGTAAAAACAAAATAAAAAACCAAACCAGCCTATCCTTGCCAGGTATAAATTTTCAGGTTCCTCACGCAGCATCATCACAATAATTTTAAACATCTGTAAAATTGTTGTGTTTTGGGGATGTCACAACCATATGTTTATCTAATTATATTCTGCAAAATCCTATGTTCTCCTGTCCAGAACACTTAGGAACTTTGCCGTGTTTCCTGATTGCAACCTTCTTAATGTCAACATTATGAAAATACCTTTTAATTTTTATTTTTAAATGAGTATGCTACATTGGCATGTACATTGCCACATGTATTAATATACATTGGTGACAGTAAGTGTTCATGTTTTACACTGCACTAGAAATTAGAAAGCCCGGAACAAAGCCCAAGGGCACACAGCTAGGGACAAAGATGGATACATAGGTTGTTATCCCAGTCTGTGCCAAATGCTTGCAACAGCAATTTGAAGGGGTCCCTGAGGCCCAGACTCTCATTTCACTGGTCCTTCCTTTCTCTTCACTCAGAGTTCATGTGCAGAGTAGAATTACAAGGAAGCTTTAAACCTCTTAAGTGCTTTGCAGAACAGCCAGTGGAACTGGAATGCGGGAGATGTCTAAGTGGTTTGTGAACCTGGCTAACCAGGAGCGGAGCAGTGTTTGTGAACAGCTCTTACTGCAGAGTGTGGGTCGCATTCCTCATTACTCAACCCCATAGCGGCTTGCAGGCTGCCACCTGGCAGATGTGTTCCTTTAGGTCAAGTCCTTTGCTGCTTAAACTACTAGATTCAAATCCTGGCTCCACCTGCCTATTCAAATCAAAGGCTACACCTTTTAGGAAAGTATGCTCTGTTTATTTCCATTTTAAGTGGCAAACAGGTCACCATCATGAAATAAGTTATAGGGTGCTGGCAAGAAAGTATCTCTGATGTGCAGTAGTATCTGCAATAACAGATAAAGGAAGATACCATTAACTGATTTAAATGTATTAAACTCTTCTCTAGGTATGTACCACGTCCAACTAAACAGGGTCTTCCCCTCTACTCAGGGTCCAGATGTGGCCTTTTGTTCCCCAATACAAGTAACAAATGACCATTTGCTCAATTCAGCATTGAATTTTCCTCCCTATTGAAAGGTAGTAAGTCCATAGATGTTAAAAAAAAAGTTGAAAAGCACCCAACCTGTGGTGATAGCCATGTTAATCACAAATTAAATAGTGCATTTTAAAACAGAAATTAAATGAGAACTACCATTTATAAGGAGGAAGGTTTGCAGTAGAAGCTATTGCTGATCTGCAACGTAGCAGCAAATCAAGGGAAACTATAAACTTAAGCATTAGTCACCCTGAGTAACCCTGTAACCTCTCATTCACGCCTGTGCTAGCGACTTTACACATCACAATAAACAAGAGACACAAAGTTAGATAAGAACAATTCCCAGGGCAGAAGCTTTGGAAGGAGGAACAGGAATACGCAGTAAAAGCGTATACCATAAAACACTGCCTAACTTTCCCTCCAAATTCACATGGTTTTCATCTTTCAGTGATGACCTTTTTTGTAAAGACCAGTCAGTCTGAAATAATTCCTCCCAGGAATAAGCAGCAGAACAAAGACCCTGTCCGTGCCCTTGAGAATGGCTCTGTGAATGGGAGGTATTCTCCAGATGATCTCCATCTCGATTTTTATTGCACAGTTGGGAAGCCTTCCTCAACATTCAGCCTTTTTTGTATTTCTTCCCATTATTTCTAGATATACTTCACTAAAACTGTACATACAGCTGCAAAGCCTTGAAGAGTAAAACCTGTTTTCTGAGCCTCTTGACCCATAATATACTAAGTAATGAACAGCCATCTACTTAACCAGCTCCCTAGGAGAGAGGCTCTAATAACCAGAAACCCTAGTTCCCATTTTACATTGGGCCCATTTCCATCAACGTTGTCTGGTACTCAGCACGGTCATATGGGTGACAACAGTAAAATGGAGCACGTGAGATTTCTTGGTTAAAATACTATTTATTCACTATGAAGCGCTATTGGAATAATCTGACCTTCAGGGAGATAGAAGTTAACAGGTGAATATTCCTTCCGGTCAGTGGAGAAACTGGAACACCGAAGGAGGAGTTTTCCCTACGCCACTGCTCTCTTGACCTTCAACCTTCGCTCTGCATCGACAGTAACCTCACTGTGAAACACAATCTTTTTTTTCTTCCAGTCTCTTTACTCAATGCATCTGTGACGTATGCCACAAAATGTAAACCACGGTTTGCACAGTCGGCTTGCTTCACAGTGCTGCAATTTATATACTAAAATAAAAGCGCTGATAGAAGAACCAACATAAATCTCCTAACTACATTACTGAAACTCAAACACTTGCTTTATTGCATACGAGAGATAATCATCAGATGCAATCCACATACATGAGCAATACAAGTAACTGATGAATTTGTACCTGCAGTACTTTAAGTAGATGGAAACCTTAAGAGGGTAGGAGATGCCTTAACCTTCAGCTTTTCTAGTCAGGCACTCTATGTTTAACTAGGCAAAGAGACAATGCCTCATATGCTTAGGCCACCAAATCTATAAGAATAATAATGAAAAATTGTCCCGCTAGATTCTCAGGACTAGGTAACAGCCTAGATCTCCACCAAAGCACTGCAGTGGGTACGCTATACACCCCGGATCCACTAACAATATACGCATTACAAATCAAAAAGAAGATGCATTAGAGATTATGTGTTCAGATAAACAGTGATAATCCAGGGGACACTTCAGGAGAGACAGGCTTCTGCGACCAGGACCCACAGGTTCAATCCCCGAAGCATGGGCTGCTCAGGCAACACCACAGCAGCCTGAAGAACTGCCAAGGGAGCCGCTCGCTGCCCTGCTGCAGGTGCTCTCAGAGCACAGCTGAGAGCACAGCCAAAGCTCCTGCGCTGTGTCTTCCCCCGCTCCAAGGGCTGAGCAGCCCCCAGGAGACATTCAGCTAAGGCCAGGGGAATAATCAGGGGGCGAACAGTTGAATTAACCAAAGAAGACCAAAAAAAAATCCCCAGTAAGGCCCAGACTTATAGTTAGGAGAGACACTAGACTGATCCCTCCACGAGTCCTAAAAGGAGTCAAAACTAAGCAAGGCCAGATGCAGCCAAACTGGGCTGCCAGGGTTTAACAGAAATTCTTGTTCGAGCAAGGACTGAAGGATTTGGCCTCACAGTCTAGTTCTGCCTTTACTTGTAAATATACAACTCCCTGTATATTAACTGTAACTTCAGTGGGAACTGGACGAAGGCAGAACCGGACTATGAATATTTAGAATTCACCCAGTTAGTTGGTTAAAAAAGGACCCAGTATATTTTGCTCTCTGGTTCTAGGCAGCCAGAAACAGTCCTGGAAACATAGCCATAAAATGTAACTCTAGATAACTGGGAAACAAAGACTGATACTTATGCAACATAAAACGCTAAGCAAGCGCTACGTGTCGTAGAATATTTAGAAGCACTTGCATTTGCCATTAGCCCAGCAAATCCTTAACACTCGGAGAGTAGCTCTTTTAAAATGATTAATCTCAAAGTTGTACAGATTGTACGAAGATTAATAAAAATGAAGGTTTTACAGATGAGAATGTGTGATGAAAAACAGAGCAGCTTTAGAGAGTTGTATCAATCTAAGTGGTTATAAAAAAACTCATAAAAGATGACATTCTAATCTGAATATTTTAAAAAATAATCAAGCTGCAATTTCTCTCTCACACCATTTTTACTTTGTTAAACTGAAATTGTCTGTCTAATGTAGAAAGCAGTTACAACTTAATCTGAAGAGTTAAGCTTTTTATTATTATTTCAGAAACCAAAAAAGGGAAGCTTTAGGGCATACTGAGGAGAGTTAGAAAATTTCAGATGAAAGGTGAATACACATTGATTCATGAGATTCAGACTTGGAAGAATAAAAAAAGCCAGAAAGCGAGATTACATAAAACAGGCACCACATTAAGCCTCAATTTAATTGTGTTTCAATGCAGGAACAGGAATTTTAGGGTTTAGAAACAGAGCCAAAAATGAGGCAAAGTGAGGGTGTGGGCTAGTCCCGTTGATAACAGAACATAAAGGAAGAGAAGTAGAGTTAATTCCCTCTGCTAAAATATTTACCATCCTAGCACCCTGGGAAAAAATATGTATGGAGACAGCAAAAAGATTCTGATTAGTTATATGGAAGATCATGTTTCTGCCTGTTTTTTGTCTAGTACTATTACGGACGGTAGAGTATAAAGCTGCATTTTTATCTGCATTTTCCAAGGCAAAGGAATATTAAAAAATGTGATTTCACAGATTACAGCCCTTCTGCCATCCTCAATGAGAAAACCAGCTGGTTGATGAAAGGAAGGCACTGGATTTTCAGGGGACCCTGGTCTCTCTGACTTCAGTAGTCTTTGTTTGGTTTGGGTTTTTTTACCATTGACCTGAGTGGAATCAGGATTTCAACCAACACCTCCCTTCAAAATGAGACCCTCAGCTATCAGCGGGAAAGGGGAAATTCGGTATTAGAGACAATAGGTCATTGCCCGTTTCCAACTCATGTTGATTGCAGAACTGAACCCAAGCAGGAAATTTTGCACCTCCAAATTTTACTAATAATGCAATCATGGCTAAACAGAAAACCGTTTACAATTCACTCCTGGACAAACTAAGTTTCCACTGTCTTGTTTTAGATGCAGTTTTAATAGTGTGCTGCAGAGATCATACTTCATTTTCCTTCCAGTGAGCCTGAGCAAACAGCAATATATACAAATGTCTGTGGAACATGCTGACTATCTAACAGCTGAGCAAAACCAAAAGAAAAAACAAACAAACAAATTTTGTCTGGTTATATACTTGATTTCAGATGACTGTTGGAAATATGGATCAAAACTTCTTTGCTTGAGCAGCTGAAGAGACAACTATGCAATATTTCTGTTATGTCTTGCTGTTGGGTGTGTGGCTACAATTCTTGTCTACAATGCCATATCATTTCCTGCTTGGTATAAATCATTTCTACGTCACTTTTATACAGATCTCATCCAAATATCAAGGAGGGTTTTATAGCCACGAGGTCTGCCTCTACGACACGACTGTGAAGAGAAGCAGTACTGTCCACATTGGACAAGTAAGACAGCAACACAAAAATATTAAGGAAAGGTGGAAAGGTGTCCACTGACATGGGACATCCATTTTGAGATGTCTGGGACCTGAGTTCTCAGGGTTGTAAACAAAGGACACACTGGCTTTCCTGCAACAGCATAAATCTGATTGCAGCTGCTCCAAACAAAATACCACAAAATTAAGAACAAACCACCAGCAAACAGTCTGAAGAGATAAAATCCAGTCCCACAGTGATGTTCACTGTCTTAACCATGAAGTTTTCCTTTCAGATCCTTGAAGCTGCCAGTTTGTGTTACAGCTCTCACAGACAAGAAGCCAGCCCTCCCTCTTGTCTACTGAAAGTTCAGAAGGTGACAGAGAAGTCCCTGGGCAAACAGGCAACACATAATCAAGGCACTAGCTCACAAGGACTGTTCTTCCCTCACAAGAGTTACAAGCACAACTTGAGCTCAATCTTTGGCATTCAGAACCCAAGTGAAAATCTACAGCACAGATTCAAGTCACTTGGATTATATGGAAGCAGTAGTGGGTTGTTTTCTTCTGCAGAGACAACTGCTTGCAGAGCGAAGCTTATTTTGCGGCGTCAGACTTCCTTTTGGTTTGCCAGCAAGTAGAAACATCTAGAATTCAACTTTTAGGACCTACTTCATGTTCTGAAGTAGTCTGGCTGCAGCCTTTTCTATCTGCTTCCCCATTTACACCTCTTGCCCCTTCCCTTGACAGCCTATCATGTTCTTGTACTGTGCCAAAGGACAACATCTCTGTTCACCTTATGTGTCTCTCTCCACCACTTAGCAATGGCTCGTCAGGCACTCTATTCCATACCTTTTACTGCCCACCTCTGTTTGACATTCAGGCCATGTCTTCTGCAGCTCCCTAATGCTTACACCTACTAAAAACACTCAAAGACAAAAACTCACAAAGACGAAGAAACTTCTTGCCCTCAGTTCCAGTATCTGATGTTAAAATAGCCAGGGAGAAAAAAAAAAAAAAAATCAGGAAAAAAATCTTCTAAGCCCTTAAAAGCCATGGGCTGAAGCAGGGGTCGAGTACATACAATCATTACATAGGTTAGATGCCAGACTCTTGCTTCTGATCACACACGAACAGGACTGTTCATAAGCTTGCAACTCCATGGAAGTGATCTACACAATGGCTGAAAAGGACACAGCTTTAGCCACCTGACAGTATTCCTTGCCAAATTTCAAACTTCTGGAGTTGATAGGTCAAACATTGGCAAGAATGTAAACAGCTAAAACCAGAACGCTCTCTGATGAACTAGTAGATAACTTAAGCGTAGGAGCTGTTAACTAACTCTACCTGAAATGCACGGCAACAGCTTCATTTCAGTACATTAAACTCAACACCTAACACGAACCCAGAAGGCAAGCTACTGAACTGGTCTACTGTCAAGTATAAAGTGTATGACCCATAAGTTTTACGTAACCGTAGAGTTGTCTAACCATTTGCAGAACTTACTGCAAAACTTAACGTTTTCTTCCTTCTTATAATGTGCAGAAGTCTTATCGAAGCCAGGAAGAATTGCTGAGGAGAACTCAAGGCAAGGAGCTAAACAAGAACTGTTCATCGTTGGACAGAATCTAGAAGCTCCATATTTCAACAGAAAGATTGATTCCAAAATTCTTAAATTACAACTACAAGATTGAGAAAAGCATCTGAAATACTAAACGCCTGGGAATCACTTATGAACAGTTCATATATTTTAAAGATGTAAATCTTGGGAAGAATACCTTATGTTCATGGCAACTGAGATTGGAGGTACTGTGTATTGTAACTCTCAGCCAGAAAAGACAGATAACTATTTTGGCTCATATTACTAGTGATGAGGCTATGTCTAGCACTGATTTTCCACAGATTCTACAATCTTGGCCTATACCAAAACTTTCAGCTTTGTTTTACCATAGATCATTCATCTTGATTTCTACCCGCCCCCCCCACCCCCCCGCCGCTTCATGCATCCTAGGTCACATACTTTACACTGCTAACAGTCTGACTCCTGGACAAGTAAGAAGCCATTTATTTTGTTCGGTACTCCTTTAACATTTCTATTGTGTCTTTTTTTTTTTTTTTTTTAACTGAGTTCCCCAAAGAATAACCTCTTCCTTGCTTTAATAACTTGGACCTCGGTCAAGGTTGATGTGTTTCTCCATTTTGCAGGATATTTTCTTCAGAAGAGACATAACAGTGTCTAATATTGCAATGACTGATCTTTAAAGGGTACAGTTTAAAGAGGAAATCAAAAACATTTATGCAAAATAAAAAAGTAGGAAATAACCTTTAAAAAGAGAGGATCAGCAGAAAAGACACTGAGCTGTGCCCAACTGTAGGCTTTGGGGATCTTCTCTAACCACGAGAGAGCTCCTTGACACATCTCTCTAGGCTCAATTCTCCCATTCATTTCAATACAGATAGTTGACTACACTACTATCTTCTCCCTCTAACCTTCAGCCACCATTTGTGAATGAGCTAGAAGCAGACCCATAGTATTTTTTTTTCCTTTATCACGCTACAGCACTGTACACAAAGTCCATCTTGAACAAGGTTTTCACATTCATGGACAACTACGTGAAAGCATGGATCTATGTGAGCTTTTCTAGACTGCTCGGTTATTCACTTGAGACTGCACTCGCTCCGACGCCAGCAACGTCTCGAAGCAAGTTGGCGATACCTACCTTCCGTTAGGAGAGTTTTCACAGACAACGTTCTACTCAGGGCAGAATAGGAGACCTTTGGCTTGGTCTCAGCCAAGGTCAAGAGGTGGCTCTGGTGGTGGTCGTAGGTGAAACAAGGTGAGGTTGGGGCAGTGCAGCGACCCAGCGGGTCTCGGTCCTCCCTCATGCTCCTCCGGGTGGGCCGGAGGACAACCAGCCCGGAGCAGGACTACCGGAGGCAGCGGACACAGGCTGTCCAGCGGCCGGGCACCGGCCCCGAGGGCTTCGCGCCGCCTGGCTGCCTCCTCCTCCTCCCTTTCCTCCGCCAGCATCCCGCCCTCGGCCGCAGGGCCGGGCCCGGCAGAGCGGGAGGCCGGGTGCCGTCTGGGGGAGCCGGGCAGGAGACGCGGGGGCCGGGAGCGCGGCCCCCCCAGCGGCCACCACCCCGGCGGGGCCCCGCGGCGCCTCGGGGCCTTCCGGCCCGGCCAGCGGCAGGAAGCCCCGCGGGGGAGGCGGGCCGGAGCCTCTTCCCGGCAGGTGGGAGGGCGACAATGGCCGGGAGGAAGGAAGCCGGGAGGCGGCGGGGCCGGGACACAGGACGCAGGGCCCGGCGAAGGGAGGGAAAGGGAAGAGGGACGGTAGGAAAGGGGCGACGACTCGAGGAGGAGAGCGCGGAGGGGCCGCAGCTGCCCCGCCGGCCCCGGCGCGGCCCCGGGCGCCCCGCGGGGACAGGGCCGGGGGCTGCAGCCCGCCGCCGCTCCAGTGCCTGCCGCGCTCCCCGCCGGGCCTGCGCCGGCCGGCGCCCCGGCGCTCAGCCTCGGGTGTCCGCGGTGCTGCCCGAGGCACGGTGAGCTATAGCCGGGTGACGAGCCGCTCTCGGAGCCGGTCAGTGTCTTTTTCGTGCTAGTGACCGGATCCAAGCCGTAAAATGCAAGACACAGTTAGCTCAGCAATACAACCACGCCAGGGCAAAAGATCGGAAAAGAAGAAAGCGCCTTACCCCTTCAGTGTGGATCCCAAGTTCATTTGATTCCATGTCATGCATTCGAGCTGTGAGGTCATTTGGTATAAATTGTCACTGTTGTGGAAATATGTAGAATTAGAACCAAAATTAAAGCGATCAAATTAAAACCAATACGTCAAGATAGCAACATTGTCTTCGTTATTGTTTCTAAATATATAGCAGCAGAAAGTGAAACAATTTTATACAATCCCTTTTACCGATGTGTTACGAATTTAAAAACCAAAAGAAAAGGAAATAAAAGAGAAGAACGGCTGTGGATTGAAAAGCCTCGTTGAATCTGCAAGCCCGTCGACTTGTAAGTAGCTGGAAGCGGAGACACAGAACTTTTTGCTTACAGACAAGGAATATCCGACGGGGACAGGCTGCAGCTGCGGGAACGAGTGCGGGCAGCCTGGCGCGCGAGCGACGCGGAGCCGTCGCTCTAAGGCGGCAAATCTGTTACGCGCTTTCCCCAGCAGTGCGCGGCACCACGCGGTCAGTGAGGTGAAGCCGCTATCGTGACTCACGACGGATGCTACTGCGCAGCGGGGCTTGGCGCGCAGGAGGGGAACGGCGCGGCTGGGCCATAAACGAAGCCCGCCGCCGGGATTCGCGCTCTCCCCGCCGGTGCGCACGGCGGCCAGGCGGGCGGCTGCTGCAGACCGCCGCCTCCCGCCGCCGCTCCGCGCTCGCACACGGGCAGCGCGGCCGCGGAAACGCCGGCGGGATGAGCTGGGCGAAGGGGCGGCCCCGGGCCGCTCGCCCGGCCGGGCCCCCCCGCCACGCCGGCGGGGCCGAAGAGGGGCCGTGGCCGGTGGCGTGGCCCCCGGGGCAGGCTGCGGGCCTCCCCCGCCCACGAGTCTCCCCGAAGCGCAGCCCCTGCCGCCGCACAGGGGGACGAGGTGGGAACCCCCCGGGCCTCAAGCCGGGCTCCGCGACTGATGCCTGGGACGGGGAACAGCCGCTCACAGAAGTCTCCCCGCTGATGAATTGCACCTACAGTCGCTGGACTCACGCAGTGAATTTATATCGTTCTGTTATTAGAAGAGCGTATTTCCTCCCCCCCTTTTTTTTTTCTTCTTCGTGGCAGGTAGAAGCGACCTAAAAAAGTCATATTCCAGTGGGAAGCTTTTGCATATAAAAACAAATTAAGTGACTTCAATCTCGAAGTATGTGTAGTATCATTTGTCAGTATCACTGGACACTATTATTCATTAGTGTGTCTGAAGTGCTATTATGCTACTACAATGTCCTGCATATCAGCTCAGGAATTGTTAAACTCTCCTGCAGTTTCCCCATTTGCAATAGCAGTCCGTGCTGGTCTGTGCCAACTACGTTTTGCAATTCCACGAATTCTTCCTGTAATGCTGCTGTAATTAATTCCTCCAGGACCCTGATTTTTATTAGAAGTGCCCGCCCGATGCATTTACAGCAGGAGATTTCCCTTTAACTTTCTTTCACTTGACAGTTCATTTATAAAAGCCTCCCCCACAATATCCACTTTTTCCCCTCCTTTGCTGTTTCATAAAGCAATACACTTACTCATCTTGTCACTAGCTCGCAGCCACCGTACTGCCTGCCGCCTTCGGGCGACAGTGGCCGAAACTGCCGAAACCGCTCCGAAACCAGCCCGACGCCCGGCGCCGAGGAGAGGCCGCAGCTCCCTCCTGCCCTCCCCGATGTGCAGCCGCGCTCCGCAGCTGTGGTGGGGCAGAAGCCGGGGGAATGAGCGCCGGGGCAGCAGGCGCTCGGGCTCGGCACCCCACGGCCGCCCGGACTCGGCACCCCACGCCAGCACCCCACGCCCGTCCGGGCTCGGCACCCACGCCGGCCCGGCGCGGCACCCCACGCCAGTCCGGACGCCCCCCCGGGGTGGGAGGCGAGCGGGGGCGCGCCCTGGGGAGAAGGAGACGTGTGACAAGGAGGCCCCGAGAGCGGGTTCCCGCAGGATGCGCTGCCGTCTATCGGCACGCCCCGGTGGGCTATGCCCCGTCACCGGGGTGCCCACGGAGGGGCATCCGACGCCCCTCAGAGAGGCTGTGGAGGGGATCTGTGTGATCTCTGCTGCCGGCAGTGGTCAAGGGGAGAAATTTCTTTTCTGTGGAGATGCTGAGCCCGCGACCCTGCGGGTTTTACGTCTCGAAAACCCCGGGATTGCCCAAGCTTTTGCCAAACGGTACGAAAGCGGCCCCGGGGCGGGAGGCCGGTGGGCGTCGCCGAACTCCGTGCCCCGGCAAGGTCTGGGGGCCACCGGGCACCGACACGGGGTTAAATATCTCGCATCTGGCCTGTGACAGAGAGCAGGACATCCCTAACTCCATGGACGCCTCGCCATGGTTTATTATCGACGGTACGGTGAGATGATCTCACGGAATTAACAGCTCCTCTCCAAATCTCGGCTTTGGATGAGGTTTGAACGATGAGAAGGAAAGCGGGGGGTCTCTGGGGATATGCCTGCACTGATTCCAATCTGGATCCTTGGCCCTCCAAACGGCCACAAAGACGACACTAAAAATAACTTATTTTCATTACGGAGATGCTTTTAAAGAGAAACGAGAGGAAGGGGGGGGAACATTTCTACAACGGGGATTAATGTAAGTTGGAGTGGAATAAAAGGAAGTCAACGCTGAGCAAAAAGGGAACTTAAAAGGAAACCAGTAGTAGATCATATAGAGTTTGTTTTGGCCTGCATTGCAGTATTACCGAGTTCTTGACCTCTGCACAGAAAGAGCTATAATCTGAACCGAGACTCCTCCACTTTTAAAGTCTTTGTAAGTGTGACTCACAGTAAATTTTCAACATCGAGCATGTTTACTACATTAAACAGCGCGAGGTAGAAAAGTTCACATCACCGTTTTAATGGTCCCACAAAACGCTCGTCATCTCATGCACACTCGCAGCCTGTGCGGGTTTGTCACCCGTGTCCAGCTGTCAACAACTGGCGCGGCACTCCTTGGCAGAGGAGCGGGCTGCGCTATAAACGGAGAGTGAGCAGTTGCCGAGGCGAGAGATTTGAGAGATACTTTTGCTTCCAGTGTAAGAATTACGATCTTTTCACTAAAGCTCTAACAAGCTTTGCCTTGGTACGGGAGGGAAGGGCAACGCTCTTCAGCCCTAGGGCCATCCGAGCTCCCCCCGCGCTGCAGAGGGGCTGGCACCAGCCAGGCCGGGAGCTCCCCCGGCCGAAGGACCCTGACGCTCACGCCCACTCGCGACCCGGCGTGGGTCCCCGCAGGCCAGGCTGGGGGAAGCCGACAGCGGCTTCATGGCAGCCTGTTGCAGCCTGCTGGTGAGAGGACCGGGCGGGACGAGGGAGAGCACGGGGTGGCGGTGGCTCACCCCTGCATCTCCTCGCCGCCGCTTTCCTGCTCCCCCTCTGCTCGCCGAAGAATGACCCCGCGGGCCGCGTTCCGGTGCAGCAGGGACCCGAGACGGGGGGACGGAGCCCGGCGGGATGCAGCGGGCGGCTGCAAGGCCGAGGGGAGCCCAAACCTCGGCCGGGGTCTGCGGGGGGCAAGCACCGGCCCTCGTCCCCCGCCGGGGGAGCCGGCAGCACCCCGCTGCCGCGCTCCTCTTCTCCCGCCGCCTTGACACCTCTCCGAAGCCAACGGCGACCGGCAGCACCCAGTCCCCGCCTGCCCGCTGCGCGCTCCGCGCATGGTGCCCAGGCGCGCAGGGAGGCGCGCAGGGAGGGAGGCGCGCAGCGGGCACGGGCATGGCCGCGGCCAGCCTCGCCGCCCCATCCCTGCCACCCCCGGCGCTCAGAAGCGGCAACCGAGCCGTCAGCTGCCAAAGCAGAACTGGCAAACAGGACCTGAGCTGCGAAAAGCCAAATACATCTTCGTAAAGGAGGTACGGAATAAATACGGTCTCAAAAAAATAATGATGATAATAAAGATTGCGCCAAATCAATACGAATGTTGACAAAGGCAGCGCGGTCGGTGTTCTGGCCGTTGGAAATACGGCTAATGCGTCACGCCCGTGTCTGCACGGTAACCAGCCACCCGCTTTGGTGACAACACTGTCTCGTGTCGTGGGCAAATCGTTTTCTCCAGGCGCTTTTGAACTCGCGCGGGAGGGGACAAGGCGAGGCCCTGCCGAGCTCGGCACCCCTCCGGGCTGAGGTGCTGGAGCAGGCTCTGCGCAGCTGGCTCTGCCCTCCACGCGGAACACGCTCTGCCCTGCCTGACAGCCGCACGCATCGGAACTGGCTCGCGTGAGGTTTAAGGGCTGCAATCCTTATCCCACCGAAGTGAGCAGCAAACCTCCCCGGGGAGCAGAGTAGGATGAAGGCTGAGGTCGGGAAGAACTCACTCGTGCCATGTCCGTGTCCCGGAGCGCTGAGCGAGGGGTGGCCGCGCTAGGGCGGTGCCAGGCTGTGCTCCCCCCCCTCCAATGCTGCCTCGGGGGAGGCCCATAGGGGAGAGAGCTCTCGGCACGAGCAGCGGTTTCCTACCGGCATCACACCTCCCGAGACCGGGCTCGCCCCGACACACGCACACAACGAGTACACACCCGGTGCCGCCGCCGCCGGGAGCCCCGGGGGGATCGGGGCAGCGAGGGGCGAGGACGAGTCCCGGGGCCCGGCGGGGCTGGGAGCCGCCCTCCCCAGGCCCCCCTAAAACCATAGTTATAGATTCCCCCGCGAGGCGAGCGATCTCTGTCACTTCAGCGCAGGAGTTCGCCCCGCCAATTATTCTGCCAGCTAATCTCTCTGGATAGGCTTCTTTCCTTCCTTCATTACCTCATTCCCTCCTTCCCTTGACGTCAGCTCACGTTCATTAGCGAAGTGGCTTCTGGAAGTGACAGAATTTTGTTGTCCCACGTCCAGTGTTGATTAATCAGAGATGATATAACCGGCCCTACAAGAGGAGCCGCTCGCGGCTTCCTTCGCGGGGGCATATTGTTTTGTGTGCGAGAGTTACTTAGCAACTCCCAGATACGGGACTTGCTCCAAGTTCACAAAAAGTTGAAGAATAAATTTCGGGGAACTTCTTTGCTCGCTAAACACGTTGTAAAACTGCGAGAGACACGCCCGGCCCCCATGCCAGACCGAAGAAGACGGGAGGCCGCCCTTGCAACGGACCCGTCTGTCGCCAAGGAGAGTTCGTGCTTGCGGCAAAGCTCCAGATGCACCTTTCTCCCAGCAAGGGAATCCGATAGGCTTATTGCCCCGTTTCCAGTGAGCCACCTCCCTGCAGGCCAGTCCCCGTCGCTCCTGGGAGCCATCGGAAGGGCCTTTGTTCAGCAAGACGAAGCCCCTGGACGGAGCTGAGCTGTAGTCGCCTGTACCGCGCTTTGCCCATCGCTGCCGCTCCCGCGCCTCCCCGGCCTTGGGGAAGGGCGGTAGCGGAGACTTGCCAGCGGGCCGACTCCGCTCTGCAGCCGCAGCCGACGCGGAGGGCACGGCGCCTCGGGCAGGGCGGAGGTGCTTCGGGGCAGGCTCGGGACTCGGCTGGGCTGCCCCAGGCCCCTTCTCCCCGCCGCCCCGGTGCGGGTGAGCGCACCCGGGCAAATCCCGACCCCTTGGCACTAGCGGGCTCCGGGACGGGCGTGTCCCGAAGAGGCCGGGCAGCCCGGCTCCCGCTTCCCGGCGGCGGCCGACACCTGCCGCCGGAGAGCGGTCCTCGAGCCGGCAGCACGGTGCCCGGGTCCGGCGGGGGATGCTCGGGAGCGCCCGATGGCGTCGGCCCCCCCGCCGCCCCAGCCCAGCAGGGCGAGGCAGCCCGGGAAAGGTCCGAGAGACGGCGAGGCCCGCGGGCTTTTCTCGGGTTTGTGGGCGTTCTGCTGTTTTGTTTCTTTTAACGTGTGAATCTTTTTTTTTTTTTTTCTGAGAAAGAAAAAAATAAATCTGGTTCCGTCCGTAACACAGAAAGCTGCCTGAACGGCATGCGGGGGGAGAGATCACGTCCGAGCCAAAACCCACGCAAAAGGAAGCAAGGCAAAGCTCCCTGCGGCGGAGGTACCTGTTGTAGGGGGTCCGGAGGAGCAGGGCCTGGCTGCCCGTGCAGCTGTCGGTGGGGGTGTGGCAGCCGTACACCGGGGGCGGCACCGAGTACTGCTGGTCCCCTGCGGAGAGAGCGGCAAGGAGTTAACCCCGGCGGTCTCCGGCCGTTCCCCTCCGCCCTGCGCTGCAGAAGGTTCTGCGCGGCCCCGTCCTCCAGCGTCTGGGCAGCTCTAGCCCCCTGCCCGGCCCGCAAGCCGGGCAGCGGCACGACTCCGGAGCCACTCCGGATTGCCGGCCGGCCGCTGGCGCCCTTTGAGACGGGCCCCCGCGACCGGGAGCGCTGTCCGCACCCCGCGGAGGCCGAGATTACCTAGGGAGGGCTGCTGGCTGATGGGGTCCTCGTGTTTGAAGGAGTGGTTCGTAAACTGCGCGGCGTGGTGAGACGGCGTGTGGCCATAGCTCGGGGTCCCGTCAAACGCCACGGTGCTGTAACCTGCCGAAGAGACCACAGAGGGGTTAGAGGAGCCTTGTGACCGCTCCCGAGGAGGCGTCGAGCGAGAGGACCCCACGCCCGGCTGAGCGCTGCGGGCTCCCACCGCCGCGGGCTGCCGAGATACTTCGTGTTTATTGCACCGCGTTGATCTTCCCCCGGTGCTGCTGCCCGCGGTGGGGAAAAGGACATAGCGAGGCCGTGCCCCTTCGTTCACCGTCCCTCACGCACTTGGCAAGGCTGCGGGCGCAGGCCCACGCGGGTGGGATCCCCGTGGGCCCCCCGTGGCCCCCCCCCGCTCCGGGGAGAGGCGAGCGGGGCAGTTCGCTCCCAGGGGCGAAAAGTCGGAAGTCTCGTTCGTGTTTAAAGAGAACAGATCGGCTTCGGTAATAAAAAGGGATGTTTTCATTAATTGTTGCTCATATTAAAGAGGAAGATTCCCATCTGCTCAGTGTACTCCTCTGCCGTTTCCAATTTAGAAGTTACCCTTTAATCTCTCTCTCGCTCTATCTTTTTTTAAGAGCAGTTTTCTGAAGAGTCTGCAATAAAGAGGCGGAATGTTACATGCAAAAATAAAACTCCTCCTTTCAGCGAAAATTGCTTTCCAAAATAATAAACAGCCTATTTTGTTTCCTACACCGAGCAGATTCAGATGGAAAGAGACCACCTCTGCTGACCCCGGGCCGACACGAAATCGTAAATCAGGTGCTTGGACACGAACCTTCATTAATGACTTGGAGCTGGCTAAACAACTTCAGCTAAAAAAGTAATTACAAAGTAATATTATCTCAGAGGCTTCTCGGCTCATCAGCATTTACCCCGAGCACCAAGCTCCTCCGAGAGTCACTCTTCCAAAAAACAAAACAAAACAAAAAGTCCGACGCGGGCTGGGAAAAGAAACCAAATGACGACGAGCTCTCCCGCCCTCACACCCCCCTCTCTTTACCCGCCTATTCCAGCACGGGCCGTGGATGTGACCGGGGGTGACTTGGTCAGCCCAGAGGGATCACTCGGGACCGTTTTCGGGCTCCTCTCTCCTTTCCCTCCGGTGCCGAGTGCTCGGCGCTGCGTAGGTCTCTGCTTCGCCGCCGCCGATCGATAATCACGGGGATTTTTCAGAGACGATAAAATGGAGAGGCAACAAAGGGATCCGGCAGTTGCTTCTGCATTTTATTCTGTGCAGAGAACCTGGATCCAGCCACCTTACAGGACTTAATTAACCTTCGGAGTTGCACGGGAGCAATGAAGGGAGCAGTGGGGAAGGGAAAAAAAAAATCCAGAAGACTTTGAAACATTCGCGATGATTTTAAGCCGGCTCTGAGACTGCGGGGCTGGGATGGAAGTGGGACTGACTCGTCCCCGGCCAAACCTCTCTCACACCCCCGCGGCCCTAGGAGCAGAGCTCCCTTCGCGGCGATGCGAGCAGCGTTGACAGGCCGGTACCTTACCGGCTCCCATCCCACAGCTGTTTCTCGCTCCTTATCTCCTCCCTGAGCCCTCAGGGTAGAGGCTCAACCTTCAACTCCCTTTTCCCCATTTCCCTCTCCCTCTTTTTTAACTTTCAGAAAACACTGACACTTTCCACGTTACTTTTGGCCCGGCGCAGACTTTCGGTGACCTTCAAAACTCAGCTCGGAGCAGAACGAGGTTTTGGCCGCATTTTCCGGTGTTGCCTGACCCAAAGCTTCAGGAATGTGATAAGAAAGTTGAGTTCTGAACCGAGCTGCCGATAGTGAGGTCTTTTTAATTAGGGCGTTATCAGAGTCAGGCCTGATTAAAATGTGCTGAAAATAATTGAAAGTTGTACATCTGCTGGAGTACGGGGCCCGCTGGAGGCATCCAGTTGTTGGAGGAGCCCAGCTGGATGAAAGAGACAGACGGACAAAAAGAGGAAAATTCAAAGGTTTCAAAGCTCTAGTTCCCTAACCCCCACCCTATCCCAGACTTGGCAGTACTGTCATCGCAGAGCCAAGGTAGCGTCTTTCCCACGGTTGGAGGAACAGGCTTAAAAAAAAAATAAAAATAGGAGTACAGCCTTGAGGAGAGCCAAAGCAAAAACATTCTATCCATCCACGAAAACAAAACAAAAAACAAAAAAAGAGAGAAAGCAAACACCCTTTGCCGAATTCCTCCTTGCCGCAGGAGCTCGCTGCCTGTCGCCGAAAATAGTTGTGGCTCAGCCGCAGCGCTGCCCGTGCGGGAAGGCAGCCCCGAGCTGAAGGGAAGGCGAGGCCGCTGGGCCGCGGCTCTCCGGCCGCGCACAGGTGTCCGTCTGCCTGTGCAGGGTCTGCGGTGCCGCAGACCGGGCACCGGAGACTGAGTAAAGTCCAGTGCGGGCTCCGTGTTTTGGTGCGTTAAAGGCTCCCTTTAACGACGACAGGGTGGCGCGAGGTCGCAGCCATTTTGCCCCTCGCCCACCGGCTCACCCACCCCGGGCCGACTTTAGCTCTCTCACCTCACCTTCTCCACGCTATTTCTGCCCAGCGATCCCAAGTCCTCTCCGATGTCTAAAATCCTTTCAGATGTCTTTAAAACACCCCCGGCAGAGCTCCCTGCCCCGGCGTGCTCTGTGCCGGCGCGATCGCAGGCCGCTCCCCGCCGGCTCCCGCCGCTCGGAGCTCCAGCCCCCCCCGGGCGCGCAGCGGCCCAGGGGCCGCGCCGCCGGCCCGGCCCGGCCGAGCCTGCCCCCGAGCCGCGGGGGTGCTGCCCACCCTTCCCAGCCGGGCTCGGTGGCGCGGCCCTGGCGCCTCGCTCCGCGTTTTCCGACGTTAGAGCCCGGCGCTGGGCGGGCAGCGGGGGCAGGGGCCGGGAGACGAAGGCAGCGGAGCGGTGGCACCGAGATCGCCACCCGGCTCTTGCCCGGGGGAGGCCCGTGGACGGCAGCGCTGCCGAACCACCGCTTCCCCTCCGCCGCCATCGCCCCTCCGCACTGCAAACGTCGCCCCGGACAGCCGCGCCGGCCTCGGGCCGCCCCTCAGCGCCCGGCCGGCCTCGGCCTCCGCTCTGGCCCCGCCGGCCTCCCCCCGGGGCAGCCCGAATCCTCCTCGCGTCCTGCCGGGGCGGCGACCCCCGGTCCCTCTCTGTGGGTGCGTGGCTGCCGCGTACCTGCAGGCCTGAGGCTCGCCGGCGGGTCGCGGAAGAACGGGAACACTCCCCGCGGCGCACAGCAAGCCCGAGCTGCGGGCTGGCCGCGGGCGACCCCGCGCCAGAAGCGGCGAGACCTCGGCGAGTCGTCCCGCAGCGGTCGGGCCGCGCACCTCCGCCTCCCCCGCTCCCCCCGTCCCTCGAGTCTCGGGGTCGCCACGGCCCGACCCGCCCCCCCCGGCCAGAGCGCCCCGGGACCAGCTGCAGACCCGAAAGGCCGAAAGGCCCCCTCCCCTTTCTTCCTCGCGTTTGCACCCGCAGACGTTGGTACTGCAGCCACTGGAAGAAAAACGGTTAGATGACGGTCCCGGTGCCACATGCAGGGACTGACCCATCGCCCGGCCCTGCAGTCCACGCCAGTTTCTGAGGGCGGCGCAGACTCCAGGGGCCGCAGCGAGCTCCAGCGCAGCCGGTCCCGGCCACGGAGATGCTGAAAGGGAACTGCGCGGCGGCCCTGGCTGCGTACCCGGCCTGGCGGCGTTCAGCGCTCCCGGGGGCAATTCGGCGAGGGACTTGAAAACACTAACGTGCGGGCAGCGGTTTCCGGATGCAGGAGGAGGTTTGGAGGCGCACACACATACACACCCCCACACGCCCACCCAAGATTTGTGGAGGGAATTGTCTCGGGGCACCGGCCCCATCTCCACACCAGCACTGGCGCCATCCCCGGCCCGCATAAACCTTTGCCTAGGCGAGAGGCTGCTCCGGCCCGGGGAGTGTGGGCGGGGGGCTCCGGCCCACACGAAGGGTGCGGGAAAGCAGCTCGTGGCTCCGAAAACTCCCCGGAGCGACGTGGCTGCCGCACAGGGGAGGGAAAGGGGGTACGGGAGGACTGGATCGCCTGACCCTGCCCGGCTGCCGCAGAGGGAAAGGCCGAGCTTGGCGTTCACATCCAGCGCGGCCCGGCAAGGCTAAGCGGGCGCCTGCGGGGGCCGCCTCCCTCCCCGGGGCGCCCGGCAGCGCTGCCCTTACCCTGGTTGCGGATGGCTTGCTGGCTCTCCAAGCAGTTGGGCAGGTAGGGCCCGTTGGGGAACATCCTAGCCTGGCCGGAGGGCGGCTGGCTGGGCGGCGGGGCGCCGAAGGGCCCGTAGCGGCAAGCCCCGGCCGTGCCCGTGAACTGGCCGGAGAAATGGACGGTGAAGGCGCTCAGGTATTGCTCCTCGTGGGGGTCCGACCCGTTCCAGCTCGGCTCCTGCTTGATGAAGGAGTGTGGCCCCAGCGAGCCGTAGGAGGCCCCTGGGGGGAAGTCCAGGACGGGAGCCCACTGCGCCGCGCTGCTCACCGGCATGGTGCAGTTGCTGTTGCCCGGCAGGGAGGGCACAGAGGGCAGCAGCGCGTTGAGGTCTCGGACATCGGAGCCCATCTGCTCGCAGACCTTCTGCCTGCCGCCGGGCAGCCAGTCTCCCCCCGGACCGCACTTGTTCCAGGACACCTGGCCCCTGCCCGCCAGGCCGGAGGCCGGCTCCGGCTGCAGGCACCAGGCCGGCGAGCTGAGCCCTTTGGGGGAAGTTTGCTCGGCGACGCAGCTCCCCGGGTCCAGCCCTGCGGGAGCCGGCAAGAGCGACAGGGAAAGGTTGTTCTCCAGGATCGCCTCCGGGGTGGCACCCGCTCGCGGGGCAGGGCGCAGGGTGCGTGCGTCTGTCTGTCCGCCTGTGTGTGTCCGTCTGTCCGTGCTGAGGGGGCACAGCCGCCTCGCACGCCTCACCTCGGATGCCTGCTCACCCTCAACTTTGCAAAGCTCAAATAGAGGCGCTTGCCGGGGAGGAGGAGTCAGGCAGGCCGATCCTCCATTCACACAACCTCCGCCGAGGGGCTGCCCACAGCCCGCTCTGCCGAGCCCCGCCGGGCCAGACAAGCGGGGGAGGGGGGGGGGCGAGGAGAGCCGGGATGGAGGGGGAGAGGTTACTGTGGGAGAATATATCTCCGCTACACATCACTCCCACCCTTCTTCGGGTGCGAGTGCCACTAAATCTCACCCTAACGTCCCTTCGCTTTAGGAGAGACTCGCGAGACTGTTAGAGGGACCCAGGTGGCCAGTAAGTACGTGCTGGATGACTTCCCCCGCCAGCTCCGTGCGTGTCCGTGGGGACTCCCGAGGGCGGCGGAGCCGCAGGCCCTGGAGACCGCGCGGGGAAGCCTCCGCCCTTTTGCAGGAGCTGGGTGAAGTGCCCCAGCCCCAGCTCGGGGCGGGCGGACCTCGTCCCTGCGAGGGGAAAGTGTCTTTCCAGGTAGCTCTCTCGCCGTGGGAGAGACCCGCGTCTCCCCGTACTCCGGCGGGGTCGGGGCTGCCTGCCCGCGCCCCCGCCCCCGCGCCCCGGGCGCTCCGCGGGGGGCCGGGCCGCGGCACATCGCACAGAACCGGCCCTGCCAGGGCACCGAGGGCTCCGCTGGCGAGGGGGCCGTCTGCGAGGGGACCGGGGCTGGCGTGGACCCGGCCCCAGCCCCGTCCCTCCGGCCTGCTCGTGTGTGCGAGGGCAGAAAGCGACCGTGGGAGGATCGCTGAGCTGTCACTAACCTGCTTCTGGGACATCCACCCGGCACTGCTCCCGGGGAGCCCCGGGTTCTCTCTTCCCTCCCCAGCCGGCATCCCGGCGGCGGCGGGAGAGCCCCCGACGGCACCCTGTACGTTATCCCCGCACGGTCCTTCCAGGCGGCACGGCGGATTTCGGGTCGGCCCCGGCAGCGAAGGATGCCATGATTTCGGCGGTGCGGGGCCGGCAGGAAGACCCGGGTGTGGTGGCGGCTGCGGGACACGGAGTAGAGGCGAGCCCGCAGCCTCCCCCGCGGGAGCCGCTCTCGCCGAGGGCGGGAAGAGAGATCCCGCCGTCTTCCTTCAAAACTACTCATTAATAATCGGTGGGGGTGGGTGCGCGTGTGGTGTGGCTTCTACGAGTACGCGTGGGACCGCAAGCATCGCCAATCTTGAAAAGATGTTTTAAAATTCAAAGAGCAAATGCTACAAGAAGATAAGTTAAAATAGCTCGTTATTAGAGTAGCCAAATAGAATTTAATTTTCTCTTTAAAGTCCATAACCAAAACCGCCGGGTTTTGTTACTAGTGAAACGACTTTGATTTTCACAAATTATCTTCAGAGAAATCTCTTTTAAAACCTCTCTTTCGATGCGTGAATCTATCTGTTACAGAAACCTACGTGTAACGTAAGAGCGAAAGATTTGTTGATTGTCTGCCGATATTAAAGATCGTCTGCATTTACAGGATCTGCCGCTGCTTCCGAGCGCGCACACGCACAACGCGGCCACTCGCGGACGGCGTTTGTGGGTACCACGCCGGGGCGGGGGCACCGCGGTCAGCCTGTGCATAGGCCCCGCGGAGAGGTGCGGGAGCAGGGCTGCTGCTAGATTTGCTCATTCTGTGATGGACCGACACCTGAGGTCGGTGCCTTCCATCTCTGGCTCTAAAATCGACAACGTACCTACAGAAATAGAAGTCTTTGGCCGGCCTAAGCGGAGTATTTAATCTCCCATGAAAACTAGAACTCTCTTGGTACAAACAGAAAAAGCCTTTCCGGCAATGGGCTATTTTTCGAGCTGGTGCGGTTGGGTTTTTTTTTTCATTTTTTAGTCTTTCCTTGAAATAACCTAGCTTGATAAATCTTCGTGAAACGGAAAGATGCTTTCTTGGTCGCTTAGGTCCGCGTAATTCCACCGGGAAGGAAGCACTGCCGAAGTCCTTCCAAACCTTCTCCCCTCTCGCTGTTCCCCGCGGTGAAACAAGACGACCCCTTGGCCGTCAGCGCATCCTCCCTCCCTCCTCAGCGAGGCTGGGGCAAGCCGTGCTCGGCCGGGGCTCCGGGGCCGCCAGCTCAGCCTCCTGCAGCGCCGTGCACCAGCACCTGCGCCCTCCCGTGCCTCCGGGCCGTGCGGGACAGGGAGCAGACCCGGCGCCTCCCGGCAGAAACGCGCAGCGCTGCAGCCCGAGGAGGAGGAGGGAAGCCCGGACCCTTCTACCCCGGCACGGGCTGGGGACTTCTGGGAAGAGGCCAGCGGCACTCGCCGCAGCCGTTCCTCTACAGCCATCGCCGGGAAAGGAGAAGAACCTCCCGCCCCGCACTTCTGCAGCCCGGGCCGGGGGCGCCCGGCGTGCCGAGAGTAGCTACTCCCCCCGTGAGACTTGCTCGCCTCTTCCCCGGAGATCCCGACCCCGCTTCCAGTCGCACTCCGGCGTAAATTACCCCACGCTCCGCAAAACGGGCGCCCGCGTCCGGGCCTCGGTGCCAAGCTGAACGCAACGGCCGGAGAGGGGGCGGTTCTGGGACAGCACCTCCTTCGCCGGTGCCCAGACCCAGGGGGTCCGGAACTTTTTGCCCCCTCCCCTCCAAACACGGCCCCACCCAAATTTCTGCCAGGCAGCAACCAGGCTTTATTGTTTTGCCTGCTCTTCCATAGATACGGTAATTCCCAATAACGCACACTCTTCGGTTGTTGCTCAGAGGCTCAGTCTACAAGCTCAAACAACGGGTATTTCCTGGACGAGGATTATTCTACTGAGAGTTCCACTCCATCCCGGGCAAAACGAGCTCGGGAACCTGCTGAAGCACCTCCCCAGGTGCTAACCCATTAATGGACCGGTAATTCTTACTACACTTTACTAAACTCCATAAACGATCCCCTCGCGGCTCGGAGGTGGGGGAGACTGACTTAAACAGAGGTAAATCCCCAGGTCCTCCAATCCTACCCAAGCCGCTCACCGCACGCTGAGGGATGTGCCTGCTTTCACTCGGGGAGCTGATCAGAGTCTGATTATTTAAGTACCAAGAGCAGCAGAAACGAAGCCGCGAAGCATCTCCAAGAGCGCAGGGCGCAGAGAGGCAGGGACGCACGGCAGTGGGGCCGATCCTGCTCTCCCCGCTGCTCCCCCGCGAGCTTGCGGGCACCCTGGGAGCCGGGAGCTCCCGGCAAGGCGGGACCGGCCTTCCCTGCCTGGGCTGACGGGGGCACTGGCACGCTTTCGAGCTGGGGAAAGAACATTTCGTTTATCCTTTGAGGGGAAAAAGACGTTTTTTCGTTGCACAAGGAGGGAAAGGTGCGTGCCCTCTCCCCGGCCCTCCGCACAGGCAGGTCCCGCGGCGAAGCGCCTCTGAGGCCAGGGACCCCGGCCCTCGGCCGACCCTCCGGCCAGCGGCGAGGTTCCAGAGCAGCCGCGCCGGGGCTGCGGCGTGGGCAGCCCCTCGCCGCCCGGGGACCCGCACGCCGCCCTTCGCCCCGGCTCCCTCTCGCCCCCCGCCGGCCCCACCTCTCGGGGGAGCGCGGCCAGGAGCTCCGTCAGCTCCGGCACCGGGGAGGGGAGAGGCGGCGGGGCGAGCTCACGGCCCCCGGGCCCCTCCCCACCGCCTGGGCCGCCGTGCGGCGGCCGGAGCGCGGAGGGCCGGGCCGGGCCGGTGAGGCTCAGGCCGTTATTTCACCGTAAATCTTTGAAACGCTGGAACTAATTACGGAGAGGATATGTCTCAATTTGTTCCGCATTAGCGCCGCGCCGGGACGCAGGCACCGAGCGGGGGAAATTGATGAGCCCGGCCCAGCCCCGCGCCGTCCCGCCGGGACTGACCCCGCGTTCAACCCGCAGAGCGGCCGGGGGGCGGCGGCGCTCCGCCTCCCGCACCTGCGGGCCCGGCCGCGCCTCCTCCCGCACCTGCGGGCCCGGCCGCGCCGCTCGCAGCCCCGGGGCCCGGGCGGGGCCCGCCTCGTCGGCGGAGGGGTGCGAGGTGGGGCCCCAGCGAGGTACGAGGTACTGCCGGGTCTCCGCTGAGTTTATCAGCGTCTTCTAAGACGAGGCCCCGTGTACCTCACGGGGCGGTGTAGGGCCGGGAGGTATCCCTGCGTACCCCGCCCTGGCCGAGCCTCTGCTGAACGGGAGCGCGTAGAAGGCTGGATATCGACAACACTCCCCAGATCTGGCCTACGCGATGTTCTAAAAGTCTCAGGTATACGATGGGATATACTTATGGAGCAGCTAAAATTATTATATATCATTTTTATAAGTACTTGGTACTAAGGTACAAAAGAAATCGGAGGGTGGTGAAGCCCTCGTCATTCTCTCTAATGGTTTTGAAAGTAGGAAAATAATTATTTTTGGAGGGGAAAATAAGACAAATATTCTAAAACTTAGTACATTACACATGGAGGTATGGTAACTGAGATCTAAGGAATTAATTTCTCCCTAGTTGTAGAATGCAGATCCCACTGCTAAGGCATACTGAACTCTAAATGTAATAATATAGAAACAAATCAGTAACGGTACCTGCCATGGACATAAATCTGAAGAATTCTTTGAGCCACCTGGAACATATCTGAAATGTAAACCAAACATTTAAGGGTTCGGAAGAATTAGGAAAACTCCACTGAAGCAGATCCACTGCCCCCCTGCACCTACTGCAGCATGCCTGGTACATCCTGGGTGAGGAAAGGCAGTTTGTAGCTGCTGCCCCATGCAGCCTCAGGTCTCACTAACTGTTGGGTACTACAGGACAAGGACAGAACATAAATTGTCCTTTACCAGTTTCTCCAGTACACTGGACCTGAGCATGTTTTCCCAAACACTAAGCATGCATGCCTTTATTTTTCAACTTCATTCTTGAACACACACACTTGAACAATGCAAGCAAAAGTCCAAATCTCACTTTGTTCTTGCAAAGCCCTTTTGCAGCCCTGTGCAAGGATACTCTCTTGACCAGTCCTCAGCGGGAAACTAGTGGGGGTCCAGTGAAGCTCGTCTGTCTCACTTCAGCTGAGAATCTAAAACCCTTTTCAGGGGATTTTGTTTTCATCCTACACAGGAATTAATGCATGTAAGCGCCTGGCCAAGAGCAAGAGCTTTAGAGCAAGAGTGGTCCCACTGAAATCAGTGTCTAAGGACCTCGGTCCAGCAGGGTCTAACGCCTCGCACCACACAGTGGGGAAAACCAAGTGTATCCTCTTTGCCCATGGATGTTCAGTGAGTGCAGAAGACAAGCAGTGAAGACAATGTGTCTAGTGCCTAAAACAGATGAGGAACAAAAGCTCCTGGGTTCTGTTCAACACCTTCTGCGTGCTCCAGAAAAATGGAAGAGGGAGCAGTCATTTTGCCAGAACACTGAGGGACTCCAGCAGTGTTTGTGGAGAGCTTTGAGACCTTGGGTAAGCAAATGCATGCAGATGGTTGTGTTACCCAACACATCTCCGTGTGATCTGCCAGGGATGTGACCTGTGAGGGGGTTGCAGGGTTGGAGCTGGGGAGCTATTGCAACACGGCGAGTCCCTGCTCCCAGCCCCATTAGCACAGCATACGCCAGCGGCTCCTTCACAGCCTGGGCAGAGATTCCACTGCCCTCAGCCCCTCGGCACAGCCCTTTAGCTTCATTAGTAATTGAGCATACCCAGTCCTTCATTTAACTGCAGATACATAAAGGTACGTGTCTCTTCTCTCTCTCTGGACTATGTGTACTCATATGTGTGGATTGCAGCAATACACAAAAGGCAAACAAGCTCATTTTTCTCCTCTAGTTGGCTTGAAGCAACAGGCAGCAAAAATGTAGCTCCAACCAAAACAAGAGCTTTCCCAGTTCTTTGTTCTGAGGCTTTCCACTCAATATATTTCTTCTTCAAAAGCAAAGCTTTACAACCAGTCTCTCCCTTGTGTATGTAATGTATCACATACTGCTGCATGGGATATCTGGTCCAGCCATGAGGGTGAGGGGTCATCTGAAAAGTCCATGGCTTCATCAGGGCCACAGCCCAAGAGAGATCTGCTGCAAGCTGGGACAGAAGCCTTGGTGCCCTCCACAGACTTGAGTACAACCTAACTGGGCCGTGCAGGTGCCTGCATGGTTCTCATCAGCACGACACTGCAGGACTTGGCTGTTTTCACGTTTGTGACAGTCACTGTTCAGCAGCAGCCTCTGCTGACCCCACTGCTACCAGCAGTGACTTGTGACTTGTCTCACAAAGCTCATGCTGAGAGGGAGCTACGCAGGAACAGTTAGAGATGAAGCTTGCAAAGAGGGGTGGGGGAAGAAAGGAGAGGAGGGAGGGAGCCCATGGGTTGAACTTGCCTTAGAAGTCAAATTTCTTCTTCATGAGACACAGGAGATTCCTTCCCCTTCAGATTTTCTGTATGTTTGATTCCTCTAAATTCATCTGAGTACTGTTATGACACAGGAATTAAAAGCACTGAGTTTGCTATAGCCATTAAGTCATGAATGGCTTAAATTATTGGCAAAAAAAATGGCTAAATACATTAAACTGATCAAATCTACCACTTGTTTTTCCTTCCTGTTACATCAAAGCAGAGTTCCATAAAGTACAGATCGGAACTAAGACCTACTTTTGTGATGTCTTGACAATCCTTTCTTGAAATACTTAACATGTTAGTTGAAAATAAAGAAGCACAAAGAAACCCTGACAACTTGTTATTTATGTTTTTTTAAAGGCAACAATGAAAGGAACAACTAAGTAAGTGTGATTCCTTTCTCTAGATTGCACTATTGTAGATTAATAGTTCTATGAACAGATTTGCAAGTAGCACCATCATGCTAATCAAGATATTAAAAAAGTTTATGAGCAGTTGCTTAGAAAAAACAAGATAAAGCCTATGGAAATCTGATACTGGTCAATGGTGCATTTATTCAAAACATAATACTGACTTCAAGTCTCCATAAATCCTTTGCAAATGAAACTTCCATTGTGATCACTGTTCCAGATCTAAATGATTTATTTTCTTTCTTTGGTAGACACTAGATATATCTCAGAATGTACAAGTTATGTACCTATTGATACAGAGGTAATCATGCCCCCATGAGATAATATGAAATTCAAATAAGATGGTAATTCAAAGGAGTATGCTTATAAGAAGATTTTTAAAATTTATTAGTGGATTAACTCACATGAAAAAACTCACATTTCTGTGTGATTTGTTTGAAAATTCAGGGCTTCCACAGTTCCAGCCAGTTAGCTCTTGGGAACACAGCAGATGTTAGACTGTGTACAGTTTCAAAACTGAGTTCTTAGCAATATTTATCTCATTGCTTCATCCTGAGCAGCAGCAGCCTTTGCAATTTCCGTGTGCATTTGAGGAAATGGGTTCTACTGCTTTGAGCAGCTGCTAGAAAGCAAGGAATATAAGAAAAGGCCAAGAAGAAGAGACTCGTCAGGAGAACAATCTGTCAGCCCATTTTCCTAACTCCATGATCTGCGCTTCCCAATTTGTAGGTATCTTGTAGTCTTCACTGTCTCTGGGTTTCTTGGCTTTTGCATGCTTCTCTCCTAATTGTTCAAACCCAAATGGATTCCCAGTTATCAATTTACTCTCAAAACCTCTGGGCAGAAATCAAAATAAATTCAGAAAATTGGTTGGATATCAGCTAAACACCACAATTTTTCATCAGATAAACTTCTCTCAGAGGAACTACTGGAGTCAGCTTTAGCCAGACACCAGACCTGTAATTCTACATATGGGTAACATGAACACCTTGTAATAGCTATATACGCTTTATCATGGGATGAAACTTCTTGAATAAGTTGAAAAAGTTCTTAAATAATTTTCCTTATTTTACTAGTCTCTGTTTAAGCGTAAAAAACCTCTCCAGCCAAATAAGGATTTCAGGGTATTTCACACTTGCAATATGCTCCACTCCAACACCATCTATCAACAATATCCATCCAGATATTGTAAAGGTTTGGGCCCAGATTTATGAGTACATACACAAAGGCGTGTGCAATTGCCACCTAAAGCATCTCCAGAGATTGTGTCCCTTTGGACATCTGGATCCAACATGGCAATCTCCAGCACTTAGCATCAAAGAAACAGGATCAATCCCACAGCCACAGCAAACATATTTGCATGCTCACACTCAGAGGATGTAGGTTTTCTTCAAGAGCTGTAATATGGTTTAGTAATCCTAACCCAAAGAGAAGCCATAGGCCAGCCAGCACAGAAGGGATGCTCTGGGCTGCCCAGTAAACGCAAGTAATCCAAAGAACCTCAAACACAGGTAAAAGATGGGAAGCACCATCCACTCCTGGATGCCAAGTTACTAGGTTGACTACAGGGCTTGGCTTTGTGGAGCACTGCGAGGCTCTGAATAGTCTTGTACAACTTTTCCCAAATCGCAGAAGTCCCCTGGGAAACTTCAGTAATCAAACAAGATCTCGTGGTCAGGAAGCTTTTCTTCATCCAGCCAATTTTATTTCCCCTTCATCATTCCATCTATTACTCATTACATCCTCCTGCCAAACTCGACATAATTCTTCTCTCTCTCTCATGCTTACGTGTTTCAGTTACATATAGACCATTATGTCCTTTCGTCCCAGCTTTTCCTACCCCTCATTCAGGCTGCACATATTTAGTCCTTTTTATTTTCCCTGCTGTCCTCCTCTGAGCAACCTCCAACAGCATCTTTTCAGAATAGAAGCACTCCAAGTTGAACTAAATATTCTGCAAACAATTATATTTGTTAATCTCTAAATGTAAGATGCACAAACCTCGAACACAATCACCTTGAACAACTGAGTGAGACTCCAAAGCCATAAAATTGTCAAATCAGGACAGGGAACTTTGGATGACACTGCAAAATCAACTTCACAGGAAGCCCTCAAGTAATGATGTCTTCAGAAAATTCCCTGGTCTGCTTTATGGTCCTTGTCTCAAGGAATGTGTCATTTGCAGTGATTTCTATGTACAAAATATTTCATAAACATTCGGTCACTGCGACATTAGGAAGACACTGGTGAGTGCATATCATCCTTACAATCTTACAATATATCCTTGAGACACTACTTAATTATTGTTCCAAGATACTGAAGTTCATGTAAAAGCAATTTTTTACCCAATTAAATCATTTTTTGTTGTGCTTAAAACATTAGAACATCACTGCGTTACACAGTTACAATAGTTTGCTTCTATCATCATACCCTGCTTCAAAGACACAGCTTCCACAGCCTTTCACTGCTAGAAACGTGTGGTTCTTACCCACAAACAAGGCATGGTCATTCCTCAAACCAGAGCATATTACAAATTACACTTCATCTGTATAACTTGCAATTTTATAAGCTCAGGTTGAAAGACTTCAAGTCTAGTCATCTGCAGATGGTGAACATGGTAATTTATTACTTAAAAATCTTGGAGCACTATATATTTGACATTGGGTTTACATCCAGTTAGGAAAGACAGTTATCTAGATACTCATTTTTGCTAAACTCTATTATCTTTATGACTAGACATTGATAATAGCGTGTGTTTGTGTAAGGTGCCAAAACTGACACAGAACTGCATTATCACTCCCTGAACTTGGAGTTTGAAGTTCCTTTTATAGCAGAAGACACAGGTAAAGTCTCTGGGACTTCAGAGCACCCATCAGCCTGGAGGAAAAAGGCGAGGCAGGTACTGGTACTGTGACATGCAATGCAGCATGTTAAATGACCTGTGTTGCTCTAACAGCACAGTCCATTTGGGGTCACTGAAACTTTCACCACGCCTGGGAGAAGGGCAATGGCCGCAGAATTAAGACAACTACTATGTGACCTGAGGGACCTCTCAATGCCCAAGCAAGAAACATCTGGCCAACTTTCAAAACGGAAAAGGCACCTGCCAAATTTAAAGGATCATGCATACACAATAGAAAGGAGACATCTAAGTGAAGCACCTGCATCTACCTGCTAAGCCTGCACCTCTATGGAGCAGCAGTGGCACATAATGTGCATGTCCCAAGCCAAGCCCAAATATTTGTATTAGAACGACATTCTAACAGGATGGTTTCTGTCTTTCTGTAAAGCTACTCTTTCCCTCTACCTTCAATTTCTGTGCTTTTTCTCCTCCCCCTGAATTTGTTCTTATTATAAAAGAGAAGGATGCACTCCATTTCGGTCCTTCTTAGGTAACTGAATGGAGCTACGCAACACAGAACGCTCACAGATAATTTTCATGCCAAAGACACAAAGTTGCTCTGATGACCTGGCATGCATTTACCAGGGGAAAGGGAGTGAAGGGAGTCTTAGCCCTCCGCCCCTCTCCTCTGCCTCGAACACTGCCTGGTGCAGCATATGGCTCTGCCTCACCTCATGCAGTCCTGGACTCTCGGCTGTTCTCTGACTTTTCCCACTGTGAACTGGGGTCATGGTTCTTTCTTGATTATGGCTAGAAAAAATAGGTGGCACAAGGTGTGCAAGGTATCAAGCCCTATGACTGCTGACGAATCTCTAAGTACTTACGTGGATTATGTTGGAAGCATATTCCTAGATATACTGTTCATGTTTATAAAGTCTTTTGGGGTGAATATTGCTCAATGGAAAAGCAGCATAGAAATTTAACAAAAGCTACGCTGCAAAATGTAAAAACAAAACAAAAAAGTAATTCTCCCACAGGAACTGAAAGGCATTTCATACATGTCCAATGAGACATTAAAAATAATTATGTGGAAGAGTAATAGCTCCCTTGGTTGTTTTAATATATTTTTGTCTACAAACAAGAAACGTTCTCTCAACTGCTGCCTTGGCTTGGCTTGAAAGGTCTCTCAAACAAAAGCCCTTCAAGTGACCCTTAGATTATTAAAGCTCAGTAACAATGAATGTGGATCTCAGTTCAAACAAAGACTGTAAAAATAAAAAGACAGCAGTTTCGGTCTTGGAAATGAGTATGCCTCAATAAACTGGGAACACATAGAATGTATTTTTGATCAATAGTCATACCTTCATGAACAAAACCAAAAACTTTTGTCTAAATTTTTCAACATCGTTTTCCTCTCAAACAATAACTGCAAATAGCCTCACTTCTAGTACAAATGGAAAGGCTGGATGCTGTGTCTGAATTTAAACTTTCCAGAGTTCATTCAGAGAGCAATTCAGATCACCATGGGGTTTTCTGATTCTATTCTTAATGATATTTCCTCCAAAACCTGCTAAATGTCATTAGTATCATCGGAAACATTTGTGGTGAACAAAAAATGCCAGCAATGCCAAATTACAAAGCTTAAACACTCTGATCTGTGTCTCCCATGAGAAAGGTACAAAGGTTGAGATGTTCAGTGGCAGACATTAATGTCAAATGCCAAAGCAGGAAAAGCAAACATAGGAGTGGGGAGAGATATATAGGCCCCATAGAATATCTTGTTTTGAAAGTCATATGTCATTTAAATGGCCTTTATAACTGAAGAAGTTCATTTAGAATATGTTTTTGTGTAGTTCACAGGCAGAACATGCACTGCTGCCAGTTGATAAAGTCAGTTTTGCACTTGCGAGCTGGAGGCACAACGTTTTGGTATTTGCTTCATTGCTGCGTGCACCAATGGGTGTGCACAGCACTCCCTCTAGGCACAGGCCAAAAAGGATGTCGCCAAAGCAAGTGGACCATGCAAAACGTCAAAATTAACGCAGTTACTCCATCTCCTTTGTATCTACCAGATTTGCTCTTCCAACCAGTGGAAGAACTGGAGAGGTAGGGAGTGTAGTTACAGCTGGGAGAAGGGGACAATCTCCCTAAAGGACAGTAGTCCTCTGTCCTTTCCACCTAGCTCACCAGGCAGCTCACCAGCTCCTCACCAGTTGCTCTGGCTTTCCATGTGTCCCCTGGTCTTCCTTTTCCCTCCCAGTTGCCTTCCTTTAGAAGAAGCAGCCCAGCTCTCCCATTTCTATGGCACATCCATCAAATTTGCATCATGAGCTTCATTTGCTATTATCAACACAGTGGCATCGAGCAGTCACAAGTGTTTAGCCATTTCTTGGCTGGGTAGACCATGTCATGCTAAAAGTCTCTCTGACGTTTTCATTATGGAAGTTGACCACCACCGGGAGTATTGGTAGAGCTGAACAGGTGGATAAAAATGCAACACTTTTTCACAAAATAGACACCCTCTATACATTAACAAAGGCAGAAAACTTTGTGTAGAAAGGATGTGTAGGAATGATTCCTCTCATTTGCTGTAGCCAACTCTTCTGCCAAACTTCTGAACAGAAAGCTCAAATGACCTTGATATTTGTAATAGAGAAAGTACAGACAAAACTGCATCTGCTTTAACAGCTTAGAAGCCGTAGCATCACTTCTCTACACAGGGATGCTTAATGACTGGAACTGGACTAGTATCCTTGCTGACCAAAGCTTTCTATTCAACCTATTTCTATTCAGGGCAGTAAATTAACTACCTTAGTGTTATGCCTGATTCCTGCCCAGGGGGTTAGGGAGATGTTTGTTCTGCATAACCATGGCAACAAAGTTGGCAATTAGCATTAACTTTGGCTACTCCTGTGAACAGGAATCACCCTGTGAATTCTATTTACCAGGGACCAAGCAGTCATCAGTGTGATAATGATGTATTTCATACCGTGATGCATTTAATACTGTCAAGACTGGATTTGAATACAATAATAATAAAAGACGCTATAACCTATCAATCCACCTCTTACTCTCCCATGTTTAGAGACATTTGTATTTTCTCTTAGATTTAGTGAGCATCTCTGTTTCCTGCCTTAACAATCACCTCTTTGCTCTCACATTGCAAAGACGAATGCACTGAAGCTCACCTGTAGCATGGAGTGATCACACAGCTCAATGAAAGTATAGCTTCTCTTAGTACATTGCACGCAACGCATTAAATGAAATACAGGACAAAACCTAATAAATATATGCAGGAGGAAAATGTTTCTGAATGACATCTGGAAATGAAGAGAGGTGGAAAGATGACATATAATTTACTGAACAGATTAATAGTTGATAATGTCATTACTGATGTTCTTCAAAGCACTGATATACTTTTTATGAGAATTCACAATCCTTCAATGCAGGAATCTCCTCTCTGTTATGTGTTTATACAGTGCTTAGAACAGCACGGCACTGGTCTGCTACCAGGGTTCCTAGGTGGTTTGTCAGTACAAATAAAGAATAGCAGCAGATGAAAACTAATAATTAGAAACTCTTAATTCTTAACTGCTTAGCTTAACATCTGGTACTAAGAAACTAGGGCCTGGCTTTCCACACAGTTCTTCTCAGAGTACTGATCGCTTTTGCCAGTTGCATTATTTTTATACTTTGTACAACTCTTCTTACTCTAAAGTTAGATGGATGATGATAGCATTGACGGCCTCCTGTAGTTATCTTTTTATTATTGTTCTTTCTATATAACAGTATAGTAATAGTAATTAGCTCCTTCATCAGAAAAGAAACCCTAATCACAGAATCACAGAATCACAGAATCACTAGGTTGGAAAGGACCTTTAAGATCATCAAGTCCAACCATTAATCCAAAACCACCATGTCGCCTAAACCATGTCCTGAAGTGCCACATCCACACGTTTTTTGAACACTTCCAGGGATGGCGACTCCACCACCTCCCTGGGCAGCCTGTTCCAATGCCTGACCACCCTCTCAGTGAAGAAATTTTTCCTAATATCCAATCTAAACCTCCCCTGGCGCAACTTGAGGCCATTTCCTCTTGTCCTATCACTAGTTACTTGGGAGAAGAGACCAACACCCTCATCGCCACAACCCCCTTTCAGGTAGTTGTAGAGAGCGATAAGGTCTCCCCTCAGCCTCCTCTTCTCCAGACTAAACAACCCCAGTTCCCTCAGCCGCTCCTCATAAGACATGTGCTGCAGACCCCTCACCAGCTTCGTTGCCCTTCTCTGGACACGCTCCAGCACCTCAACATCCTTCTTGTAGTGAGGGGCCCAAAACTGGACACAGTATTCAAGGTGCGGCCTCACCAGTGCCGAGTACAGGGGCACAGAGATCACGTTGTGTCTCTGCAGACACCAAGATCACATAATGACCTGCAGTGCATTACAAAATGCTAGTCATAACTGTAGAATGAGTTAGGAAAAGGAAGATTAATTTGAGAGAAGCTGGATGTAGTGAATGAGATGTATGTGCATTTAAGTGTTGTGTCTTTTTGTCACAAGAGTGGACAACCAATTAATGCTGATGGCTGCTATGCCCACAAGAGAAAAACTAAATACCTTTATCATTAAATATGACATGGCAGTACATGTCAGAAGACTCTGTCCTGGTATTCATTTCTATCTGTCAACGAAAAAGCCCAAAGAGAGCATGATGTCTGTTCAAGGAAATGGCAAACTAGGACTCGTCATTTCAAAAGGCTATGGTTTATTAATACTTAAGGTGTACTTAGCCATTTCTTTATAATTTTTGGTCTTTTACTTGCTGGCATTTCAGATCCTGCTTCCAACCATGGAGACTTGTGCAGGTAGAAGATTTGATCTATCCTCAGCAACCTGAACTGAACTTTTACACTGATGGGGGAAGGAAAAGGTGCATCATGACATCGATCTAGAGGTGCAACAAACATCAGGTTGCATTATATACTCCAGAGAAGGGCTTGTATCCTTCCAAAGGGAGGTATTTTCTGCTTCTTTTCATCTGCACCATTGTCTCCTATAAACCAACCTTTTACTCTGCTTGGGAATAGTAGAATGTGTGAGTAACGACAGAGTTTACTAAATGTTGAATTAGTTGGGATTGATTTAACCATTTAGGCTTTTACTTGTGCTTAGGAAAACATGATGAAATTTGAAGAAGTTGTTTGATGTCAGTTTTTCTAAGCAGGATGTAAACCGATTCTCTTTTATTTCCTATAAAGGACCCCATAAAAAGTTGTCCTGTGACATACACAAAAGGAGGTCAGAAAAAAATAAAGCTCAGCTGACAGAAACCATCCCAGACAGATGTATTTGTGAGATATATATCAATTCCTTGCTCTGTCAAAAACTGACTAGATGATATAAAAGTGCCCAGGTCACTCTAGAACACAGTCTTACAAGAAAAATTTCAGTCTTCTCATTCTCAGTTTTCAGTTTTTCCCATGTGACGAGATGTGACACCAGCTCCGTTGTTATGGTACTCTCCATTCCTGACTGGCATTAAGCATGCAGTGACATCCAAAATCAGCTTCAGTTTTGCTCTAGGTAGAGCAGAGACCCAGCCATTAGCAGGGGGCTTGACAAGGGTGGAAGTGGAATTATCACCAACGAAGTGAGTTCTAGTGTCTATCAGATCAGTAGCTGTCACTTAAAACTCCAGTTGTTTCTAACAAAACCATCCGTAAAGGAGTGGTACAAACCCACAGAAAGCCTTTTCTGGTTGCAATTTTTTTTTAAGTGCAGAGATCTAACTCCTCTGTGGTTTGCTCCCAACACCAGTAGCAGCTGAGGTTCCCAAAGAGCAAGTTCAATACCCATGGGAAGGAGAAGTTTGGACTGTTCTTCAGCATCTTGCTAGCTATGGGGTATGACTAATAGCACTTGGGGCTAAACCTTCTTGACAAAGAAGATCCCATCCCAGTGGCTGTGTCTAAACTCTCTGGAGGTACCTGCTACAGCTTGTCCTGAAGACCTGGCCCTGAGTTACCCACGTGGCTTCCACTGGTCCTCTGGGGTTTCTTCTTCATTGCAGTTGAGATGTGGGAGCAGAAAAGAATGAAAAAGACTGGTATGTGCCTAGATCTCACTCTGAGAATAAACGGCCAAAGCACACTGCAGAGAGGAAAAGGGTCTTCGTCATTCAGTTCAGATGTAACATGTGACACCTTTGTAGAAAGAAAAGCAGCAGGATTTGCCCACAGAGCAATTTTAGTAGGTAGTTGCACCGTCTGGGTTGCAGCATTCTGCAGGTAAGAGGAAAGATGGAGGAGCCAGAAAGGACCATGCAAACTCACTGGTGGAGCAGACCTGGGTATCTCACAGTGCAGCCAAAAGTCTTTGCTGAAGACAAGCAAAGTCTGACAGAGAGTTGTTTCAGGAGTGTGGAGGGGGGCAAAGATGTTTTGGAGTGAGTGAAAGATGATTGTGGGAGACGGTTGCACTCGCTCTCCTGCCATCATCTCCTGTTCAGGTTATGTCAGATGTACCTCTTCACTGTTCTCTAGGTGCCATCTAATGGGTTGTGTAAGGAAAAAAAAAAAAAATAAGGTGGTCATGGTGGTGAGGAGTGAGCTTTCACACCACAGAGTCTACAGCTCTTTTTTGGTAGTTAAAGCTGAATGCAATTCTTTCCCATTGCTGGCCTTTCATCTGGACGGACACATTTACAGAGCTATAACTTGTACCCATGAGAGCCGTATGCCCAAGAAAGCCCAGACCATTTTCTGTTGGTCCATTCATCTGGCATTTGTGTTCTTAGATTTCCTATTGTCCAGACAAGGACTCTGACAGGGCTAAACATTTCCACAGCCAGCAAATAAATCCAGAGCATATCAGTGTCTCATGTATCAGTGCCTCATATAACACACCACTGACTTTCCATACTTTCAAAACAGATCCAAGAAGAGACACCAGCTACAAGAATGCCCCATATAAGCTAAAGAATCCCTTGCTTAGAAAGCAAGGAGGATTACACAGGCGTGTGCTTCAGCAGCAGACCTACCTCTATTCAGGAGCACCTAGGCTGCATAAAAGAAAAAGGGGGGATGACAAGGCAAGCACATCATTTGAAACTTTACCTTATTTTTGCTGAACAAGGCTTGCATGAATCATAACTCAGAATTGCTCAGAACTGGGGTGCATTTAATGTTTACCTTCTCTTCAGCAGATGACAGAGAGCGCCTGATTTTTGCTGTGCTTCACAAAAGGAACGTTTCCACGGTGCTCGGCACAGCAACTGCAACCAGAGGTTCCCAAGGCCTAACCTGGTTCTGAAACAAATCCTTCCATGAGTCTGTCACTGTCCTTCAGTACCTTGTTTTTTCTACTGATTCAAATTAGGATGTGATCGACAGTGCTGGGGCTAGCATAAACCACAGCACAGCTCATCCTGCAGCTCTCTGGATCATCTGTGGTAGCAGTAGGTAACTTATTTAGAAATCAAGCTTTAACTGAACTTGAGTGACTAATATGTTCAAACCAGAAATTTTCCTGTGGGTTTTAAAAATTTAATTATATTCCACCCCCAAATTTTCCTAGTGCTACTCATTGAAAATACACAGCTGCACTGGTGAAGCTGTCAGTGAAAGGAAGCTAGAGGTTTTGGCAGCTGCATGGAGGGGAAGAGGTGAGGCCCTGGACTCATGAGAAGGCGTTGGAGACAGTTTAGGTTTGGAGATCTCTGGAGTCTGCTGACATTTTTGGCGATCTGAAGAAAACTCATTTCATCCCCACCCTTCTGTGAATAAGGCAGAGGTGACTAGGTTACAAGGCAGTAGGTTTTAGTCCCAGCTCTTTTAGTGACCTATTGCATGACCACAGTCAGACAGAGCTTGGTTCCTACCTCCATCTGTAAAAAGGAAGAGGTGCACTTTCTAAGATGAGCATCAAGATCTGGGACAGTTTGGGAAGAGAGTTCTTTTCTGTGAAATGGATGGGTTTGAGCCCAAAAGTGCTTACGGCACCTGCTGATATTCCCAGCACGGATTTTAGCTCAGGAGGATTGCATACACAATTCTGAGCTAGAGGTGTTTTCAGCAAAGATGATGTTCATCATGCAAGTCATTCCGAAGGAGCTACTTGGAGCAAAAGAAAGCCTTCCTCTATCTATTTTCCTCTGCTCGTCACAGTAATATTTTCTCTCGCTTAGAAGCAACGTTCACCTTTTTCTACATTTATACAGCCCTCCTACATATGAAGGAGCCAGCACTGTGACTCCAAGGCACTACCACAGAATAAAACAATAACAAAAATAATAATTCTCTGGGGGATTTATTTTCAACCTATCTTTCAGTCACTTAAAATGTAACAGAGAAAAAACCCACAAGACATACCAATATCCTCTAAATGAATTCCTGGGATTGTGAAATACCATAGGAAAAAAAAAAATCACCACCTTCAAAACAAGGATGCCTTAATAAAATGGGACTTTCCTGTACAAGAGATGACATTTCAGTACAGTGGGTGAAAAGAGCTATATAAGAATTGACTAGTATTAATTCTTACTGCTGTTGTTTGAGCTGCCTACACTACACATCTGAAAAAGATCTCCTTCCCAGCCATGCAGTACAGCAAGACACTTTTGATATAAAAAAAGCCAGCTTTCAAAGCTCAACTTTACAGTAAGAAGTTCAATACCAAAGTTACATAGCATTACACTGCCACTGACATTAGTATCAGCCTTGCAGAGCATTGCAGTTGATATGACTATTTTATTCCTGAGCTATGCTCACTTTTAACATATGTGAACAATGTATATTCATAGTTTCCCATATTCAGAGCTTGTCTCCCACCCCTGTTGAGGACGATGTTCTGCAGTTCACATTGCAGCATGCAATAATACAAGTATTACAAGATATTGTGTAATCCAAATAAAATAGTGAGAAAAAATAAAGACATATTATTGAGAGGAAGAGATTCATGGCATCTCTAAGAGATACCAATGGCTAAACCGGAGAATGGCTCTCACAAAGGAGTGTTCATGGAAATGGGCAGGAGCTGTCTGCACAGACCCTCCAGAAGGAGGAAAGCCCCACATTTCACAAACCTGAGCTACCAGCTCAAACCTCATACCAGTACGAGGATGACAACGTACCTCTCACAGCTGCGGGTCCATCTAGGAAAAAGTGTTTTCTCTAAGAGCTCACCACTCCCCCTTACAGCTTCTGCAGTAGAGAAAATCTTACTAACACCAGTTCTGAAGCACTCTGCCTTACACACGCTGCGCAGGTGTAGGTGAACTGGTGATATTGAAGGTGCTGTTAATCAGGACGCGTTGCTTCAGTGGATATAAAAGAAAAATAGCGCATGTGCTCTCACTGACACTGCGAAATCCCCTCTTCCCTGCTCTGCAGAACTGGCCCCTCAAGCTCTTCTTGATGTGGTAATGTAATAGCAGACCGAAAAGAAACGTGCAGTTTTCAGCAGTGTACATCAATGAAGGAACCAAAATAGGTTTATCAAAGGAAAACCTGACACTGACCCATCCTTGGAAACAAATCAAAGAGTATCTAATGGCAGCAGTAGGTCTCCAAGAAGAAAACAAAGCCAAACTAGTTTAAAATAGATCCAAACAATAAAACATGGGTTTTTTTGTTGTGCTAATTGCCAGCCATATTATGATTGGTTACAAATGTTAAGGGCCCTTAAGTTGCTTGAGTCCTTAATCCATCAAACTGGTCACCACTATGTGCCAAGCGATGACCTCAGTCAAAAGCCATAAATCATTGTTCAAGAACCAAGCCTGCAAGCTCCCTCAAGCACCTCTTCTCTCAGCACTTGTGAATGGGGAAGGCAGGCTGCCCAGAATTTTGGATTAGCTGATTTACATGGAGGAAGACAAAAGAGATCTCAACTCTGAGTACCAAATTGTGTGTTAACTGGAGCTGGCATGGAGCGTATGAATAAAAATAAAAAAAGCTGGAGTGTGAGCTTTGCATGTGGGTTAAGAGCTGCAAGATCTGCTTCCTTACAGTGTGGCTCCAGTAAGATTTAAAGCAGCATGTAAGGAGTTAAAGCTAACTCTCTTGTTGCTAATCCTCTTCAGGGCATCGCTGCCTCTCAGTTACTACACTTTGTAAAGAATGCCTAAGCCACGTGTTGTTTACCAAATATTATTGCAAATTCCCCTAAAACTAATTCTCCATTCAGAAGCAGAGGAAGCACTAGCTATGTTCTATTTGGCATATGTACCAAATACGATTAAGCCCTTTCCTAAGTATGAAAGTTAGTTTGTCTTTATGTAAATAAAGCAGGTGTTCATCTACAAAGCATTTTTCAGTAGGACCTGAATGATGAAAGGGACCTTAAAAAACTCTTGTTATAAGGATTTTGAGGAGTCAAGAGAATGTATGTGTGTGTAAGAACATTTAAAGCAGTAAAGAAAAAATGTGGTCACATTTTTCACCACCTAGCACTTTACAGCAAACTGTGTTTACTGTGGTAGGACATCTTTCGTGAAGCCTTTCACCATCTCTCTCTATTCCAGTGACTGTTAATCTTGTTTTTCAAATATTTATATATTTGTATATATATAAAAATAATAAATATATATATTTAAATGACACTAAGCAACAGAATTATAAATAACAGTAAAAACACACACCAGGGCATAAGTTCATTGTTCGCTTGTGCACTTGCTAATCTGCCAGTCTTGCACCTCTTTATCAAAAGCCTGTTTCTGACATGCCTTCACCCAAAATCCTGGGAACTGTCCGATAACTCACTGCAGCTAAGGCCACTGCTCCACTTGTGTACAGGCTGGCTGGCAGAGCCAAAATTCAAGTTTTCGAAGCAAGAAGCCACATCTATGGTACTGAACCTTGAAACGATGCCTCAATGACACACTTCAAATGAATGGTTTTGGGGGATCCAAATGATCTCTGAAATCATTGTCATGTGAGGAGCAGGCTGTTAGCAAATGCTTGGCAACACTAATTTTTATTCTGTTTTATTTTTTGAACGGGAACAATATAGTTTTATTTGTAAGCAGAAAAAAACAAAAAATCACTGAGGTATCGTACAGTTAAATACAGATATTTTCAAGGCAGTTTGAGTTAAAGACTGTATCTGCATAAATAAGAACCTGCTTAAAAAGTCTTAATGTTGCAAGGTTTTTGCACATCCCAAATTAGGTTGTAGCAATTATGAAAGATGCCAGCCATATTAATTCAGATTTAAGGATAAGAGTAAGCCCTTACAGGAATGGACTGTGTTTTGGCAACGAAATCTTACTTTTTACAGTCCAAAGTATTATCTTAAGTGATAACTCATCAGAATGAAAAGCACTGGCAAAGTAAGTATTTTTGTGTCTTGTACTTTGCTTACAATTTTATTTTTAAATGCTTTTGGCAGTGAACTTCATTTTTAAAATTCCATTACATTTATACCAAAAACATTTGCCTTTCACATGGTATAAACGTTTTATAATCATCCAAAAAAGGGCACAAAGTGGGACAAAAGAAGCATTGTATGAACATGTAAAATTACCAGAATGGGAGAAAGTAAAAATTGCTGTGTGCCGCTGCATGTACCACTTCTTAATTCCAGTAAATACACTTTTCTGAAGTGCCCATCTGACATACCGAGATATGCTCCTTCACCTTGATATGATGATTGATAGCGACAACTGCATATACTAAAACTACTTTTAAGGAAGCTTAATGTTATTCAAGAATTAGTAATGTAATCCTCTGCAGTAGTTCTGCAGGCTGAGCCACAAAGCCTCTTGTAGGGACGTTCAGCGCTGCGGTCCCTTCTCCCTCACGTACCTAGAATTTTGTTTTTACTTCCCATTCACTCCACCTCACCTCCATCTCCGTGACCTTCTCCAGCTGGCAAACCACGCCACGTAGCCGCACACGGGTCAGTGATGGTGGTAGCCATACTTTGGTCAGGCAACAGGTGTTTGGGAAAGAGAGCAACAAGAGTACTTGACCACTACTAAAACAGTCCGTGCATTTGGCAGTGTCATCCACATCCCAGGCACTCAGAGATCAGGGAACAAACAACATCATAGATCATTTCCAGTGTAAAAAAGCTTGAGAATCACCACCCTCCAGATTACTGTGTAGCACTTTGGGTGGTCTTTCCCCATGTATCTCTGTGAAGTACTTAGTACACACCTTGTTCTAGTATGTTGCACACTTCAATTTCTATATAACCCTAGTTTTGCAGTGGGATTTTCTTTCTTCTCTTTTTTCATTTTTTTTTTTAACAAAAAGGCAACCTACTGGTAGGAAAGAGCTTTTGTTTTACTTCCAAGTTTTGTTCCTCATGGCTTTGCTTTTTCTCCTAAAATTCAAGCTTCTTTACATTAAGAGTAAATGGCTGACAGGACTTAAAACGATGAGGATAGATTTACTCCCTTCTGTTTTGCTTTCTAGAATTCCTGAGGAATAAAACCCTACACAGTGGAGATGAAGTGACTTGGTTTTCATGGTAGGATGCTCCCTCTCACAAACCACGGGAGGACAGAACCACTCAGTACCCACTACAGTCCCTCTGACCACAAGATCCTTGTTCCAGTAAGGTTGGGGAATTGTGCCACTAGGCCAAATCTAGTCATGACTGCACTTTCCTGCTGCAAAAAGTATCATGACTGGAGACAGCTTTTTGCCATATACCTGTCTCACCAGCTCTTCTTCAAACTTGTGTCCCTCCTGACGTTCATGGAACTAATAAGTGCAGTCTTGCTGTATGCAGAAATCATTGCATAAAGTCATCCAGTCCCCCAAAATTTACAGTGGACCTTCAGTCAGCAACATGCTGGACACCCACTGGCTGTAGAAAGTGTGGGTTTTGACCTGAGAAGTTCAACATAAAAGGCAATTTTAAATATACAACTGCCAATGCAACATGGTGTCCTTTTTGGCAGAGAAGATAAAAATAGCAAAGAAACAACAGCTCTGTTCTTTTTATGAAAGTCTGGCAGTTTTCCAGTAGAGAGTTAAGTACTTTTTGTACTTTGGGGGGGAAATGATGGGATGTGGTCCAAGACTGGTCATACGAACCTGAGAAATATGGAATAAGAGGCTGGGCTGAAGCAGCCAAAGTGGTACCACCAGCTGCAGCCCCATTAATTAACAGTCTGTGGTATGTAGCTGTAAGAATGACCCTGATACTTGCTGAATACAAGCAGATAACTTTTACAGAGCAGCTATGCTTTTCTTACTGAGGTATATTAATCCAAGAAGTACCTTGCACATTTCCCCCCATCTCACAGGGCAGTAAATTAGTTCTAATTGCAAAGGTATGTAGTAAAAGCTGTGCTCGGCCTTCTGCAGCATTTGAAGATTTATTTTACAGTTTTAGGTTTTCTCTGGATGTCTAAAATTGGGAGGGAGAAAGCGGGAGGAACATGAGAGAAAATGCAGGTTTTATAAGTCTATAAAATTACCTTACTTCAGATAAATAATTATTTCTCTGCAGCTTAAACAATGTAACTGAAAACTAAGTTCTGTGGCTGACAGTGCAGTGCACTAGAATATAGATTTCTTTCTCTGTTTGCAGTTCGTTTAATTTGGAAAGAATGACAATTTTATCTGCTTAAAAGGGGAAAATATGACAGCTACAATAAACTATTTTAACGTACCTTAACTCTAGTTTTATGAATCATTTTGAAAAAGAGTACTGATAGCAGATACAGAGCAAAATTCTACAGTTCCATTGACAACACTGACTTGTGCATACAGTAGCAACAGCCTGCACATGAGCTAGGAGAGTCACTGTGTGCAATCCTAAAGCAGAAAGAGCCCCCAGATTTTTGGCCGTTATTCTGTGCCAGATATCATTGCCTGGATGTAGCCTTTAGTCACTGTGTGGCATTCAGTCATGCTCTGAATCCTCTGTTACAAATACTAAGTTTCTTTGTCCCCTGCTATACCTTGTTGATCCCCTGTCCCTGCTACAAGCGAACCTCCACACTAACATCAGTCAGGGATCATCAGCTACTCATTCCTTTCAGAGCCAGATTGTTCTGGTAGTTGTAAACTTGACAAACAGCCTGAGGATTTAATCTTGAATCAAAGCTATTGTGCTGGTCTCAAGAAAAAAATGTTGATATCAGACTTAGCAGAATAAAAGTTGAATGTACTGTGCAGATGGTAGACACTTAACATGTATTTCATGTGGCACTAAGCTACCTGTTTCTGCTGGGGATCTAACATACAGAGGAAATACTGTTTTCTTGTTTCTCACTAAGTGCCAGAAAGGAACCATTTCTTGTGACCAAAACCCAGCACATACATGCATGACAACAGATTGTAGTCTTGCAAATGAAATAAACAAACAAAGAAGAAGTAGTCACCTAACTCAAGGCCAAACAAAAGAAGAAAAGACAGGAGAAGGTTTTTGGACTGGCTGGCTCTTCCAGGAATGCAGCTGTGCATTCCAGCAGGCAGCAAGAATGTGGGTTTTTCCATTTACGCTGATCACAAGCTTTGCTACATTCTGGGCAAAAGCATTCACTCCCCATGTATATGGCTCAGCTAGGTACTGTTTCATGAAATAACACCGCTTTGTATGAAAGAATAGAAAATAAATAAAGATTCTTTAAAAATCTTGTAATGACAACCAGCATCATAGGGCAGAAAAATTGAACAGGTCACTGTTAAGAACACACATTTCTTTTTCTGGCTGTGCAAGCCTGCCTACTGGGCACAGTGGACATGCAGCTTGATCCCATCTCAGGATCTCTTCAATTCCTACCACAGCCAGGTGTAACAGAATCTGGTAATTTTGTCAAGTGATAGAAATTATCACATGCAGTTGTGTTTCCTGCAGTTCTTTATATCGATTTAATATTATCAGTAGCGATCAGCCAAAAAGCCTCCATGAGTCCTTACATTACTGTATGTTTTTCTGTCTCTCCAAAGAGTCACAAAGGGTTAGCTTTTCTAATGCTCCCAACTTTGGCCAAAACCTGCTTGTGCCAATGCCAGTGTGAACAAAGAGATGCCAGGGAATTTCTGAGGGAAACTCCCCCTGAGCTGCTACCTACTGTGATTGTTAGAGATACAACTAATCCTATGGCTAATAGCTAAACTAGTGCAAGGGAATCTTGCAACTCATTCCTACTGCCAAACAGCACAAAGCTTAAATAGCATCTCCATCTTCCTCAAGTAGGCTGCATTAAAAACATATCCTCCCGTTACCATCTGAGACAGCATTGTAGAAAAAGAAACCAAAAACCAAACCCAAGAACTTTTGTAGTAGCCAGCTTGTAATGACATGACAAGAAGGACCAGTGAGGTAAGAAGATTCACAAGATGATGTGCTGTCATCCCTTCCTCTAGCTGACCTTCAAAATGTGTGGTTTGCTGATTTCAGAAGGAAGGTGACCATTATGAAAATGCCCAATCCATTACCTATCCCCAGTGGCATTCAGAACAAGTCTGGCCAGCTTCATGTCTCTGCCATATTTTCTAACAATGTTCAAATGTAGAAGCAGGTAGCAATTGCGACGAATGTAAGTGACAGGACCGTCACTTACTGATATTTGCTTAAAGCTCTACCTCCACTCAGAGCAAGTACCTACCTGCTACACCAGTAGATGGCTCCTAACTCCCTTTAGCAGGACACATTTTAAAGCTAGAGCTCTGTCACCTCTCGAAGGAAAGAATGTTTAATCTTTTTTAATGTCTACAAAAGTCTTGGGACTTGGTCTGTCTCTCATTAATTTCAAGGGGAGCTGGAAAAAGCACTAGAAGACCTTAAAAAAATAACAAACAATGAGAAAGAATAGGATATAAAAATAAAATTTATTGCCTCCAAATCTGCCCCATTCTCTTTTTTACCTTTCAGTAATGGTTACATGTGTCTTCTGCACATTTAAGCATCAGAAAAACATATAAACCATTTTTATTGCATACAGCAAAAATTTATCTATGTATTTCAGCTTAGATCTGCAAGAATCCACTTAAATTTTAGAACTGGAGCGAGAAAACAAAGATGGTCAGTTTTATTCCATGCATAGCAATTATTCCAGCTGTCAGCACAAGCCACTTTTACTGCTAAAGCAAAAGTGTGAAGCATCAAGTGGATCCCACAAAAATAATATAAGTTTATGTAAAAAGACCACACCTTCTGTTCTGTAGTCCCTCGACACTGTTAGGCACAAGTAATAGTAAATTACGAAAGGAACAAAAATGCCATCCATTCAAGGGAGAAATCTAATTTCCTTAGCACCGAGGAGAACCAGAGTTAGTACTGAGTTTCAAAAACATTCACAGATCTTCCGCAACTCTCCCATGCTCTGCTGTACAGAGTGAAATCCTGCTGCTAGTGTAGTCAACAGGAGTTTTGCTATCAACTTCAGTGGAAGCCAGAGCTGTACCCTCATTTTATTATCTAAGCTTACAAGCCCAAAATTTTGCCCTTTGTGGTTTGTTTTCAACAATAAAGAGGGGTGTCCAGCACTTGCTGTAAGGCGCTGAGTTTTTCAACTAGCTACTGGTAATGCTAAATAATATTCAAACTGTGATGTCTCTCAGTCACGAAGGTATGCATATATCTGCAAATGCCACACTTTAGATAAATCACCAGTATAAAAACAGTAATAATTTAATCATTTAACATCATTTAATAACAATCATTTAATCCTGACACCTCTAAAAGTCTCATTTTCTTTAAAACAAAACACAAAGATAAAATCAAAAATCAAAGTCTAAAGTGGATGGTAAAAGGTTTTAATAAAATTTCTCTTCTGGATTCTGCTCCAGGCCACACTGATGTAAACACTGTATATTCCTACCACTTCTCTTGGCTTCCTCAGCATTTACACCTAAAGGGGACTAAATCCTAGAACTACAATACGACATTTGAACAGCTTAGTTAGTACTTCCTGCAAAAATGTAGATCATGTGTGATGTGTAGAAATAGCGGATTATAGAAAGAAAAAAAAAGCAAACCTCTAATTAAATTATACGTCATCCAAAGCCAGGTTGAATACTTATAGCTCATCCACCATAGAAGCCATTGTACATGAAATGGGGTAATGTATAAACAAAGTGGTTTATCTGGGGTATGACTGGAAGCTCCAAGATTGTAACGTCCTTTAAGATAACATTCCAAACCTATCCTTTTAAGTTTTCAGCCAAGAATTTGTTTTTATAATTTGTTTTCTCTTGGCAAAAGGAAACTATACTTCAGGCTAAGTTTTCCCTCTCATTCAATGCCGCTACCACTCCCCCATATTTGGCCAAAAAAAGGATACAAGTGCTTTGAAAATCAAAACTACAGGGAACTGGCTATAGCCACTCTTTGTTGCTGTTTCTTTCTTTATCATATTTACCACAAGGTAACATAAGACAGCTCATTAAAAACACGAGTAATAGTATTATTTTATCTACAGCTGGATCTCACCCTGCAGTTCTCACTCGGGTATCCCAGGCACCGCTAGCTGATCGGAGAGAAGGTGCGGAAAAGGCCTGGTTCCTACCCTAGGGTGACACAGCTGAGACCCCCTCTGCACAGACAGGTAGGCTCAGGACTTAGTACTAATATAACTCTGCTACTGCAATACTTCTTGAAAACACAGTCCTGACTTGCCCACATGAGTAACAGATTTAACTTAGTTTTCTGCTCCCAGACTGTGGGCTCTTCTGCCATGCAGAGCAGTGCTTGATGCAATTTTAGGAATCCTAAGGGCTTAAATCACTACTGTCTCCCCAAACTGTCTATAAGTCACCAGGAACACCTCTAATTCCCAGTAAAACCCCCTCACTTCCAATATGCACTATGTGATGAAGTCATTTATTGAGCATGACCGTTAATAAAACCACAGAGGGAGATTTTAGGGAGTGTCCACTCCCTTCTCTACCAGCTGCAGGGATTTTCTAATCACTTTATACTGCCATAGCACTACACTGAGATTCGGCTGTATTTCTCAGGGGAAGAAAAAGCTGCTGCAGGGTAAATATAAAGCTAATGTTGAGCAGCTTTGAAAAATCTCAGTCTAAAATAATTACAAATAACATCACTCTTAATTGCACTTTGTAAAAGGAAAAAGATGTTGCAACAATCTCCCCCTTTTTTTTCCTGATAACCCCACCTACATATGACACTAAAGTAAATACTATATATCACTACAGAGGCTAAGTCCTCATTTCACTTTGTTGAGCAATACCAGAGTGAGGCTACATCACTGTAAAAAAACATTTCCTTGTTTAATTTTGCATGAATTTAAGTACTCTCAGTTCACAAAATTTAATCTCTTTTTACAGAAGCCCTAACAGGCTGTACAGAAATGTTCTCTAAAAAAGCAAGCAGATAACAATGATACAAAACTTTTGCAGCAAATTTTTGGTGTGGGGAGATAACTAGGGGGTAAGTGTGCAAGCGTGTGTGATTGTTTGTGTAAGCCTCATGCTGTTGCTCGTAGTCTCCTGATTGATGAAGCCCAGTTCATGCTCTCCTGAGAGTCGGCATTTGTTTTTTCAGAAAGAATTGCTGTATTTTGTCTCCTGTCTTTGGGATACTCAGGAGGAAAAACCCTTCGGTGCAGTAGGAACAATTATTTTTTCATCTTTATCCCTGAAAACCATATGGAATTTTAGGACAGGAACAAAGGCTTTCCTTAAATTAAAAAAAAAACCTCAAACAAGGAAAAGGAAAGGAACCTATTATCCACCCGAGACCAAGAGTTAAATAGAATTTTACCTTTATTCCTCAGACAAATGAAAACCCAGACAAAGGGAGAGCTTGTCACAGAGTACTTACCCTAAGAGACTCTGAGGCGGCAAGGAGAAACAGAGACAAGTTCATGACCGACTGGATTCCTCCTCTGCTCCAGTTAATTCAGAGAAGTGTTCAAATTTGCAGCCTTTGCTGAGTCTTCTACCAACAGATTTACAGCTTATGCAGATGCTGCTTTAGAGGCTGTGCTTATTATACAGTTCATGTTGCCATCCAAGTGTAGGCATGTTTTAAACATTCCCTTCCCCTGTCAAAAGGCTAAATTCTGGACTCTTACTCAGTTTCTGAATTCAAAGGCCTTGCTCTGGGCTTAACTAATCTCACCTGGTATCAGCAGTGATCAGGAACTCGGGAATTTAAGCATTTGTAATTCAAAAACTTGCAACTCTTTAAAAACAGTTAACTAAATTACAATGTGCTTGTTAAATTTTACACTCCAAAATCATAATAAATCCCTGCCTTAGAAGAGCCATCCAGTCTAAGTTGGAATTTCCACGGCAAAAATCATGCAAGGCTTTTCATGAGAATATGCAAAGTTAATGCTTATAAAACAATTATTATTGATGATATCTGCATACTGTGTATCCTATTAGACAACTTGGATTTAAAAATACTAAGGAAAAATAGCTATACCCGATGTACATATCAATGAATGAACAAAGACTAATGTGTGCAAATAACAATAATCTCCAAGGTGAAGGACTAGAATCAAAGAATGAAATGTTTTTCTTCTGGAACTACTAATTAACACAGCCAAGGTCAGACAATTTCCTGAAAATAAATATATGATCTTTTTCTGCCATTTTCCCCTTTCGTTTTTTGACCAGTGTTTGTTAAAAACTCATTGTGCTCAGCACACAAGTGTTTGGTCTACAGCTCAGTGCTAGAGAGGCAAAGACACAGCATTCTGTGACATTCACAGAACACCCTGGGCCAATGACATTTTTATGCTTTGCAGCCATTTATAAATGAATTTTTGAAAACAAACCAACCCATCTCTTTATTTTGGAAGGCTGAACTAATGGCCTTGCTTTGGCTAAGTTTCCACTACATGATCAATTATAAAATGATAGTACAGGTTTATTGGGCAGGTGAATACAACAACAGTAAAAAAATACCAAATTAATCTGAGGAAATGTCTACTGAGTGTCTGTTGTTATATACAGAACATTTTAACTCACAAACTCAAATATCCCAGGAATATTTCAGTCTTCACAGAATCACAGGGTGGCTGAGGTTGGAAGAGCTCTCTGGAGGTCATCTGGTCCACCCTCCCTGCTCAAGCAGGTTGATCTAGAGCTGGCTACCCAGGACTGACCATTTTCTAAACCCTGGCTGACACAACTTTAAAGCAATTACTGACCCTTGAGAGAGATTTTGGCGGGGTTTTGTCTTGTTTTTTTTAAATTATTAATCTCAGTATACCCAGAAATGTGGGGATTGTAGAAAGATGGCCTTTGTGCTGATTTCTTTGTATCTATCTGCTTTGTACAGCTTTTGGGAAGTCCTGAGCCAGCAGCCATATCAGCAGAGCTTTCATTTCTATCAGTGATCTCTCTCAGATTTTCCTTCTGGATTATATCAGAATTTGAATTATTTTTTTGCCACCTAATACTATTTCACATTGATAGCATGCAGGGAAAGAAATGAAAAAATTAATGTAGGCAGATCTAAGGGGATTTCTAACTTGTTTTCAAAGTTGTATATTTTAACAACTTCATACTCCAACCTGCTACTTAAACATCTCTGAAATTCAGAGCACAGATCCTCATTGGCTAAATGTTTAAAATATTTTTTTCAACATTAAAAAATCAGTATGTTTATGCAAACTGTTTCTCATTGGTTGTAATTCTATCTCCTAACATCTATTATTCAACAAACGTATGTTAGAACAACTCCTTTACTCCCTCCTCAACATTTCTACAAGAGAATATAAAACTTTTTAAGCCAAGGTGTACAGGGTCAACTTAATCTTGCACACAATCTTTGCAGTGTACAAGAGATTCTCCAGCATCTTTATCTCTTGTGCTTAGTATTTTAAGAGATAGACTATTGATCAACACAGAGAGAAAGCTGACCTGAGTGAGCACCACATGAAAGATTTCCAGTCCAACCAATAATAAACCAAAGTCTTATTTCAGTGAAGAGGTTCTTTTGAACATTTAATCACAGTGTCCATTAAATAGAAATTATATAAAAGCTACATGCAAAAAGTTGATTTTTAAGAAATGTGTACAATTTTATCTTCATATCACAGGAAGGCATCAGAATTTATTTTAGTTACCATGATAACACATTAACAAAGTAGCCACCTCAAATACACTATTCAGGGCTTGGAAAAGGGAGTTTGAAACAAAACTAAACAGGAAGGTTCAGACGGAAATATATTAGTAAAAGGTTCACAGTATTTTCACTTGGATCCAAGTCAAAGTAATCTGTAACTGATAAATCATTTTTATGTGTGTAATTCTTTTATAGGGAAGTGAGTACTTCTGACATTACATTTGTTTGCTGTGTAACTTGTTCTATACTTACCTATTTATTTTGACTGTTAAATGGCTTTACCCTTCAAGCTTAGCATAACTGTATGCAATCAGAAACAGTGCAAGACTGCATCCTGATGCCATCACCTATGCTAACAGCAACCAATTCACACCTGTACAAGAGGGATGCTAACCAATTTTAGGTTTTCAAAATGCAGGGAAGAGGTGTGATCCCCTGACCTGTCACAGGTGCCCTGCCAGTACAAAACGTAGCACAGTGATAAATAAAGCACAGTAATTATTCAGAAATAAGCTACATACAGCTCTCCAAAAACACTGTCCATTTCTCACCAAAAGAATCACCTACTGTGTATTTTCTTACAGTTGTCCTTGGACGGATGTGTGAAGAGGGGGAAAGGAGCACAGCAGGTTTGCAAAGCAAACACAGGCACAGAGAAGCAATTTAAACTCAAGCAATATCTTTACTCACTGCAGCAGGCACCAACGGCTCTAGCTTGCAGCTCAGAAGATGTAAGCCCACAAATGTACTTGCATTAGTAGCTGCTTCCTGTGAGTCTTGGAAGCTCTGGGGAGTGGGTCTGTCATCTCCTTGGTGGAATGGCAGGTTTTATGTACCACCAACAAGCACCCTTTAGCAAAACTGCACTACTACCTCCTGGTACCTAACTGATTGGGTACAAAAGTTTCACTCTGTGGTTAATAGGTATCAGTGACCCAGGCAGCTGCTTTTCCTTTTCAGCCTATGTACAGAATTTTCACCATGGTAGGAAGAATATTCTGATCTCCCAGGACTCAGAGAAGACCATAACTACACCTCTTGTGGAAACTATATGGGTTCTCATTTTGTTAGTGTCTTCTAAAGTAAAAGTTGCTTTGACAGAAAGTATCTGTTTGCAATTAATAGATTGAAAGCAACCAGAGGAAGTACCAATTATAAGAAACTGTAACAGGGTACTTAACTAAAAAGATGTATTTTCAAATCAGTCTGACCATGTTCTGAACTCACTTGAAGAGTATAGTATTGCAGAGAAAGGATTTTGTATCGTCACAGCAAGGGCTGACCGCATTTGTGCCAATTTGGAAAACCTCTCCACTGACAAACAGCTCCATTTGTTTTTAAAGTTGTGTTTACTTACGTCTCTCTAGAACTGGAGCAACATTTCGAAAGTATATTTTAAGTTATTTTTGTTGTTTTTATTTCACAGGAATTTTCTTTCAGGATGCATCTTTAGTTTCCACAGAAATAGCACTAATTGCTTGTGTAGTCCTAGTATTTTCTAGGGAGACTAAAGGGAGCTGTTATCTGCCATACCATGTTTCTGGGCCTTTGCTGGAGGTACCGGCCATGGTGTGCTACAGGCCAGATATATTTCTAAATTAAGCTCATAATCTCTCTGTTTTAGGTAATATTGTTGAGTAAATAGTAACATGAATAACTCATCTGCAGTGATCATGTATGGCTGCTTCTGCTGCACTCCTTACTCTTTGTAAATAAATTCTGAAAGCCCGTCTAAACAGTTTATAGTCTGGAGCTGTGCGAGTGTTGAGGAAAACACTTCAAAATGTGCCTTAAGAGAATCTACATCCTTTATTCTTAGCCCAAATACACTGGTAGGTGGGGTGTGTGTGTGTGTGTGTGTGTGCAATACCTTGTATTCCCAAACGTCTAATTCGAGCCTTAATAATACAGTCCTTCGAATAACACATACTGAAGTTGATCCTTTGAAGCTAACCCAGGTAAGTCCTGAATGGATAAAGATCATCTCTATAAGAATAATTTGGATTTTAAAAGATGTTGAAGACATATGTATGAACTGCTTCCTGGTTTTCAATTAAAAGACAATTTTTTCAAGATGTTTGAGGAACTTTCTAAAGGATTAGGCAAAATCTTTACACATAATGTAATAACTGCTACTGTGATTAATTCAGAAACACCACAGACATCATCTTGTGAACTCAGGAGTTGGCACAAGAGAAAAAATATTGCACCCAAAACATAATTTTGTGTAACCTATAACTCTGCAACCTGAAGTCCCAAATACTTTTCTTTAAATATTGTTTTATGTCATTGTCACCAGCACCACATATGATGATATGGCTTACACTTGCGGTTTCTAACTTATGTGTATTATTCTTATATCTGTGAGTAGTCCTATTGACTTCTATATTAAGCCAAATCATAAGAAAAAGTCCCTTTAAGATAAAACCGTGACTCTGAATGCAGCACTACCATCCCAGCTTTATGGCCCATGATAAGCTACTTTCTCCAAGGCAATATTTGCCCTTTGTATATCAACCACTACAGATTAAAATAACCTTTCTGATAATAATTCATCAAAGCTCTAACTTAGGTAGACTGTACCTTTCCTTTACACAAAAAGCACGCTCATTTTTAATCTAACCAAATTCATAGGGAGGGATTGCAAATTTTACTTCTTTTTTACTTCTTTTTTTAATCTGCAGTAAACTAAACACAGATGTCTCCAGAAGCACGAGGCCGATGATGAGAAATCACAGTTTTTGTATTTGGAGAAATCTAAATATAAGTAGAGGCATCCTTTTCCGAAAGTGCTCACAGATTTACAGCTTTGAAATCATGTACTCTGACTTGGGTTTCCCTCTCTCCCACCCTGCACCCTGACAAATCATCCCTGCCTTCTGTGACTGATAATCCCAGTTGGCTGCAATGACACCTACTGGATGTCAGACCTGATGAACTGCAGACCCTGCTGCTGCTGAGTTTAGCTCGCATCACTGCCAATGTAATGTTCAATACCACAGTCCTCTCTCAGGCAGAACTCCCACCCACTGCAACTCTCTTCCTGACTATTTGGATCTCAGTTACCCCTATGAAGCAATTTCCTGCCTCTTTCAGGCTCATTTCTCAACTCCCAGGTAACAAATTTTCAACCTGATTACAACTGGGCTAGTTTAGTCCAGGCTCTTTTAAAGCAGTTGCATAATCTGAGCTGCTCCGCTGCAGCTGTTGTTGTAGAAAAGTTATTTATAAACTGTAGACAAAATCCTTAGATATTTACAAAAGCTACTAGGCAAAACAGCAAGATATACTGCATCACGCCATGGCTATTGTTTTCACTAGGACCTTTCTGTTTGTTCGTTCCTCACTGTGAGAAACCCACAGCTGCATTTTGGATTTGACTGGGAAAGAATTTAAAACCTTAACGTTCTGATCACAAATTTAACATCGCTAAATTAATGTCATCATTAATTTAATTCATAAATATTGTATCTTCTTAAAATGGAAACTGACTGCATGAATAGCAACACCAGGATTTTTTTAAATAGGCTTGGGGGAAAGACTTGCATTACAGTTGTGTGCGATCAGTCAGCTTTGCTTGCCCATTTGGTGTCAAATAATCAGAAAAAGGAGGAAACAGAAAGTTTCCAGAATATAGTATTTGCAAGACTATTAGCCAGCCTTTTCCACTGTTGCAAGCACACACAGACAAATTAGGTGGAATTAAGTTGGCAATGGGATCAAGATTAATCTAATCTTTACTTAGATTACACTTGCTTTTATGGATATTGCACTAGGGAAAAAGGTGGGGCTCAACGTGGTATCATGGAGGACCAGTGGAGGCCCAATGGGATTCCAGTTTCTAGAATGAAATTTTCTGGAATTAAGTGAGGTCACTAGGTTTGGACAGACTCTTGAGCCATATGTGGTGGTCAGGGACTCCTTGGCTGAGGAAAACTTAGAAGAAAACACTGACATGAACCTGAGCCTCTCTTGTGAATTCTTCCTTTCAATGGTAAAATAAATGAACATGGATCCAAATTAGAAATACATTACCTAAGTTTATTAGGAGCTTAATCGTCCAGTAAAAGACAGAGAATCTTGGATGAACTTCCCTGCAACTCCAGTTCTAGCATTCAGCAGAGGAAATAAAAACATAATACACTAATGAAACACTAAGTTAGAATCACCCACCCACCAGCTGAGTAAAATATTCCTTTTTAAAGTTCTTAAAAAAAAAACAGAGAAAAAGAAATGGATCCTGGTTGGAAAAGGTGTGCTCTGACCATGAATATAAACTTTGAAGCCTGCCTAGAATAAGTGAGATTCTTAACATCTGAAGAAAGAGGAACTCAGCAGTTGGAATGATATATATAAATAATAGATATTTATGATAGGCCACCCAAGCATGATGTCCTGTGACAGCTAAGACAAACAGAAAAAAATCCCCTCAGCCAAGAAAGGAAGCTAGAACTATAACCATTTACAGTCTGTGAAAGAAAACCATGCAAAATACTGTCAATTGATATTTTCAAAAAGGTTAAAACATAAATAAATAAGTAGAGATATATACACTACACAATTCCTTATCAGTAGCATGTTACAGAGGTATTTCAACTATCTCCACCTCACATCAAGCATGACAAAACAATGACATCGAGGAACCTGTCTATCACATGCTATATACATTCTGCCTGGCGAGAACAAACTCTGGACTCAACACTACCTAGACCTTTAATGTAAAATTTTTTTCAAAGCCATCTGCCATTCAGGACACTTGAAAATATTTGTAGAGTTGCTCTCACATCGTTTATCAAAGAGGTTTTCAACATCTAAACTCCAGAAAGGTAGCCCCAGCCCGTGGCTTGACCTGAAAACTCGAAAGAACGGTGCAAAATAAACAAACCACGACCAGACAGAGAGAAGGTATGCATGAGAGGAAGACTAGTTTTCTAACTGAATTCCTTGGCATTTTAATCAAATCCTATGTGTGATAAATTAGCAAAGTCAAGCTGATACCTCTGCAAATAAGCTCTTCAAAAAGCACGAGACACACATAAACAAGTAATGATGAATCAGCTCTTTTTTGTTTGGTCTGAAATCAACAGAGAGCAACTAACAAACTGGAATGCTTGAAGTGATAGAATGCGGAGCTCCAGGCTGCACCAGCCTCCTTCTTCATCCGCATTTCTGAAAAATTTATCTGCAAAGCAGTGATTTGGACTGGTCACCTGCAAAGAGCCACCCCCATGGACAGCACCCGAACAGCCCCAGCACTATGGCACCTTTCAGCACAATACAGTTGGTGGGTTACCTCTGTGTTTGTGCTCAGAGGCAGTTCTTCAAAGTAGTAGACAATGTTTAGCCTTATCTTTAACCTTTCAACCACTAAAGGACAAATTTTGTCCTCCTCACTCTTAACTACCCCATCAGGAACTGCCAATTTGTTTACAGCATTTGCACTCACCATGTCCTTTGAGCAATCTAGTCCGAGACCTCTCTTTAGCTTGACAAACAGCCTGAATCCAAACCTAGTTCAAGAGACCAAAGGTGAACTGAGCTTCCTACTGACCTCCTTTTGATCTAAGGCTTTCAGTTCCTGGCTCAACTAGTCCCCTGGCTGTAAACCTCTTGCCGGTCAGAGAGGAGGAAGGAAGCTGTTTCAACTGCCAGTGCTGGCCATACGAGACAGGACCCTTCTGGAAGTGGAAGGAAACAGTTTCGTTTCTCACTGGATGCAAAACTCCTTGTCCCTTTCAAGAAAATCTTCTTTCTATATTTTTTGGCCCCAATCCATCCCCTTAGAGCTGGCCAGTCCTTAATACTGTGCTTAACTGTGCTGTGTTGTTTCAAGAGACCTGGAGGCACTGGGCAGTAAAAGTAGTACTCAAGCAGTTGAAATTGTCTCCATAAACACACTAGAAGCCAAGCGAGGGGATCCATCACAAATAATATTTACTATAAACTCATCAGAGCTGACACAAGTCAAGTGAAAACAGAAAATGAGATATGGTGACAAGAGTCTCTGAATTTCATTTATACCAACCCATCAATTCAGAAAAGTCTCAGTGAGGCCTCTCAAAAAAATGCAGACTGGGATATCCAGTCACACCACAATGAAAGAATAATCCTGACTGGGATATCAGAAAGTGGCAGTGCCTTATTCAGAGTCACCAATCACCATACAAGTTAAGGTTCTCTTTTTTTCTGGTAAGAAAACTTACTGGGGGATAGATTCAAAGTAGCCTTTGTCATTACCTAATCTGAACTCCCACGTAACACAAACCATTAAATTACACCAAGCTATCTGTGAATTAGTCTCCAATATTCTGGACAACAAGCACCAAAAAAGTGTTAGCACACAGTAATTTTCTACAATGGATTCCCATTTTTGGTGAACAATCGCAAGACTCAATACTGTAGTTTTCAGCCCAAGGAAAACTCACAGCAATTGACAAATATTTGAGAAAGCTTTATCATCTCTCTACCATTTTACAGATACAGGAACTGAAACTCAAAGGCATCAAAGTTAGGCACAGAGAAATTAATCTGTAAGTAAAAGCAAGCAAAATTTATATACACTAATGAAAGTCTGCAAAATAGGGTTTACATGAGATTTGAGTGCTACACAGGCTTGCTGCCTGGGCCTTCATTTTACCCCAGACACTACAGAGTCAACATAAAATAAAGAATTTCTGAGTCCCAGGACCCTTATTTCTTTTACAGAGGGAAACTGCTGCTTATTGTTATTTATATTGATTTGATTTGTATTCTTATAGAGGAATAGCACAATGGTGGGAAAACAAATGGTATATTTTTTCACAGAAGAAACTAATGAAGTTACAGAAAGCAAATGTTCTGTTCCATAGAAGGTTCCATATGCCTGTCTAACCCAAGCCATATTTCTGAGGTTCAATGATGCAAAGATAAAAAGATGACTTTGTGAAGCAAAGGTAAATAGCAACCCAGATGCTCTCATTCATATTCTGAAGTTATTGCCATCAGCTCTGTGACCAACACATTTCACAGCTTGTGAATTTGCCACAATCATAAATTAAAGCAGTAAGAGAGGACCAAGTATAGACCTATAAGCATTTGAAAGGGTTTGCTTTATTTATATTCCAGCTGGGGACCCTACCCACACTCTAAAGTTTATAAGTATTGGAATCCAGTAGAATACAGTCCTCAAATAATTCATTTTATATTTCTGATGGCCTGGATTGTAACTATGTATTTGCACTGCTTCACAAGTTCACATACAATGTAAAAAACTACCCTGTATTCTTTGCCCTTCTTCCAAGCAGAACTAGGGCCACCAGGTGCGAAAAACTGTGTAAACTTAACACAAAACAAGATCATGTCTCCAAGGAAGTGCAATAACCCTTCCTTTTCAGAGGCTTTGTTTAGCCCTCTTGGCTATCACATGAGAGCAAAGTAATAAAAAATTAATCTGGAAAAAAGTTCCTAAGGTCACTGAATTTGGTTCTGAAGGCATAACCAACTATACATAATACCTAAGCACTAAAATCATAAACAGATTCCCTTCTAAAGGAGATTGTCCTTCTACGTGAGATATACTGAGGAGACATGGGAGGGAGAACCTTGTAATGTTGCTCCATAAATGTTATTCCCTAACATCTATTTTGTGTACTAAGTAATATGCAACACTCTTGACTTTCCAGAGTCCAGCATTTTCACTTATCCTACGTTCACTTCATAGAACTTTTTTTCTAGGAAAGGTTATATTTAATGATGTTAAACTACATTGAAAATATTTGTGACATCTGTCAAATTCATTTAAAAAAATTCATTAGGGTCAGTGTAATGGCAATAAATACACAATTAATAGCAAGGGGTTTCTTTTAAGGTTACATTAAAATAACATTTGGGATCTGTCTGAAACTGACAAAATCCAGGGAACTAGCTACAGTCACAATTTGCCCTTAATTTCTTTGTGCCTTGATGAGAAAGGTGCTAAACAATCCATATTTTTTACTCACAGTGCTCCAGGTGCTGGAGTAGAAGAAGTGGTCTCAGAATTAAACTCAGGATTCCCAGTCAGGCAGTTCAGCTTCATTTGGCCTACTCCTTGGGCAAGTTACTAACTATTTTAATCCCTTTTTGTAAATTCTAGAAAACTACATTTAATTCTTCCCACAGCAGTCATAAGGCAGAGTTGTCATCCATTAATGGTGTAAAATGCTCTGAGCCTTCTGCATGGAAAGTGATGCACCATGGCAAAATACTATAGTTCTCTGTACTGCTAGCAGTGCCTACTGATGCATGTGGTAACAAAGTTTTAAATTTAACTCCCACTTTCCTGCTGAGTTCACTCCTTCTTTCCCTTTCTGCATCCCCTATTTTCCCCTCATGACACTATGTGAGACCCTCTCTTTGTTCAGCGAAAAGGACATAACAAAATTTGGACCTCTGCGCTGCAACAATTAGGATCACTGGAAAATGACATTTTTCCTTCAGTGAATTTCTGTGTGCTCTGTTCAAAATATAAAAAGCCAGAGCCAAATTAAATCACATTAAATCTGGGATAGTTTCGAAATTTGCCAAATCAATTACTTAATCTAAAAAAGCTGTAATGTATAATGCACAGTTTTAATTAGGAATGTATGTGCCAAGTACTGCTCATAGCTCAATATTTTGAAAACAACATGCCAGTGACTTCAAGGAAATATAACTGAATCCTATATCTCTTAGCTAAATTGAAAACAGACAAACAGGTAAAAACCTTTTTTCCAAATTTACATCTGAATCTTTTACCAATTATACAGAAGAAGCCATTCTCACAAAGTTTTTAAGTACACCTTAAAATTGCATTTTTGTTACTTAGATCTGAGTGACAAGAAAGATGCATCATGTCTCAGAATTTATTCAGCATTGCTAATTAAACTCATTCCTCGAGGCCTGGGAAGCACTAAACCACTGGCGTGTAACAGTGAAAATTAGTGATTTGAATAGAAGAATCATGAACTTTGGAAAAGAAAACATTACCCATTGGTGGAGCTCACAAAAATAGTCCCTTACAGAAACTAAGTAAGATTAATGAAGGTGAAGTCAAGAAAAACAACAGCTTTTAAAAATTCTCATATCTTATTTTCAAAGGAGCACAACATAAAATAGACTCAGTACCACTAAAAATCTTCAACATGCACATAAAAACCTCACCTTACTATATGGTACAGAAAAAAATTCTTCATAAAAAATTAGTTTAAAAAAATTTTATAGTGAAATTAACCTTCAAGTATTTCCAAATATTTGGGTCCAAATTTTGTCCCTTCAAAATTTGTCATACTTAAAGCTGTTAACATAGATGTTTCAGTGCTACCAGTAATGTTTACGCTCAGTGAAAGAACTATGCATCCTTCCCAAGTTCCTGCTGAAGAGCCTGGAGAACGGCGCATCCAGAACACAGCCCATGAGGGCTCTGCTCCTCCACTTTTCAACAAATGAAGCACAGATATGACAATAAAAATAGCACCACCCGTCAGGATAATGTGGAGGCACGAGTGGCTATTGCATCTGGAAATCCATGATAGAAATAGCAAAGAGGAAAGCTTCAAAATCAGAAGTCATTGCTGAAATGTTGGATTTAATTCAAGGGTTATTCTCCTGGTAGGAATATCAGAGGGGCCAGAAGATGCTCCCTCCTTAAAAGGCAAGATGCTGCCAACCAGCTGGGTCAGGTGTATCTTGCCTGCACACAAGACCAGGACTTCTAGTAAATGGCAGCTAAGCTTGGACCTTGGTGGGACCAAGAAACTGCAAAGCAATAGCTGCCGCAGATGGCTCTCTCAGACTGCCATGACTCCCTGCCTGCTGTGTACCATGCAAAATCTGGTACTTGCCTCTGGCACTTATGGCCTGACTTTCCAGGGCAATGACCTTCTAAGGCAACACTGGAATTCCAAAATACCTGTCTCCTCCTGTGGGCTGGCCATGGGAGATTGGAATTACTTAGTGCAGTGCCATGCTGTGACCTCTGGTGTCGCCCCCAAATCATGCTGGGACATTCACGCAAATGTAAATCCCACAGATGCCAGAAGGCAGCTATGGGGAAACCTGAATCATCGCTGGTGAGTATGAAATTGAACCACTATAACTGTAACAGCGGGTTAGTTCTTCTGCTTCACTAAATCATGAATACATAGATGTATACATAAATGACTGTGGCACAGACACATCTAATATAAACCACATTCTAGGACTTTGTAACTTGCCTGTAAACATCTGCTTCAGTGAAGATGGGACATAAAACACTGGTTTTCTATTGTGTTCCTTTAAAAAAGGGGGGAAAAAGAACTGTGTGATTTTTTAGAGTAATAAACAGACATCCTAGGTGATTTCATTCAGTTGGCTGGATTATTCTGGTTTTTATAATGCTGTATTAGGGCTACAGCATGTTCTGAGACACAGGCCATCTAACAAGCACTTGCAGCTTGCCTAATATTTCCAAGAGTAGAGATGCAACAGCAAACACAGTGCTCATAACCTCCCCTCAGAGCAAAACGCAACTCCACCAACAGCAGGACCCATCTGCTATTGACCAAGGGTTGTGGCTGGTTATAGGTGTTACTCCTTTGGACAAACCCATCTAATTTGTGATTGAGCCATGCTCTGATGAATTTTATAATGCTTCTTACAGGAGTTTTTCAGATCTAGAGTCCTCAGTAACAGTAGAACCTCCCTTCAGTTGCCAGCTGTTCTGCATATGCAGAATATATACGCCCATATATATGGGCATCTAGTCTTTTCATATATGCATTATATGAATCTATACACTCAGAAACCTACTACTACCACTCATCTCTATGAACAAAAAAAAGGCCTTTTTTTTTTAAAGGAAAAAAGGTATCCGGCTTACCAACAGGGCTCAGCTTTTAGACATAAAACCACACTGATATATGAAACCACAATACAAAACCCAGCACCTTCATGACAAGAATATTGTAGCAATAAAAGTGCATCAGCTCTTGAAATCCTGCACTGTTTGGTGATCTGCTCCAGTGAGGTTCTGCAGAGATCCATTACCTCTAGAGGCTATGGTCTGGACCGAGCAGCAAAACACAGAAATGTGATCTCTCTCAGCCTTCACATGACACTTACAAAACTAACACACACTGCAACATAACTGACTACTCTTGTTCAAAACCATCAGATGACTGAACATGCACAGCCGTATAATTACTCTTTAAGCAGATAGTTTTCCTGGTGATTTGGAAAAGTGGGAGAACCCCACTCCATCAATACACACCAGGCAACTGACACAAAATCCAGCCAAATGCTAACAGGAGTTAAAACAATAAAAACCGCTCTTTCCATTAAAGCTCTCTTTTGAGTGCAGAATTCTTAGTTGGTAAGAACATCCCTTCCTACGGTGTTTACATTCAAAGCTATTCTCCAATGCAAATTACCTCTGACCGGTGGTTTTCCAGTAAAAATGCTCACTTTCCAGAATGATTGGTTAATGTCATGAATATAAGATTGGAAATGAAAACACTCCTCAATATCTAGCCTTGCTACAAACAATATCAAGTTCAGTAGCAGCAACGAGTAAGCAAAGCTTTCCTTGAAGATGAATGGTCAAAGCTACGCATAATTACTCTGATAATACTTACTTCTCAGTAGAGTGAGAAATTTCTGTTTGCCCACTTTGTCATGTTGCATTTGTTGTACATTGGACAACTGACTGAAGAGGCATCTGTACTTTTTATGCTCACTAAAGATGACAGACCTTTAATTTGAAGGCCAGCTGGGGCTTCTTTTTAAATATGGGGCTTTCACATTCAAATGTCAGCTCTGAACCTCGTATTAAGCACTTATAAAACCTGCCGTATGGCAAAAGTACCAATGCTGCTTCTTCCCACATTTCTGCACTGTGTCCTGTCCCATCATAATTTTTCAGATGAAAAGTGTTTTTATAGTATGTTAATTTTCAGCATTGCATACAATAGTCAGCAAACGAATCTGCTTAAATCACAGGAACATAAAATTCACAATAGTGTGAGACATGATTTTAGGAATGCATGTGAGACTGTGACAGTATTCTATTATCCAGCACTAATAATTAACCTGCCCCTTCACTGAGCTGAAGGTAAGGTAGACATTCTTAGGTGGACAATTAACACACGTAAAATGAGTTGACCCTAGCATCAATTTCTCTTCATCAGCTACATTTCTACAACTGGATCCCATGCAGACATCTACACTAAACAGACAAGATGAATCTTATCCTTAGTATACGAACACGAAGCATTTCTTTCTCTAGGATCTAAGTTCATACTTCTATTCCCTGAGATTCATTGTGTAGCCTTATTAAATCTTGGCTAGAAGGCTATTAAAGTCCTTAATTATACTAATCTTAGGATGTGCTTTTTAGAAGTATTTTAGAAAAGTAGAGGCAGTTTCTTTATTTTGAGGTTTCTGGGAGCTCTGTCATTTGGAATTCTTCACAGATGACTCAAGAAATTAAATGCTGTAGAATCCAGCAGAGCTGTACAACATTACAGAGTTGTAAGTTCTGATCAGTTCCTACTCATGCAAACATGCAGCAGGAAGGAGTACTGAGAAGGGATTATGCAGAGGTTAAAATATAAAATACTGCCTGATTAGAGGTATCACATTCAAATAGTTATATAAAACTGTTGCTTTTTCAGTAGGTATAGACCTTGGTGTCATAACATGGCAGTAGACAAAAGCTTGCACTCAGCTGTAAAGCATAAACTTTTTGACAGTGTCAAGTTCATGTGGTTCCCTGAAGATATTTCTCAGACAAGGAGGACAGCAGGATATAGTAAACTTAAAAACAACAAAAGACGAAGATGAAGGGTAGTACCTATGGAAGCAAAAGACAGCTCTTAAAAAACTGAGATTCATCACAAAAGTTGACTCTACAGAAAAGAAAGAAAAAAGTGATAGTTATACATTATTTATTTGAAATACGTAACTCATATATAATTATATACTGAAACTTTAAAAAAAGAAGTTAAATTACAAAAACTAGCAGTGCATTTAAATGGTTAAGAAGTTTCTGAACTGCTCTCTTTCCTAAGAAAAGATGTTCTCAGGTTGCCACTACCCTGAAAAAATAGCTTTCCAGCATTTGAGTACTTTTAAAGAAAGTATTTCTAACCCAGCAGCACATTAATATGTCCTTGAGGATAGAGCAAGACAAATGCATATCACATATCACTGTGCTCTTAGAATTAAACAGCAACGCAGAATAACAATGGTAGCGTAACTCCTAGTGAGAGGGATTCTTCAGAAATGGAAAGGTGCACTGTTTTAGAGCTACCTCTGCTCCCTTCTAAGACTTCTATACAACACTAGCATGCTGCACTTCTGGTACCTTAGAGGGGGATATATCCTTCAAAACTTTTCTTCAAGACAACTTATGGGACCTTTTCTCACAAAGAGGGTCAGAGCCACAGACAAATGATTAGATGTATGAAAAGATTTCTTGATGAGGAAAGACAGTCACTATTAGGACCATACAGCTTAGAGAATTATTAAGAGAGTATTCAGCAGATGCATGTTAAAGAAAGAAAGATACAGAGAAAACAGGCACTCTGTATTTAGTCTGTATTATAACTGACTTTTAATGAAACTAAAGTGTAACAATGCATAATTAACTAGTGGAACCCCTGGCTTTACTAAGCTTGGAAAAGGAATATAAAATGTTGTGAAGACATGCTTCCCACTCATTTTGAGATATTTCTCAATATTTCTCACAGAACACCTTCCTCTCTTCAATAAAATTATAATTGAAAGCACTATAAAAATGGTGTGATTCCATGGATCAGCTACAGAGCTCTTATCATTATGATTTGGTAATCAATGACAGATTGTAAAAACATTCAATGTTTTATTAGAGAAGGAAATGATGTTTACATTTCATGGTATGTCAAACAGTGGCTGAGAAGAGATATGGAAGAACCTTTCCACTCCTTTTCCCTTGTCTTCCCTGGACAACTTGTTCTGACAGCCTGTTCTGGAGTTCCATCCCTCATCCTCCAAATCATCCCCCAACAGCTACGATCAGATGCAGCACATCAAACTACATGATACATTATGACACACTCCTCTGTGACCATGCTAAATGCACTTGCAAAACTGCATGCATTTACAGAACACATTAATAAAGTTTTCTTTAGAGACACCCTCTTCAAATTTAACATTACACTGTTTACACTGTAGATGGTCACCAGAATGGAATTTAACTATCATCTCATCCATTTGAAAAATATTGCCATATCTTGGACATTTAACAAGGTTTCCACAGGTTTTATATGGGTCGAAGGGAGGGAAAGTGCTTCTAAGATACTGTTAAGATAACGCTTCCATTCCACTTAGACTGGAAACTGCCTTTTTGACACCTAAAGCTGCTGAGTTCTTGATCTGCTTTTCTTCAGTTAGAGAATCCATTAAGTGATGAACAACTTCTGAAACAGGGTTATGCGCTTTTTACATTTTATGCACATGGCCTCAGTTTCCTGCAGCTACTTTCAATGTTTTTGATGTGTGAATCAGCCATGGGCCTTTGACTGCAAGGACTCCAGAGTACAGTACTGAGAGGTAAAGGTAAAGCACGCTGAACTCTCAGGACTCAGTTTGTGGATTTGGGGGCACCATTCTGGCACCTGAGGGAGTTGTTACAGAATTCTGCGAATTTTTTTCGGGATGCCTTGAGCAGTACATGGAACAAAAGCCGTCAAATTTCAGGTAAGTACCATTCTTCTGAGATTCATTAAAAAAAAAAAATTAAAATCCAGAACTTCCTATCTTGCCTGCTCTAGCAGCAACATTTTCTCTAAGGCTATCACCAGATTAAAAGAAAGTTTTGTTTACATTTCAGTCTTCTCAGACAAGATAGATTTTGTTTTGGGAAGATGTTTGGTTTGTAATGTAAAGTGCTTATTGAAAGATGTTTATGTTTTCTCTGTATGTAAGTGTTGTGGTTTAACCCCAGCCGGCAGCTAAGTGCCATGCAGCCACTCGCTGGGATGGGGAGGAGAATCGAAAAAACCAAGGTAAAACCTGTGGGTTGAGATAAAGACAGTTTAACAGGACAGTAAGGGAAGAAATAATAATAACAACAATAATAATAATACTACAAAATAAGTGATGCACAATACAATTGCTCACCACCTGCTGACCGATGCCCAGCCAGTTCCCAAGTCACGGTGCCCCCAGCCAAGTCCCTCCAGTTTATATATTGAGCATGACGCCGAATGGTATGGAATATCCCTTTGACCAGTTTGGGTCGGCTGTCCTGGCTGTGTCCCCCCACAGCTTCTCACTGGCAGGGCATGAGAAGCTGAAATGTCCTTCACTAATGTAAGCACTACTTGGCAAGAACTAAAACATCAGCATGTTATCAGCATTATTCTCATACTAAATCCAAAACTCAGCACTATACCAGCTAATAGGAAGAAAATTAACTGTATCCCAGCCAAAACCAGGACTGTAAGGTTTTCCAGAGTCTTTAGTGGTGTTATAAGATGTATTTCATAGCATGCTCACACAAGAATAGGCTGTTTAAATTACTATGCAAGACCCTGTAGCTACAATAAAAGCTGCAAAAAAGCAATGGTAGCCATAGTGCAGCAAGGCTTGCGTTCCGATAATGCTAACTCCACATTAAACACTTGCTCTGTGTGTGACTTGGCAAAAGGTTCTTTCCAAAAATTACAACTCAACTCCATTCTTTTCTTGCCTTTTTTTCCCCAGGAGAAAAGAGAGAAGGTTGATAGGAATAAATACGTGTTCAGATAGCATATCTTCTTTGACTAAAAGTCTAACTTCTCAGTTACAAAGGAAGCATAGAACATTCTTTAACTTTGTATTTTCATCACTGAATCAAAGATAGTTTAAAAAGATAATTCCTAAATAAACTGAAACAAGTGAATTTCCTAAAAAACAGTGCAAGAATATTTTTTCAAAATAAAATTATTTCAAAACTCCGTAGCAAAATGAGCAAAATGCTCCTCTTAAAAACCCAAGTGTCCCGTTCTTTCTCCAAAGTTCAGATTAACTACCCCATACATTCTTCTTCTGATACTCAATAAACTGCATTGATTTGTTTGTGTCCTTTTTCACTGGACACCTAGAAAGGCAAAGCTCATTTGCTTTGTGTAGACACAAAGGGAGACCACACCATTTACCAGAACAGAAATCACTTTTCCTTATTACAGTGCAGCATGCTGTTTTGTACTTGTTGCCATTACTAGATGAGAAACAAAGTAATTTTTTATATTATTCCTGCCCCAAACCACTGTATTGTAGTTCTACAATACCTGAAGCATGAATATGCAATATTGTTTCTAAGTATCTAAGTTGTCCACTTGGTCAAAGAGCTTCGTGACTCCTGGAAGAAGTGTGGCAATGTTAAGGAAAGACCAGAAGGATAAGAAAAAATCTGTAATTAAGATGATGTTTTGTAGAGTGTGTGGCAGAAACCACACAAAAATCATTCCACAGAAATGTTAAAAAACTTTGAAATATAACTAAGTCATTTAGATGCAGTTTTGGTTTAAATATGAACTTGCATATATATCTCTCTCTCTATGTATTTATCTATATCTCCCAGAAAATCCATAGATAATGTACAGAAATGATAACTATCACTGAATAAAACCCACTACATTACAGATTAATGAAAAAATCTGAACAAATCCTGAACTGCCCAAGAAAGGGTACACAGTTCTGACAGTTCCCTTAGTACAGATGGTGGGAGTAAAACATATCCACATGATAATCACATCCTTACCAAAATTGAAAACGTATGTGAAAGTCATGGTGGTCTTGCAAAAATATAAACTCATAAACGATTTCTTGATTTGGTGTCATCATTCATTTCTTTCATTTGAAAAATCAGTTTTAGTAGGACATACAAAGATTGATGGCTTTTTCATAAAAGGATATTTTATGAAATAGTGAAATGTAGCATATTTCTACCTGATAAATGCAGAGACCTGTAAACTTTGAACCCACATTGGCCTTTGTTGCTCATGACCCTGTTTAAGTGATTTATTTTCTTTTAACAACTGCAGTCTGCAGGAGGTAGAATAGACCGTGTAGATCTTTAATTCTGTTGAAAATTGAACAGTTTAAACAGAATGGCTGACATTAGAAGACCTATTACTGAAAAGTCATATTATCTTCATTTCAGTATCCTTTTTAGGAGCAATATTTATGGTTGGAAAAAACATGTAATTTATAAGAACAGCCTGGTAGGCTGCTGCAGAGCAATGGAGGAGTTGGCATCCTTGGCCCCACATCAGGGTGTCTAGTGGACTGCATCAAAGCTAGAGACTCTGGAAACCTGGCATGTGTAAAGGTATAAAATCAGGAAATTTGCCCATTGCCTAAAACAATATCTTGAGGGAACTGAACATACCCTACCTTTGTGAAACATTTGGATTTCAGATTTAGAAAATTCCAAGGAAATTCTCTGCTAGAATTTATCTGCCAGGCTCTCAATACAATGGCAGCTTTATCTTTGACTTAAATTACTTCAGTTTCTTTTTTGCCCCCCCTTCACTGTTTTTTGTTTATATTTGTTAATGTGCAACAAAGTCAAATAGCATCATAAGCAAAATTCCTACTCCATGGTATGTCACCATGGAAGTTAAGCAGATCAGTCGTCTTCCACATGTAGGGAAAAACCATCTCAAATCCAAAATATTTTCCATACAGAGAGTCCAACTTTGTTTCACAAGAGTGGGGACTCAGGTCAGGTAGTTTCCGCAGTAGCACGCCACACTACTGCTCTAATAATCTTCATTAGATGACTGGCCTACAAAATCTTATCAGGCTTTAATACGTATCTCTGCATTATCACGTAGTGCCCAGGGCTCCGTCCTATAATATTAAATGGATATGACCAGCAAAACAAATAATGCTGGTTTTATTCGGTTTTGAAGTTGCTCATTCATGAAACAAGTTTCTTAGGTTAAGCAAATTCTGTGTTTGTGAAACATCTCATGAATATATGGTGCTGTAATAAAAATAATAAATGTTTAAAGCTCCCCTACTTTTCTTTACTCTTCATTAATAGAAATAAATCTTATGAAGCAGATAAAAGTATTACAATTAATCCCTCCTGAATAAAGAGAGTATGTACTATTCTTTTCAATAGGAGAGAAGCTGGCTTTGACTAGAGTGGCAACAACTGGCAAACTGATTCTATAGTTTTGATTTATTGAATATTAGGAAATTGACTTTTTTAATAACAACTCCATTTAAGTATTCATTAAAATGGAATTAGTACAAGCAGGGCCAGATTCTGCTACCCATATTCTTGTCAGACAGCATTTTATTACAGAAAAGTCTCACTGACATCAGTGGGATTACTTGTAAAAGACTGTTCAGCATGAGCAAGAACACAGAGCAAGATCCTAACAGGGTACAGGGGACTACAGAGGTTTTAGGTACTCCTCCCTGACCCCAAAAGCACCCCGCACACCCTTCAGCAATGGCTGGAGCAGTATGTAATTGTGTGCCCAAGGCACCTCCTCCACACTGGTGTGCATCAACTCCTGGATCTCACCAACACAAATACGTGACCCACCTTGTCCCTGCCCCAGGTATATGGGACGTGAAATAGCTATCTTCATCCTCACAAAGGAAATAATTCCCAAAGGTTGATTATTTTGCTTTAGACCTTATGCTAAAGATATTTATCTTGATAGTTCTTTCAGTTTGAGAAAGTTTGACCTGAAGAATGCATAGCACATGTTGCCATAAAAGGGATGGATTTTGATTTATAAGAAAAATCACTCAGAAGGAAAAAAGTAGGGGGCTATAGTAATGGATCTTATTAAAGGATCAAGGCTGCATACTCTATTTCTCTGAATTACACAGCAGAAGAGAAGACAATCTTGCGTTTTTGTTTTGTACACTCCTGATTTAAATATATATAAAAACAAATTCCAGTAAACTCTTGTGATGGTGCAGGGTAAAGAGAACTGGTTTAGTTATAAATACTGTTGATAGTTAGAAAAAGCATATTGACATATACAGAACCCAAAATGTCTCTCAAGCTCTGAGTTCTGGCATCTGTACTATCTTTCTTTATTCAGTAATCTCTCTTAACAAGCAGAGGAGGAGACTAAGAAATTTGACCTCTATACATAAAGCAATGACATACGAGCAAATGGTGAATATCCTAACTTATCTTTCATTCAAAATTATTTGGCAACTGATTTCAGAAAATAATCTCTGGTATATAAGCTGTACTTTCGTATTTTCATTACATACACAGGTCATATGTGGCATATACTTCTACTTCTCGATTGGGCGAACATAGTCAGAATCCAGTCCTGACAGCAAATACTTCACCGTCTATTCAGTGTACATACAGCTCTTCTTCCTCTAAAAGGCTGCTGTTTCTGCGGAATTCCTTAGCAGAAAACTCATTTGCCAACAGAAAATCAAATACGGTCAAAGCCAATTTGTTTAACACTTCTTTAAAAATACCAGAAAATGGTCTACTTCTGTTTGTAAGCATCATTAATAAGCAGACTACTTACTATTATTTAACTTTGGTTTAAAAACTAGCCACACTAGAGGTTTCTATTGTAAAGTTCTTGAAGGTCAGACTTGAAAGCTTAAACTTCAGGTTCTACTGAGATAAAGGCACTGTGCTTTGCAAAGTTATGCTATTATCCCTGGTTATAATCTTCACTGACTTCAGAAATAATTGCTTTCCTTAAACAAAAAGGAAGTCTGATTCTAATTTGCTATCTAGATCTACATACTTATATTCTTTTTATAGATTTTTGAACAAGTTATCACTGGAATCTTCCTTCACTCAAACATAAGTGAAAGTTTTATCTTACTTCAGATATCACAAAAATAATTTATGACTAAGGAAACAAAACCTTTTGTCTCACAATATATTTCTTTGCGACAGCTGTGGTATTTCACTGAAAGCACAAAAGCTGTGATGGTCTGGACTGCAATCAACCATTTTTAATAGGAAATTTTTACAGACTTTTAATAAGATCTCCTAACATAATTTATGGGGAGAGGTTTTGAAGTGAAGAGGCATTGTTTGGCAAAGTGTTCTTCCTCTAATCTCAGGAAATTTAAATAATCGAGTGCTCATTTCCTCTAAACTTAAGATTTCTCCTAAAAAAATGGTTAAGAAAAACACCTGCTACACTAGCAGCAAAATAAGTGTATCTAGAGTCCAAACAAAATATATTTCTAAAAGCTTTTCAAAGGCAAAATGCTCCATGTCATAACCCAATATTATTAATAATAATGCAATACTGAATTTTGCTTAAATTCAGAATATTTAATGAATATTTTGAATGAAGATAGCATGCTGGTTGGGATAACTGCAGGTAGTTTTTTTAAACTGATACAGTTGAGGGGAACTGAAATAAGTGGGCAAATGTGGAGAATTTACAAACAGTTTATAAGAAAACCAGATAAGCACCCAAAAGTTACTATACTTACTGAAGTTATCCAGAGTTCCTCTGACTACAGAACTTGGCTGGAAGAGTAAGGACAACAGGCTTCCCTCTGAGATCTCTGATATGTCTTGCAAGAAGAGGCTTAAAGGCTATTTCAGCACTTTCCCTTTAGCCCCAGCCAGAACTAGGGGAAAAAAACAAACAGAAACATTGAGTAGGAAGCACATTTCTACACATCAATAAAGCTAATCAAAGCTTCTGAATACGAAATTGATTTAGTTTGGCTGATGGGGATTTTGGATGAAATTCTGAATTATTTTTTCACCCTTTCTGAGTAACTCATTGTCCATAATTCTGACTTAAAGTAACAGCTGGTCTAACTGTGTTCCCCCAGTCTAGGCTGGTTAGAACATCTCTCCCAAAGGAGGAAAGAGAGGAAAAACCTCTAAAGGAAGAACGCACGAACAGCTACGAGGCACTACCCGGGATTCGTCCAGGTCACTGTGTGACAAAGACCTCAAGAGGGCACTCAGCACAAAACGTAGTGCGTTAGAGGAATGAAAGGGGTCTACAATCATGTCATTGGCTAGTTTTCCCAGAAGGCAGTTATCCTTACCCAATTTTCCAGAAACCCAACTCAGCTTTCATCTCATCACTACAGATATAGAACTGTAAAAAAAAAGAAGAAAAAGAAATTCTGAAGTGGTAAAACATGCCATCACAGATTCTGTATTTCTTTTCTGTTTTGAAGAAGATTTGTTTCATCAATGCTTTTAACAAAAGACCAGTTTCTAGAACCAACCCTAAACCCTTTATTTTCAAAAGCTGTCTGTTGATTTCAAAGACCTGTTGCCTCCAAAAAGGCTGCTTTTTAAGACGCCTCACCTGAAGAACTTCGTTGTCTTCAGTAACTACGTTCAAAGCATTTAGGACAGAATATTGCTCCTTAATAACTTCTTGATGTCTTGAGAGACTCCATCTCTTTCTCTCTCTCTCTTGTTTGCCTACAGAAACAAAACAAAACAGTTTACAGTGGGAGCCAATCAAAATTAATCTCTTCCCTTCATCAGCCAAGACTTACTTGGATGTTTCTTCCTCCACGTGCATACATACAGACATACACACATGAGCCAGTTCTGAAATTGCAGTGACCCCCTTTGGGTTCCTGCTTTGGCCTGTCCCTGAGGCGCTGCTCCCAGCCCACCCTGCAGACCTGCCTGCTCCAAGAGCTGGCTGGCTGAGCCTCCCCAGCCCTGGTGCACCAGTCCTGGCAGCCTCCGCAGGGACCTCTGGCTCTCTCGGCAGAGCTTTAACTCCATCCAGGCCCTGTTTCTCAACTGGCTTCACAAACTGCAGACCGGACTATAAACAATTGCCTCGCTTCCACAGAAATGTCATTATACCAATAAAACTGAAACCCTTTCTTCCACTACATCCTCTTTACATTGGTAGTTTCACAAAACATATACTGCCCTCTTTATATTCAAAGTGGACTTCCTGATGCACAAGTTCAAATCCCAGCTATCATCTATCATCTTAATTCTTCTGGGACAAATAAAGTATCATGTAACATACCATATGTGGATATTTCAGCAAAGCTCTTTAGAGTCATGTCCTGTCTACCCAGTGTGATCAATGGTTATTTTATTTTTGTGTACTTAGAATAATACATGGCAAACCTCCACCTGGGTGCACTACCTAAACAAAAACTAGACACTGAGGTTGGGTGTCAGTTCCCTATGTGACTCAGGCCATTTATATACTCTGGGGTATCTGAGACATCTGCAGAGGAATCTCAGGCACAGCATGTGATCTATGGGAGACTCATGGCAGCCTGCACCCATGCACGATAACCCAGAATGCAAATTGGCACTAGGCACGTACTTCAGCACCTGAAATGTCTCCTAAAGATCCGTGCAAACCTAATGTGTGATGTATCCCTATTCCCGCAGTGTGCTGGATGCCAAGTTACCTTTATTCTCACAGGACTGTATCAAGCAGTACTAGAGGAAAGTCATCTGCACTTTCATAATGCTTAAAAAATCAGATCCCATTCCAGGTTAGGCGCACAAAGAGGAGACCTATCTCTACACCTATCTATGACTTCCAGAATGCTGACATATGAAATACAAAACACTAACAATTAGAATTTAAAAAATCTGTTTAAAAATGTTTTTAGTAAAGATACCTCATCAGTTAAAGTAGGGATATTATTTAAAAAATACTGCCCAAACTAGAATAAATTAACTAGCCAGGATTTGGAGGATAGAAAGATTAAGATTTGAACCATTATTCAAAAGTAATACAAGCATGTAGATGATCAAAACTAACTTGAGTCATGAACTTTATTAAAAGCAGTGTGGGCCTTTATCAGGTTCATTGTGCTCAGCGCTGTGGAAACTCAGAAGCAGGTGCTACGCCTGCTCCGGTTATTACACTCAATAACTAAGTCTAGTCATTATTTGGTCATGTTTGTAGGTGAAAAAAAAAAAAAAAAGAGCTTTGTGTACAGCAGTCTTACTAACTTGAGGAAATCAGGTGAGTTTTTAAAAGATGCTTTTATCCTTGTGAATTATGGTGGGTATAATGATAATAAGGTGATGTGACTAATAATGAATTCAACCTTTATTGATAAAAGGTTGAAACTACTAGTGCTTTCAATATCTTCTGCATATTTTATATAAAACCTATATTAGAAACATTTCCCAGAATGTTTGGTGATGAAAAACAAACAGGTCATGGACAGAATCGTGCTCCGTGTGTTAGTTGTAATACAAATGTGTAAAACTCAGAGCATAGAGCCAAGACATGCAAAGGCTGTCCTGCAAACCCACAATATTCACAATATTCTCCCAAGCCTCAGTTTGTGACTTTAATTCCTGCAAATTGCCCAGTAATTTCATAGAAGAATTAATTTTCTTCAGCTTTTGCAGAAGGGGAGGAACTCCCACTCCTCAGCCGGTGAAGCTGAATTCATCAAGATTTGTTTTACTGGGGAATAAAAAATTTTCAAAGGCAATGTCCAGGACAACAAAAATAGCATCTGCTATTTTTTAAGCACAGCAACAGTCTAGAGTGGCATCCTTTAGTCTATACATCCTTTGACTTCATTATCCGTTGCTAGTTTTTCCTAGTTACCTTCCAATATATTGGCAAATGTCTTTGAAAACTCCAAGGCTCCCATTAATATTCAATGAGTCTACAAAGTTTGTGTAAATGATTTCTAAATACAAACCCCTGTGAACACCAAATATCGTTGTTAAGGCTCCTTTTTATTTGTGTTTCCACATTTATTGCCAAAATCTCATTTGTAAAATTGGGGCTAAATGAGTGTTTCACTGACAGCAGAGCAATGTCTCTTTTTGCTGAACAGTGTCAACACTAGGAAGGCACTCAGTGGTATGATCAATAAAGCAATATAGCTTTTTTCATACTGGAGATTATTTATTTAAAGTCTTGAAGCATAAAACACTGCCTCCAGTCCTGGTGAATGGTATCTCATTCAGTTATTTTACATCAGGGACAAGACTTAACAAAACACTGTACCATCAAGATGATTCACACGTTCTAATGTGAACACCACAAAACACAGCGCCGTAGTACCAGCCTCAATTCTCACTAGCAGAGTAATCATCTCAGGTCTCCTTTCCTCACACTTCGAAACTCCATTACTGGTTGTCAGACTGTATTTCTCCAAATAAATATGTATCTTGAATTTAACAACTTTTAGAGATACTTTCTAGCCAGTACTGTTATGTAGTGATAAGGGGCCATCCATGAAGCCTTCTCTCAAAGCCCTCCAGCTCTCATTAAATAAGTATTTTGAAAACGTTTAACCCCAATAGTCGTGAACTTAAGTGTTTTCTGAATTTCTATAGCCCACGAACACAGCATAAGCTACAGTGAAATAAAAGTTTGCTTGTGGTTTTCTTTTCCCCCCTACTTTTTTGTGGCTTTCACTTTAGCCTTTGAAATATTGGGAAAGTCAAGCTATGTTCGCGTTGGTCTGCCAGAGCTGTTGAATTGGAATTTTCTTACTCTCTAACTGAAAAAAATGTGCAATACATCGGGTAGACCCAGTCCTTGTTTGTTACTCCTAACTGGAGTATGACCTAAAGTGGGATTAAGACAAAGAAAGCAGCAGGTTACTAACATCTGGTTAGGAACTTTTGTCCTCTCTCTCACCAGGTTTCACTCCCAACATACCTAAACCAAGCCTATTATTTGAACCCTTGCAGGACAAAGCACTAGGCAAGAACTTATACTTTTTGGGAGGGGAGGAGCAGGACATACTCCTTTTAGGCGGAGAAAGGAAAAAAATCTCCTTCTTTGCACATGGTATTGGTCGTGGCGTTACAGACATCTATCGCATACAGGCACAAGCGCGCCTGGGAATACCTGACTCATGGCGGCCAGCTACTCCTACCTCCCTCGCACAGGGGAGCGCTGAGGCGAGCCGCCCGCCCCCCTGCCGCCCGGCAGGGCGTGAGGCGGAACCCGGGCCCGGGCTGCCGCTAAGTCGCCCAGCCACGGCGAGGGCACCTCTGCCCCGCAGCAGGTCTCCGCCGGCGAGGGCCCGGGGGGAGCCGCAGGCGGAGGCTGGAAGGGGCCCGCGCCCGTCTGAGGGGCCGCAGCCGGAGCTGGGAGCCGGGCGGCCGGAGGCGCCTGCCACCGCCCTCACGTCAGCTGAGCCCAGCTCCCCGCCAACGGCCGCAGCCGGCACCGCCCAGCGGCGCGCGGAGCGCGAGACCCCGCCTGCCAGCGGCGGGGAAGCGGAAGCGGGCGGTGCGCGGCGCCGGAAATCTCGCTGCCTTTCCGGTGCGGGCGGCGTGCTCGGTCCGGCCGCGGGAGTCTCCGCCGCCATGAGCGTCCCGGCTTTTATCGACATCACGGAAGAGGATCAGGTGCTGCGGCCGGGGCTCGGCGGGGAGCGGGTCGGGCGGGTGCCGGCGGCAGGGCGAGGGAGCTGGGCTCCGGCCCGCGGGGGCCGAACGCGGGGCGGGGAAGCAGGGCAGGGCCGGGCCGGGCTGCTGCGGCCTGTGCGGCGGGACCGGCGGAGCGGGGCCCCGGCGCCGGGCCTGTCAGGCCCGCCCCGTTGACGGGGGCGCGCGTACCTGTCCTGCCGAAGGCTGCCGTGCTCGCCGCCGGCCCGCGTGGCTGCCCGAAAACTTGTGCGCGGCAATTCCGAGAGAGACTTAACAGGCGGATTAAAAAACTGTAAACTGAAAGCTACGTCTGTGTTTGCCATTTCCTCTTCGAAGTGCTTCACCCCCCTAATACTTTGTTTCCATCTCTCCCCAGCAGTACTTTGTTTGAGGAGAGGAAAACTTAGTTTGGGTACAGGCCAGCGTACTACTCCTGCGTCTTGGTTTTGCAGGATTCCCAATACTACGGGCATGGGAACTGTGAATTTTGTCTTTGAGTTACTTCTTTGGTTTGTCTTTGAATTTTAGAATCACAGAATCATTAAGGTTGGAAAAGACCTTTAAGATCATCAAGTCCAACCGTCAACCCACCACCACCACACTCACTAAACCATGTCCTGAAGTGCCATGTCTAGGTGTGTTTTTTGAACACCTCCAGTGATGGTGAAGGGTTTGTTGTTCCCATTCAAGTGGTGTATATATACACACAGTTGGTAATCTACAAGAAGTGGCTATACAACTACTGTCCTTCAGTCCAGTTTTCACTTGCCTTTACATGTCTAGTAAATCCCCGTCAAGTAGTTAGCCTGAAACATCTTCAGTACAGTGAAGGGCCCTAGAGCATTTCGCTGTGACTTATGGTACCATAATGATTTGACACTGAACTTGGTGTAAATGACACCTGGTGTCACAGTAGCATCCCAGTCAGAGTTCCCCTGTGCCAAAAGTTGTATGTATGGCTTCATACAGAATGTCTCTGAAGGCTTGTGGTTCTGTTGCTGAAACCCTGGATTGTAAGGTTAATGCATATGCCTGTCACTGGGGGAAGTGTTTTCTGAGCGTAGGCTTAAATCCTGCCAAGGTAAGGCAGGTCATAGGATTATGTTGGGAACTGTCTTTAACTTGTTTGAAGACTGTAAGTTCTGCCTTCTCTAAGGTGCTTTCATTTGTACCCTTTTCTGGTGAAGACGCAACTAAATGGTTTTATTGTTTTCTGAAGTTTTCAAAGGGAATAAAAGGTAATGAAAATTCATACGAAGAAAGCATCTTCATCACAAAAACTTACTAGGCCTGCTGTCCTCTGACAGTGGTTGTAAGTGACGTGTTCCTATGGCGAGGAAGCTCAACAGCTGTGTGATCTATTCCGTTACTGGCAAACCAGCCACAGCATGTGCTCTAAGTCTGTGTTGGCGTTGTACCTTAAAGTGGAAGAGAGGGAGTCTTGTAGGAGACAGGCTGGGAGGGAGAAGTGAGAGCTACTCTGAGTAAGCGGTGGGGGCAGAGGAGTGGTTGCACAACAAAAATCTTTAAGAAATTTCATTACTTTGACTTTGCTGTTCACAAAACTACTGTTCTGTTTTGTATGTGTTTGTCTGGACTTTTTTTAAGGCTGCAGAACTTCGAGCTTACCTGAAATCCAAAGGAGCAGAAATCTCTGAAGAAAACGCTGAAGGTGGACTTCACATGGACTTGGCACAGATTATTGAAGTCTGTGATGTGTGCCTGAAAGAGGATGACAAAGGTTTGCATCTTTAAGTCTTGTTGGTTTTGCTAAACATATCACCATCAATGCTTTCCAACAGTAACAGCTGGCAGCATTTGGAGGTATGTTGCATGGCTTGCGTGTTAATGCATGCATCTTTATAAAACTGGAAGTGCTTACATCCATCACCACCATGTAAAATTTGCATGTACTCTACCCCTTCCTTCTCCAAACATCCAGCGCCCTTTGAAGAAGTCAGAAATTAAGGTAGACTGTACTTGTTGCGAGGGCATAGCGAGTTGTATATAAAAAAGTTTTCCCTTGGAAAAAAAAAAGATAAAAATAAGACTTACTGTCAGTTAATGGCTGTGATGCTTCAGATCAACAAAAAATAAGGTAACAAAAATTAAAACTAGACATCTGTGAGTAAGCATTTTAAGGCCTGAACATTAATTGATTAATATTGTCTGAAAACACTAGGATTTTCAGGAGTCAGTAACTCTTTTTGAGTTAGGACTGTGGCTCCTTAGAAACTGCACATTTTAATGACACTGATAATGTGGCGGTCACCTTAAATGATCTTTCTGTGCCTCCTGTGCTCTGTACACAGAGTATTTTGTATACAAATTCCATTTAGAACTTTTACGTGTAAAAAATCAGTTGCTAATGTGAGTAGTGTGTGGTGTTTGAATGAATGCATGATTCATCTAAGAAGGAGTACTTAAGATTATTTTTAATTTGCCTTTTACCGGAGGCAAATGAGTATGAAACACTGAAGGAGCTTATTGCTCTGCTGTTTGATGTGCAGGTGTCATTTCGGCAAATAAATAAATAATATTTTCCATAGGTAATGAATTTTCTTATCCTTTGCGTAACTGATACTTGGGCAGACTCTGAAAAGAAAACAGAAAACCTGTCTAGTCCTGTTTGAAAAGGATGTAATACCGTGCTTAAAACGAGCTGGGGACACTTTTGAATATACTTTGGGTTTATGGGCATTTTCCCTGTGGTCTGGGTTTCCTTGTGCTCCTGGTGAAATGTTGTACTGTAGTTGAGCGCTAGGTGTTGGTGTTCTCACTGTACAGCTGTGGGGCAGTTTTCTGGATGTGCAGGAGGAAGCCACTGTTTTTTTAAGACCAAAACCTGAAGTTGCTCTGACTTCTCTTGTGTGTGAACAGAGAACTAAGTGCAAGTGTGATACCAAATTCTGTTTTCACCCTAGAGTGGTAATTCTTGCTTTACATGGAGATGTGTTGGTGAAAGACCACATAAGCCAAATCCTTCGTATATTTTGATGAATATCCAGATTGGTTATCTTGGCATTTTCTTTCTCTTATGGTTCTTGCCGATGCAAGATAACAATTTGTAGCAGAAGTAACTCTCCAGCACTAAATAGCTAGTGATGATTGCTGCTTGCATTTTAAAACAGCTGCATGTTTTGTTTTGTGCAGATGTTGAGAGCGTAATGAACAGCGTAGTCTCTTTGCTTCTTATCCTGGAACCTGACAAACAAGAGGCACTGATTGAAAGCTTGTGTGAGAAGTTAGTAAAATTTCGGGAAGGAGAGCGCCCATCACTTAGATTACAGCTGTAAGTATTGTACAGAGGAAAGTGAGACAATGGTATCTTGCCATGTCTTTAAATCAAAAAGTGGAGTGTCTGTCAAGATATGTCTGTCTGTTGCAGGAAGCACTCTTTTTTTAACCTACTTCTTCCCTATCATAAAATAGAAGTACCGGTATACATTCTTTGCTTGGGTATTACAAAATTAAAACTAAAATTAATAGAGTTTTCAGCTTATCTGCTGACAACTTACGAAATGGAAGCCATTACAATTCATCACAGATGTAAAGTGCTTTTTGTGTACTAACACGCATCTTAATAGAAACATTTATGTGCACTCTGGTAAAGTTTTTTGAAACCTCTTTAACCCAGTTTTTCATTGTTTGTGGTTTAGACTGAGCAATCTCTTCCATGGTATGGATAAGAACACTCCTGTGAGATACACAGTGTACTGCAGCCTTCTTAAAGTGGCCTCGTCATGTGGTGCCATCCAGTACATTCCAACTGAACTAGATCAGGTAATTAATGTGGTGCTTCAAGTTATGGCCTTTGTATTAGCCATGTTGCATCTCACTAAATTAGTCAGAGTTGATACAGACTGTCTCTCCCTGTTATAAATTGCCAGAGCCTAGTGAAATAAGAAATGCAGAATACAGAATTTCTGATCTTTTCAAGGTCTGTCTGCAGAATCCAAACCAAGCTGACATTTATTTTCCATTTCTGATGCTGAACAGAGTTTGATATGTCTGTTTTGATTCCTGTCATAATAATGAAAGTGAGAAGCTTTGATCAGGAGTGAGGCATCAAGTTCGTGTCCCTTGCTCTGGAATTGGAGTGTATTGGAATCACCCTTATTTAGGAAGTAAGTTGGAGATCACAGACTTTTGGCTTCTCATGAGAAAACTTCTGGGTTCTGCATGGGGAGCCTGAGAGTCAGAGGACCCAAAGGAGCAATCTCTGTGCAAGACCTTTTCAATCCTTTTCTCCTTGAGAGAAAATGACATATATTTTCAGTTTTATTATAGTCTTTTTCCCCAGTGCTTCTTTTTCACTTGTGTTCTATCTAGGTCCGAAAATGGATTTCTGACTGGAATCTAGGCACCGAGAAGAAGCATACTCTTCTGAGACTGCTGTATGATGTCCTAGTAGACTGCAAAAAAAGGTATGACAGACAAGTAATAGCTACTAGATAACTGTATTTTAAGTTGATGTATTGTAAGTCATCTGTAGGGAAAGTATTTCTCACAGCACTTTTAAAATAAATCTGTACTGATAATTCAATCCAAATATACATGGGGTTTTTTCTTTTTATGTTTTTAAACACTCTTAGATTAAACTAGTGTTTCCAAGAATATTAAGGTTAGTAGTGAATTAGCTGCAAACCACAGACTCCCAAAATAAAACTGTTCCTTTCTGTAAGTATTAATCTTTGAGCATTGTAGCATTATGCCAAGTTTGTTATTTAATTGCACTTTCGACATTTTAGTGCATGGTAGTGCTATCTCTTACTTAATGATGTTGGGGGGCTTATCAATCACAGTTAACAGAATCAGTCTTTTTATGTAAACATTACCTTTAGGACAGAGCTTTCCACTAGTCACGGAAATTAATGTCCACAGAATACCTGCTTGGCCATTTTAAATTATTATCCTGGATCATAAGAAGCATTTTTGATCTAACGAACTTGGCAGACGAGTGTCTTCTGGCATGTAAAGTAATCCTATGTGTATCATGCCTGTAAATCAATGTAAGTCTTAACTGAGAGCTGCCATCAATTTATCTTACAGATGTGATACAGTGTATTGACTGCATTGGCCAGGGCTATAGAGGTGGGCCGGGATCCAGAAGTAGTTTCAGCACATAGTTCCACAAGTTTCAACCTATCTAAACTGTCCCTGCTGTAGTTTGGGATGTGTGTGTGTTGCTTCCCCCCCGCCTTTCCCTTCCACTCTTTTCTGAGTCAGTTTTATAAGTTTTTTTAATTTTCATAGTGAGGCAGCCTCAGGACCTCTACAGTGCTGACTTACGCTGGTAGCAGAACTGCAGTTGCATTTCCTACATTTGCATAACCTTGTATTGCTGCAGAAGGAAACAATTTTGTCCTGTACCCTCCATTCCTGTCCTGTCCCCTCCAGCTACCAGTGCCTGGGTGTGTGTGTGCTGGTGTCAGCATTTGTGCAGCTGCACCGTGGATTGGACTGAGGAGGTGGCCTTGCCAGGCCAAAAAAAAAAAGAAAAAAAAGGCAAGTGTGGAGCTGTCAGAGGAGGAGGAGAGATTCTTCTTCTGGCAGGAGAGTTAGTGTATTCTCGCCTGGTGAGATTGTAGTCTGGAAATCCTGTGTCAGCATAGCAGGATCATTTTTAACTAACCTCAATTTAGGGATGATTAATCCTCATGGAGTAGTTACACTGTGAGCTACAACATGATTGGGAATTCCTATTCCTGTTACTAAGATTAAAATGCTTTTTCATTGATAGTACTGCATGACAGATTTCCAGTGGTCAAAATAATGTCAGAATCATTCATCAGGGATCTTATACGTGGCTTAGTGCTTACTTTGTTTCAGAAATATTACACTGATACTCTGTAATGCTCTTACTCTTTTAAACACTTCTCGTCCTATTGATTTATTGAGAGGTTTTAACTAGCTTAATTCGCATACTTAATAGCTAACTATTTTTAGTTAGTCTTGTTATCAAATCTGTGGATTAAACTTCAAATTTTTGTTTCCAGTGCTACCTGTAACCTTGCTACCAAATGTTTTTTGCATACTAATAATAGGTGATATTTTTAAGTCAGGCATTAAAAACTTTCACAAACCCTGTAATGTATTACTCCCACACTCAGTGTCCTTACCATCTGTTGCGGCAAGCTTTGCACTGAATGGAGCAATTTTTCAGAGCACTTAGACTTCTCTCCAGAAAAGAAAACAAGAATTGACCCAAGCACCTTTGACCTGGCTCGCTCTCCTGGATCAGTGGGCAGTATTTGCAACAGTATGGGAAACTCACAGCAGCATTCCAGCTTTAGCACTCAGGAATGTTGCTCTATTGAGCACTATGGGAAGATAAGTGGGAACTGAGAAATAAGTAATAAAAATCATACCTCAGTTACCATGTTGATTTATAATCAGGGGAAGAGAATACATCGTTGAAAACAATTGAGTTTAATTTTTCATGGTTCATTTTATGTTTTAACTTCACTCAGTGTGGCAGAAGAGGTAGTTTTCCATAGCCAATAGACTCTTCCCCAATGGATAACTTGGTAGTGAGCAGATTGGTAGCTCATGAAAAGTAGATCATGCAGATGTTCTGTGTGGTGCTCCTTTTCCTGCAGTTGTAAGTGAAAGCTTCTTTTAGCAAATCTTTTCCAGTCACTTTCTGGTTGAAGTTTCTTCTTTATGATGATTAAAATCATCGTGATGTCTTCAAAAAGGGATTTTTATCTTTCCCATGATCAACTGAAGAAAAAATGGTGGCGGTGGCTGGAAAACAGACGGCTACTGGGGCTTGTTTCTGAGATCTGTATTTGGTAGCTGAACTTTGCAAGAGATGAGTTATTTTCTCTGCTGCTCATGCTCCTTGCCATAAAGGTTCTGCAGTAGAGTTTTGTGCCTCAGCTGCTTTAGTCTTCAGCATTTTCCTAGCTCTGTTGGTATGAAACTGCAAGGTAACACAACCTGTTTTCTTTTCTAGTTCTAGATGGAGTTTTACAGGCATGTATGGCTTGCATGCAGCCAGAGTTGAGTTCTGTGAGGCCCTGAATATCATGCCAGGCGCCAGCCTGATACAGCTTACAGCTGGTCTCTGCCATTGACCTGGCAGGATTCAGACTGGGATTAGCTCTGCCTGGGTTTACATTCAAAGAGGTCCGGCAAGTCTGGTTATTAATACCTGTAGCAAAAAGCATGTCAGGCACCTGCAAAATAATTGTTTCATTTAATTTTAATTCCATTTAATATCATGTAATGTAGAGGGACTTGATTCCAGCATCTAAGTCTCTGAATACTCTATATTTTTTTTCTTCCTTTTATCTACCATCACTCTTCAATTCTCACTGGCTTTTTGTCAAGTTATGCATCTAGACTGGCATGTGGAGCCAAAAGTACTTGTGCAAGGTGTCTTGCTAGAAAAAATGTTCACATTTGCATCTTAGGTGAGATACACATTTAGCAATGAGCTTTGGTAAAATAATGATCTGTATTACTGCTTTAAACATCCTAATTTACGGTAGTAATCTGATACTGAATAGAATGAATAAGATTAAAAGGCCTGCCGTATTTGCTGAGGCTCACAAGAATTTACCATGATTATCTTCCCATGATATCTTAATATTTGTACTGCACTTCTGTGAGATCTGGTAAATTCTCTAGGAGCAGAAAGCCTCACCCTATACAGAAGTTGTCAAATAGTAATATTGTAAGATTTAAAATAAATACCCATATAAAGATAGTGTCACTGTACTATAAAAGCCATTCAGACCTGTGCTGGCCATATGGATTAAGCCCATATCACAGCAGAATCTGTACTGGTGGAGTTGTGTTGGCATGTTCCTTCCCTGTGCAGTTTATGCCATTAATTTAAGCAATTAAAGCAATTTGAAACTTTATTCTTGCACAGTTTTTTCATTTAAGGAAAATTTTGTAGGTCTGTCAGACAACACGGGGAAATTTGCTGGAATTGAGTTACTTTGAAGGAAGAGCTTAGCTTTACGCTATTAACTCACTGTAGTCTGGAGAGTAGTATCCAGCCTTCCTCCTGTCCACTGAGAAAGTACCTCTTACTAAAGTAGTTGCCAGTCTGTGTATGTTCATGAGAGACTTCTGCAAAACACATGCTCTCATTGTTGAGTTTTGGTTGGGCTCTCATTGTCGAGGTTTGGTCGTATCTACAGCCATACCTTATCCTGTCCAAAGGAATTGGTAAGATGGCATCAGCAAAATCTATTCTCTGTGGAAGAACTGTCACTGCCTTCTATTTTAATAGTTAATGAGAATTCCATGAGAAATAGGAAATAGCTCATTGGTTTATATACACAGCATATTCAATGTGTATATCTTTTCCTGAAAATTATGTAAAAAACATCAGAAGTTGCTGGCCTCACTAGTGGTAAGAACTGTTATGTGAAAATAAATCAGAATCTGTTAAAGTGACCCAGTAACAGTCTCAGAGATGGTTTGCAGTAACATTGATAAGCTGTTAACAAAATAATCTGGGTAGACAAGGCCATAGGTTTACTGAATTTTCTTAGAATGACTTGTTTTTCTAAAAGCTGTCTGTCAAAGCAATGTTGGAAGCTGCTTGCTTCACAGCGGCCTAAGCCAATCTAATTGCTGGCTGCTTAACTTTGTCAGTAAAATGAGCAGCTCTCACTCTGAATACTTGGAGAGAGAATCTGTGAAAGAAGAAAAGGCAGCTTTTATCCAGTCATTTTCCTGACCATAAATATTCTTTAAGATATGCCATTTTACATTTGAAATAAACTTTGCAGTGCTACTTATTCTGCAATGATTAAATCCAGATGTGCACAAGAGGAGCATTCTAGTGAACCATATAAAGCTGTTCCTAGCTCAGAAAGCTTTTTCCATAACCAGCAGGTAATTTATCAATTTAAGAGAATGAAATGAAGGGTGAAGATAAACATTTTGTAGAACAAGAATTGAAAGAATACGTCTAGTTAATTTGTTCTCTCCACTAGAATTAAAATGGATCATCTACATCTTTTCAAGTGTAATTTAATTTGACCTATAACATCATAATGGAATTATTTAAATATTTGAGTGTCTTGTTTGGACCATTTTTTCAGCCATCCTGAGGTAACTTTATTTTTCTTCTATAGTGACACTGCAGCAAAAGTAATGGTGGAACTACTGGGAAGTTACACAGAGGACAATGCTTCCCAGGCTAGAGTTGATGCTCACAGGTAATACTGACTTCCTCGTTTCCTTAAAAGCAGCTTTTCTCAATTGCTAATTATGTCGATCCCTTTAGTATTAAGAGTTTTGAATGGCCTGGCAGGTAAGGGCCTTGCTACAGCTTCTTTTGTATAGCATGGCTGACTTCATCAGGAGTTTTATCTGTGCAGTCTAGGTGGGTTTGGTCGTTTCTGTTGCATGGCTGTATTTCTGGTCACTGCTGAGAGAGAGATAAGCCTTTGGTAAGGACATCTGTCACGTTGACTGTGCAATCAAAACTTAAATTGGTATCCTTTATTTCAAATTTTTTACTTCCTTATTTTTATTCTCTAACTTTGAGTGTTCCTTTCAACAGAAAGTGCTCTTTTCTATGAGCAAGTACTAAGGATGTGAACTGCACAGAAATAAACTTGTTGGACAAGCTGGGAGTAAACTGATTCTTAACAGCATATTTTCCCCACTGGCCAAAATGAGTAAAAGCTTGTATTTTGATATTCTGCCTATCATGATTCTTCTTAGGAATTAGATTTTTAATAAGTCATATAGTTCTGCTGGGTGTGTACAACCAACAGTTCTCAAGGGAGTTGTTTATACTTGAGCATGCAGGAAAATCAGGATGACTCATTTTGAAAATTAAAAGTGTCTGTGCATAAATGAAAACCTCAGTGACTGCCCTACAGCAATCTGAGGCCTTTTACATCTGAAAGAGCATGTCTACCTAGGGTTTACCCTGTTGCTGCATCTACGCAGAGCTTAGGTTCTTCTGGGTGTGTGTTACGTGGCAGGGTCGTGGTCTAGGCCATCAGAGCGAGTGTAGCAGTAAGTCTTCTAATGTGCCGCTGAACAAAAGCTTTCATCTAGAGTTCTAGAAACACTTTAGGTCTGTTTATAGTCTGGAGCTGCAACTGATAAATCATAGGCTTTGCAGTGTTTGGTATTGGGGTTTTCTCTGTTTTATGTCACGTATTAAAGTATAATTAATCTTCCTAAACAACTTAATTCTGTGAAATTTTAGGAGAACGGTAAAAATACCTCTAGGAATGAAGGCTGGGCTGGAAGTAAATGCATAGATGGAAACAGTAGGGTGCTCTGTAGTCTTACCACCTGGCAAATTTCATTTGTGATACTGGGCAAATTACTTAATGTTTTCTGTTCCTTGTTTTTTCCATCTGTAAAATGAAGATTAAAATTGGAATGTGACATGTCTTACATTTAAGAATAGTTGAAAACCCTTGGGTGTTTCCTAGAAAGCAAGGAACAACAAATTGAGTTGTACTTACTCATAAAAATGTGTATTACTGTAAAAATAAGCATTTTTCCTTCTCTAATTAGATGTATCGTACGAGCACTGAAGGATCCAAATACCTTTCTCTTTGATCATCTGCTTGCCTTAAAACCAGTCAAATTTTTGGAAGGAGAACTTATCCATGATGTAAGTAACTTTGTTTTTAGCAAGATCGTTTGATAATCTGTTGAGTGCCTTGTTTTATTAGTGTCTTTGGAAAGTCATTAGAATAGTTATCTATGTCAGTAATATTGAGCTGCAATGTACTGTTTCCTTTAATGCTTTTAGAATTAAAAAAACTAAAATATTACATCTGAAATGTTTCCCTTTAGAAGTTTCAGAAACTCAGAGTTACAAATCCTGCCCTCACATGAGTTCTGGTGCAAAACTGCCTTTCTAGTCTGAGAACAGGAAGTAAGCTCAGCACAGGTTGCCCTCAGCTATTGACAGAAGACAGAATTTTAGCTCTTAATGGTTTATTTTTCTGTTTAATACCAATAGTTTTTTTTAATATATATATGTATACCTGTCCAGTAGGCAGGGAGGGAAACATAGATAATATTTAAACTGTTCTTATATTTGTTTTCCATCTTCTAGCTTTTGACAATTTTCGTAAGTGCTAAGCTAGCATCCTATGTCAAGTTTTATCAGAACAACAAAGACTTCATTGACTCACTTGGTAAGTTTTCAGATCGTTATGTCTCTTGACTATTTATGTGGCTTAAGATACAGAAGCCGCAAAGTGCTTCACTTTGAACCCATATACTGAAGCCAAGGAAATTTAAATAGGAATTTTTAAGAATGGCTTGAGTTTGTAGACTCTAACCTCTACTAGATTGCAAGCGGACCACCTAGCTGTATTTTGCACTACTAGGACAAGCTGTTTTACGGGTTTGGAAGAGAATTGTGTGTTTCCCCACTTCTTAAACCTTTTGGGAGGAGAGTTTTAATGCATTGATACTATAGGCTAGGCCAGAGGTCACGACTTTACTGAGTAAGCCAGCAGCTTTTATAAATCTTGTACAATTTTTTTATGATCAGTAACTTTATAACAGCCAATACTTCTCCTAAACGTTAAGATAAAACATGCAAATAGTCTGCGTGTGTGTGTGTCTGCGTGTGCCGATGCATTAGACCTAGCAAGCTGTCCCAGTTAATTTGTTTCATCACATGAAGCAATGTGATGGAATGTTAATGTCAGCACCCTCTTTATTTACACACTGTGGAAAAAAGGAGTAGTAATTAACACTTTGACACTCCCCCGTTGATGTGTAATTGACTGTTTCAAAGGAGCACTGGTTCATAAGCTATTGCATGCATTAAAATTACATTTTTTATATTCCAGCTTTTTAGGACAGGGGTCAGTGACAATGCAGAAATTGCTCAATGATGCAGATTTTTTTATTACTGCATTAAGGTTTTGACATATTGGTAATGAATAAATGTTTCCATAAAACTCAGGTATTTTTTTTTATAACTTTGATTTTGAAATGACACTTGAACACTGGCTGAATGCATTTGAGGAAAGGTGTAGTTTTACTAAATCAGAGTTTAGTGCAGCCTTTTAACACATGTATTATTTTGTTTAATGGAGTGTAGTATAATTCTGAGAATAATTACCCTCAAAGCTTTAAAATGCTGGTACTTTGGGTATTAAAATGATGGAAATATCAACGTGATTTTTTTGTGGATAGAATTAGCAGCAAGTTTTTGGTAGTTTTATATATATATATATGAGAGCGCTATATATATAAAAAAAAAAATATATATAGGATCAGTGTAACTTTTGCCTTATTTCTTTGAATATTGGTTGTGTAGACATGTTTTTCTTTCTCAGGGGAAAGTGGTTTTTGTACTGTAATTATTTTTTTGTATTGAAATGACTTATCTGTTAGTTATTGGTCCACAGAAGTATTTGCTGAAAATGCTGTTATGCTTACATTTGAATAATTTTATGGAAGATTAATTACACATACACGTAGTATTAATTGTATAATACATGGTAGTCATGATTTCTTTTGCTTTGCCTCCCTCTGTGTTTACCTTTGTGAATACACAGCGTGTGCATTTTCAATATATCTAGGATTCACATAATCTTAGTAAAATCCTCAAATATCTGTGTAACTGTTTTGAAAGACAGCCATACTTCCAGTTACCTTAATTTCTCACCTGCTTTATGGTGTGCTTAGGAAAATCTGAATGTCTTTGAGCAGTGGCCAAGGTAGAGATTCTAGCATTTCGGTCTGCACTGCCTCAGGAATTTGGTCTGATTGTTTCAGCTATGCCTTTGGAAAAAAAGGGCAATTTGATATAGAAAACAATACAGTTATTAGATGAGGTATACAAAAATTCTTCAGAACACTCATGATCTGTTCCCCAAAATAAACAGATTTTAACTGTGCTTTAAAGATTATTTTCTTTAAATACTTTGCCAAGATACTGGGTTTTAAAGAGAGGGATATTAATAATAGGATTTCAGCAACAGGACAGCATCAGCTTTAGTTCTAACCTCTCCTGGATAAGGACCAATTAAAACGAGTCTATGAAAGCTGTGCAGGGAAGGCTCCTACAGGTGGCATCAGTTTGTTACAATTTGTTGTTTTATGTTAATAAAAACTGACAACTTAGGCCAGCAGTAGCATTATCTGTGTCAACTGAATCGCCCTAACATGTCCACATTTAATCTGGTATTATCAGCAGTCTTTTTTGGAAAGTTAATCAGCATCTCATTTGCATTTGTTAATTAGGGTTAATGTGTGCTAATTGATTTTTTGATGCTTGTAAAGTTCCATTAAACCCAGTTAGGTATAGTTGCTGGTGCTTCTCATTCGTATGAATTATGGTGATCACATTTTTGTTGAATCAGTGCCAAATAGGGAACCTGCATCATAATTACAGCTAATTAACACAACATGATGTCCTGCACTAATGTGCTTTCCTATTAGTGTATGGATGTTATAAATTCCAAACTTAAATATTTACTGAAGCAATGTGAACGTTTATAATGTCATTCCAAAACAAAATGATTGATACTCATTTTAAAGAAACTTCCATTGAATCTTAGTTGGTACCTCACAGAACTCTGTTAAGAAACGCCTTGATTCATCTGAATGTCTTAGCTTTGACCTAGACTTTTTTTCAGGAAAATGGTCTGATTTAGATGTGCAATCCCATGGCTCAGTTCCTTGTGCTGCCATTTATACAGTCATGTAAAAATGACTATAAATAACCTAACTTTTAATATCTCTTCCTCTATTCTTGAAGAGCCCTTTTTTGCCATGCTAGATGCTGTAAGCGTGCATTTGCGTCATGATGCTTTCTTGCTGTGGTATAGAGTTAATTTGGGTGCCAAAACACATTTTATGGCACAAAAAATGTTATGTTGCTAAACCATTACTGAGAGAGGTTTATTTTCAGGCAACTACATAACAATGGGCAGTGAGGCTGTAAGGAGGTTTTGACATCACCAGTCACGTATTTTCCATTTGTTGTTGCATTGCTGTTCTTCCAGATGATGCAACTGAAAAATTCACTTGCACTCTCATCACCTGAAATTCTGTTAAGGTGACGCTTTACTGTTTCAAATATCTGTGTGCTTCATTTTTGTAGGTATTTATTACCTTTTAATGACAATGACTGAGTCTTGATGAATTCACAACTAAACTAGCTATTCTAGCAAAACACAAGGAAGATGCAGGAATAAATATTTTACCTCAAAAAATATTGATAAGAACAGGTGGGGTATTTCCTTGATGTGAAATAAATTAAATTATTGGAAACGTATATAGTAAAAATGACATAACAAATTAATGACTTACTGAATTATAATTCATAGCCGTTAACTATCAACACTTTTACACAGGTTTGTTGCACGAACACAATATGGCAAAAATGAGGCTACTTACTTTCATGGGAATGGCTGTAGAGAATAAAGAAATATCATTTGACACAATGCAACAAGAACTTCAGATTGGAGCTGACGATGTAGAAGCATTTGTGATTGATGGTAAGAACTGCAGTACCATACTTTACACAATGCTACTGAACCATACTTTTTATAGTCTTCTAAGCCAGTTAAATATTCAGAAAAATATTTATTTTTAATTTCTGTGTTTGTTACAAGATATAGCTGTAAAACATGCTTAAAGACATACCTAACTGTTGTCTCTTAAACAGTGTTTTTCTTTTAAGTGATGGGAACTGTATTTCATGTAACTTTTTACAGGTCTAATAAATTGTTTGCAGGTTTAATTAGTCATCTGGTTTTGTTTGCTGTCATTAAAACAGGATGTGTTTGTAGGGGAGAGAAGTTCATAAAAACTGTACAGGATATTGCTTTAATAGATTGGCACCAAACAATAGGATTCATGCATGACCTTCATCTTGTTACATCATTTTGTTTTTCTGCCTACTAGACTGTTAAAACCACAGCGAAACAATATTAAGCGAACTACTGTGTGTTTATGTTTGTATTGATCTAATTTTGAACAGCTTTAATGCAGTTTAATACCTCTGCACTATCTTGGAAATATTGCTCAAAACAGCGTTGCTTTTTTGCAGCTGTAAAGACAAAGATGGTATACTGCAAAATAGATCAGACACAGAGGAAAGTAGTTGTCAGGTAAGACTTAATTCTTCATAGCATTTTGCAGAACTTGGTGTGTTCTAATTATTTCATTTACATTTGTAGAATATTTTAGCTAGAGGCAAGGTATTGTTCCTATCAGTTGCTGGTAGTTAAATAGTTGCTATTTATCATAATTTTATTAAAGCTCACACTGAATGTGATTAGCTTATTTAATGAAAGAGTCCTATTTTCCAGCACATTTCATTTAATGACCTAATAGTGACAAGAATACTAATGACTGTTGTTGCTTTAAATATTTGGGAAGGCTGCAGAATTCTGTAACTGGTAAAGTGCAGCCCTTTATATAGAGAAAATAAAAATTTTCCTATTCACATGTGAGAGTAAAGTAATGCTATAAAAGAATTATTAGGTGAGTATGACATCTAGTAATCATCTTTCAATTTTGTTTTACTTCTCTAGTCACAGCACACATCGGACTTTTGGAAAGCAGCAATGGCAGCAACTGTATGACACTCTAAACACCTGGAAACAAAATTTGAATCAAGTGAAAAACAGTCTCCTCAGTCTCTCAGATACCTAAATTTTTTTTTTTGACCTCTTAATGTCACTATAGATGAAATTTATTCAAAACTTCTGACAATTTGTTAATGTTTCCAAAATATATGCAATTGGTTTAAAGAAGCTAAATATTCTAAATTGCAACACAAAAAAGCAATAAAACTAACATGGGAAAATATCTTCTGTTGATTTTCGTACAGCATTAGCAACAAGAAACAGTAGCAATATTGGTTATGCTTCTTTTGTTCTTGTTTAAGTTTACAATATGAGGATCTATCTTTGCAAGAGGTGTGGGGAGGAAGGGAGGGAGATCAGAAAAATGATAGTGCAAGTAATTGTAAGGTAAGAGAAAATTTCCCTCATACCCTAAGGGAGGAAAAATGTGAACCAGTTAGAAGTGAAGCTTTATGAAGCAAGATCTGCTGCCTTATGTCTGTAAATCATACCTGACGCTTTAGTGTTGAAAGAGACCTTATTGATACGGAATCAACTGCAACAGATAACATTTAAATAATTTGGCAGTAAAGGTAAGCAGAAGACTTTCCTGTTCTGCTGCTGCTTAGAACTGCTGTAAGTTGTTGGAAATGTTTGTAGAAACTATTGTATTAGGAAACAGTTGCAGCTGATTTTGCTTGAAAACTGAATGAGCCGTCTGAGAAACCAAAAATTGGAAACTTCAATTTCAAAAATTCAGAAATTTCAAAACTTCTAAGTTAGGAGCAGGAGAAGGGTACTCCTTAATATTCATTAAGTCAAATGAAATGATTACTTAAGACATTAACTTGTGAACTGTTTTAACTTCAGGCAAAACCTGTAACAACTTATATTTGATTGCAGAAACAGAGAACTAATGTTATTAGTAGGGTTTGTACCCATTTTTGAACATAAACAGTCTATACGCTGTATTAAACATGAAAGCACAGTGCATATATACCATATTCTATAGGAATACCTCTACAAATCTGGTTTATGCAAGCGATTTGTCTGTGCCTAAAAGGCATGTTTTTTATCTCTTGCCACTGATCTTCACTGTCCGCCTTCATATTTTCGTTTTCTTCCTGAATGAAGTCTCTCGAAATTTAGGAATTTCTCAATTTCTTCTATTTGTTTTTGTATAATGGAGTTACGAATAGAACAGCTGTCCTCATCTCTGAGTGTGCTTTCACCACTTGCTGGAGTTACAGTCATGGGAGAAGACTTCTGGTCGTGCTGTAAAGCAGTAAATCCTTCTTTCACCTGACAGAATACAAACTTAGCAGTTAATAATCCAGTGAAATTCAGTTACAAAGGTTCAAATTGTTGGGATTTTGCTGAGCATTAAGCAAGCAAGCGAATGTGAACAGGAAGGTAAGTCAATTGGAAAAAATACATTGAATTTGAAGTGCTTCAGCTTTAATTTAGAAAACTTGATAATGACATACACTTTTATAAACTAAATATAAGACTTAATACAGAAGAGTATGATTAAAAAAAAAATCCTTGTAGTAGAATGCAGATTAGCTAAATAAATAGTTTAATTAAACAGTTTAATGTTGCAATTGACATTTCTATTGCTATGCAAGCATTTGATTAACAAAACCCAAAATCATGAGGTTTATAGTGTTAACTCCCTCTCTGCTTTGCTTTATAGATTAGAAAGCAGAACCATTAACTAGCACAAAGGTCTGTAAGATGTTTTTTTACACTGAAGATCTTTTTGGTTTTTGAATAGTTTTAATTACTATTTGATAGATACTTCCTATCTAACCGAATCAAACACATCTGGCAACACAGGAGGGAAACATTTTTTTTGCTTGAATGATGAGTTCTCCACTCATAATCTGACGTGGGGCTCTCAGGGAGGCCAGCGTGCAGTACCAGCCACCTGCCTGAGCACAGGTGCCCAACAAAGCCAGATTACATAGAGCTGGTGTGGCAGTGGTTCTTGGGATCTCAACTTCAATGAGGAAGTAACTTCTTCATTTGAGCAATGAAACTTGCAATCTGTTAATTCCAGTGGCCATTTACAGATACTCTTCCATGCTCTCTCCCAAGGCCTCAGAAAGAAACATCATACTTCATTGCAAGCCACTAGTCAAAATCTCTGTGGAATAGCACATGGGGCTGCATCTGTCCTGTACTAATAATCCAAGAGACAAACCTTTCATTTAGGTTGCCCAAATGTGGAAGTAAAATTTTCCAGTGAAATAGAGCCATGCCATGTTACTTGAATTTAACTGAAGACAAGTGTTTAGACCTCTTTGGAGATGTAATTGCAGTTAGGTAATTATATATATATCTCACTTGAATACAGTTCTGTGACAGTGGGCTTAGAACGAGAGCTTTAAAAAAAAAAAATCCATCAAACTGAAAGACCACAGCATTTTCACAATAAAATACAAGTAAAATGTATTTTACTACCAGCACTGAGTAATATGGCAATCTATGGGGGACATACGCATAAAAAAGGACTTGTGCTTAAATGGAGCTGAGGATGCTGATTCATCCTTACCTTGGTACTTGGGCATGTACAGACTAATGTTTAAAACATATTTTTACTAGAATTTTAAGTGCACCTGCAGGATTTCTTTTTTATCACTTTTTGGAGTACTGTACTTTGTTTGAATGTGATTACCCAAATTGTAGAAGGTATAAGTCTGTTCTAGTGATAGTCATACAAGTTAGTCAAAACAAATGAACTGGGCAGCAAAAAAGACTGCTGAGCCTATTTCTAGTCTCCCAACAGCTTTTTAATAGCAGTCATAAAAATGACAAATTTAAGGACGGAAGGTATTAGAATGACACCAACACAGAAGGGAGGGAGTGGTCTGCAATATCCCAGGTTGATTTCATAGATTAAGTATTTGGAAAATAATCTAAGGTCAAACCAGCAAGGCGCTCTCTTCTTGTACATCTCAGCTCTTACTTAGCCAGCACATAAGAAGCTTTAGTTTGGAGGCGACAAAATAGATATAGCCACAATCAGACAATGAAATACAGCTTTGTGTTAGCTGTAGATTAGGTATTTCAGTTCACTGAATTCCTGGCTCTACTTCAGTGAGAAATAACACAGTAAATACCACTGCTGTGTTCGATGAAAAATCCACCTTGCTATCATTCCCAAGTAGTCATGTTGGGAAAGCTGAGTAATTTGGAACATCAGTCTTTACTTCTGAATTTCAGAGAAGGTGAATGCTAATGGCATGGAGAGTTAATTAAGTCTGCTGAAGCTGGCCAAATTTGTCACTTGAAAACACTACACACCCTGACCTCAAACATCATCCAAAGGTGACAGCCATAACTACCTGAGAAATACCTCTAGAACCTCTTCTAAAAAGGAAGGTCAACTGCAGTTGTAAGTTATTGTATCATTTTTTAATAATAAGTTTAGCATTGGGTCAAATCCTAATACAGCAGTTACAGCTGTTCAAGCTCCACAGTTTAACATAGATCTGAAAATGCAGTATGAGGCATTGCTGTTGTCATCCTGAATGAAGTTGTCTTACAGGGAAACAATAGGTTTATTTTTAATTCTCTACTTTTACACGTTTGTGTAATGCCATCCTACTAAATAATAAGATAACTCTAAATGCAACATCACATAACTGCAGCACAGAATAAATGGATAGGCTCTAATTCACAGATAAGCTGCATTTTTAGTCTTTCACAGATTCTTTTAAATAACCTGTTCCTATCAAGTAATAGAGGAAGCAATGCTTTTATACTTTTACATACTACTATTTTTTTTTTTTTTAAGTCCTAGTTTTACTGTAGGTGATGATTTTTATTAGGGTACACAATGAACTACCCTCTTCCTCCCCTCCCAAACAGACTGGTTAGCATCTGTTTGATTCATATGCTGTGACTTTTTCCTGCTGTTTTCTATCAACCTTAATTGTGAAAAATGGTGCCTTGTTGCCCTTTTGATATTATTTTGGAGATTGACTCAGTCTTAAAGTATCCAGATGCGTACAGTTGTACAAATATCTGTGGAATTAGCTCACTGAGGTCTGGTCCGCAATATTTTTAATTGACTTACATGTTCTGTGGGAAAAGAAGAATCATAAAAAGTCTTTGCTATAGCATTCCATTCTTCACTAGGGTCTCCCTGGAGGTCTCGGTGGATACTAGAGGTATTCAAAGTGTCAGCAGCTCTGTTAAAACTGGTAGAACCTGATTGACAAAAAGGAAATGGTAACAACTGCAATTTAGTCTCTAGGCACTAATTGTAAAGTAACTAAACTTCTGGTTTACCTCTGATCTTAAAAAATCAAATATTTTTGTTTTAAATCACTGAACCTCTGTTGCAGGGTTTTCCCTCTTCATTTTTTTCTTTCACATACTTCTGCATCTATTTCATCTCTAATGATGAGGTATGTTTCTACTCTGGTTAAAAATGTTTTGTATCATTTTCACTTATTAAGTTAATGACAAATTAAAGTTGTGATTTATAGAAAATGTACGTATTCTGAATATTCTAACTGAATATATTTTTTTCAAACAGTATTACTTCACGACTCACCTTCTGATAATGATAATAAAATACGTAGTTACTGCCATCCTGACATCATATTCCAGGGTGGCTTGTAATAGAAAAGACACTCTAAATACAAAGCTTTTTAGACAAAGAACATTTTAAATATGGAGTCTTTTTGTAAATGGTTATATCTAATATTTCAGGAAATCAGGCTATAGCTATGTACTAAAGGTAGGAAAAACAAATAAGTAGATTAATCATAGCAGAGTATAAGGCTCCAATCCTGCAGTGGCTTTACATGCTGCTAGTAGACTCTGTTGAAACCAATATCAAGTTCCTTGCAAGATCAAAACATAAGCGTATGTTCACAATTACTCATAACATGAACAGTAGTTGTTTTGTCACTACACAGATGCCTGTTGATCACTGCTACAATCTTTGTTTTGCTATGAAAATACATGTTACCTCATGGTTATGTAACAGTTATTTAAGAATACTGCTGTTTTCTCCTGGGAGGAAGAAGAGAACAGTTATGAGTTTGTCTTCTTTTTATAGAGTTTGCCAGGAAGGTCGTGCCTGTTCCCAGTTCATTCCTCCATTTACTGATGTGGAGTGGCTGCTCTCTGGGAACCAGAATTGTATAAATATTAAATTGCATTGTGGTTACGCAGCAAAAGGAATTCCCTCAGATAGGCTTACTAAACTCTTTCACCAATGCTCTTTGCCTCTAGGTCTCCCATATGGCTAAACTGTTTGTGCTTCAGGTAGTAAAAAAAAAAAAAAAAAAAAAAAAAAAAAAAAAAAAAATTTAGGGATATCATGGGTTGAAATGGTCTGCCATTTGAGAAAGTATCTGAAAACAAACCAAAACAAAACCAAAAACCAACCACAATAAATCTTGGAAGTTGCAGTGGTGAGTACCACAACAACTAACTCTTGGATACCCTGACAGTAAGGTTCTCCAGTCTCCAAAAGAGGTGCAGGATTCAGAGAGGTCAGCAAGCTGAAGTACGAACCTATCTAAATTAGGCAGTATGATGAGAGTGACCGGCACATCTTGGACCCAGACCAACAACCTCACTGTGAAGTTTTGCTAGAATTCAAGTGGTCTGGTGACCAGGCAACTCATTTGAGGAATCAGAGTTATATTAAAATCCCTACCAACTCCTTTGGATGAACCTCTCAGAGTCACTCTTGGAATTACGGTACTTTGCATACAGAAAGGTTTCTGACAATACAGAAGGAGGAACGCATGGAAGAACTTCAGGTAGTGCTGTCCTTACAGAAAAGATACATGCAGGTCATCACATAACTATGCATTCATTTTCTTGAGACAGGTATCAAAATTCACATTATTAAAAGAAATATTGTACCATCTGAGATCAGGATTCTGCTACCTTGCTACCACCACTATTGTTTAGGGACAAAGACCTTTCTGAAACCGAACTTCAAAAAATTGTGCATCTGTATACAAATATGCATAGGCAAGAAACCAGCTACAGAAACAAAATTAGCTGTAAACCTAAATTCATAACGCCAGAACAATATAAAGAATCCAGACTGCTGGTTTTCTGTCACACTGCCACTGGCTGCCAAACTAAGGGATGGGAGTCCATTCTGCTTTTTGTATGTTCAAGGGGCAGAGCTCAAAACATTACACCAACAAAACCTCAAATAGACACAAACGCCCTATATTGTGGATCTAGCTCTTCAACGTCTAAGCACCCAAAGCTCCATTTTTCTACAAAAGCAGGGGCTTTCATTTCTTCCAGAGCCTAAGAGATCATCTGCTTTTTTAAGCTGAGAGCATGCATTAAGAATAGAATCCACTTGCAAGCTTTATTTTGAGAAAGGAAGGCACCACTTACTTATACTATCTTTTAATCTATGAAGTTACTGAAGCAGAGGAACATCTGTAAATGCACTAGAGTCACTTTACTGTGGAACTAGAGGTGATACTTTATTACTTTGGTAAAAGACTGAGTTTAGAAACAGCACTTTTAGTATATAAGTATAGGGGTAATCTAGCAGCTAATTTTAATCTAAAATCTAAAATACAGTTTTTCCACATTTCACTAATGATTTAGAAACGTGGAATAATTTACTAATATTTTCATATTTACTATTTTGCATATTGGTCAGCAAAGAGTCACCAAGTGCCAACAGCAGGGGATGAAAAATCTCCTTGAGCACTTAACAGCTAGATGTGTTTTCCAGAGCTTCAAAGAATATAAACTTCTCTTTTCACATTTTCAACACATTCAGATGGTTTTAGGCGTCCATCTAAATTAAAGATGTACAATAAAAAAGTAAACTTTCTGCAAGCCTCATTCAGAGAAGCATCTAGTGGTTCAAAAACTACCCTAATCTTTATGCAAAATGAGGGCACTGAATAGTTTCCAAAAGCTGTTCAGTGCTTTTCAGGTCTATGCAGAGCCCTGACAGAATATGTTCTACATTAGGGTTAGAAATGGCTATAGAAATTCTGTTTGTCATTGCACTGCTTTTCTTTCACAAAGAGAAATATGAGAAAAAAGTTCATTTAATCAGATAACTGAGCAAACAAAAGCTGTTTAGTTGCATTTAGACTATAAATTAAGGGAGAAATCTCATCTGTCAATTTTTTTTGCCATAAAAGTAAAACATCAGAAGGTTTACATTTTTCTAATGCTACACTAAACTTAGATGCAGAAATTTCACGTTTTGATAATTTTTCTAAGTATATTGAGTACATGCTTCAAAACATAAATGCTTATTTTTCTTACCTAGTCCTGTTTCTCTTCTGTCAACATTTTCATTGAGATTTTGACACTCTGTTTTTGAAATAACCTTTATGTTTTCCACCAAGCATGGTAGTTTCTCTTTCAAAAGGGAAGGTTCCTTGGAAGCTGAAGTCCATGTAGCGTGACCTCTCATTTGATTTACTCTTGAACAAGAACTGAGGTCTAAAAAATTTAAGTATACTGGCATTTTCTCAGCTTTTTTATCTGAGGTTGAAAGATCAAAGGATGACCTTCCACTTATGTTTACTAAATTTCCAGATGTTCTCATGGGTAAAAAGCATGATTCTTTCAGGTGACCCTCAGCAAACTTCCTTCCTGGAACTGTACTATTCAGTGAGTCTTTTTTCTCTTTTAACAACATGTTATTTGTTGAATTATTAATCTCCAGGGAATGTCCATTTTTTCTGAAGTGTATCTGAATATCATTATTAACTTTTTCACATGGAATTAGTTTATCTGTACTAATTCTATCTGTTGGGGTTTTTTTATGAGCAGTTATTTCAAGACCATCAGCATCTGGAGATATGGCTTCAGTGTTCAAAGTACACGTATTTGTAGCATTTCCTGTTTGTTCCATACTGTCTTGTTCAGGTTGCTTGCTGTGCATGTCATCCATATTTACTCCTCTTTCTATTTTGGGGGGGCATATATTGAAAGTACCTAAGACAGACATATTATCACTGTGTTCTTTTGTGGCATCATCACCGCTTGCATTATCACAATAAATGGTCGGTAGATTTTGAGCATCAGTTGCCAGAACATCAGAACTCCTCAGTGCACCATTTCTGTTTATGTTTCTGGCATTGTCATCGTAATTTCTGTCTTCAGCATCTACGTGTGTCTGTTTAAAAGGAAGTTTATCTCTATGTAAGCCACTCAGATTTAGCAAGGTTTTTTCTGTTTTATGTAATCCATTGCCTACATAATTGTCACTGTCCAGCAAGCTACATTTTTGGTGTTCTGCTTGAGAATTTTCTTCAACATAAGATAGGATGCGAAAACTTAATTCCTTAGCTTGATTATTATCTGTACTTCTCTCACACACAGCATTCTTCTCAGTGCAAAGAACTGCTTTAGAGTCAGTTTTGGGTGTTTCAGGTGTAAGGACACTACTGTTGTGTTGTATGGTATTTGATTTTTCATCTGCCTTAGTAGAAATTGATTCATCTGTAGTATCACACAATTCTTGCTTGCTAAAGTCAGTCTCCTGCCTTCCATTTTTCTTGTAGGCACCTACAGTGTCAGTACTGTCTAAAAAGACCTTTCTTGTTTGTGTCTGGCATGCTGCCACTGGCTCAGTGCTGTCCTGTAGCTTTTGTTCTAAATTTGCATTGTTTTCATCCAGTAACATTCTACATGTTGCTCCTAGATTTTCTGCTTCTTTGCACTCAATGACATGTATTTCTGAGGTCTGTCCTTGGGTAATTAAATCAGTATCTGTGCAGAGGGTATTCCTGGGAGAAGCCTCCCTTTGCTTTTCTTCATAAGGGCTAGCAACATTAATTTCATCCTTAAAACTGTTTTCAAGAACTTGTAAATCTGTTAGAGTAAGTGTATGTATTCTCTAGTTAGTGATAGACAACCCACAGGCTAAGTAATGCTTTATTTTTACAGTTCAAAATTTCCAAAGAGATGGACTCAAGATTAGTATTGATACTGGTGTTTCTTATCTTACATTACACACACAAGTCTATCAAAAAGTTACTGAAGATAAGTATTGCATTATGGTAACTTGCAAAATATTTATAAGCTGTTCAAACAGAAACTATATTTACATTCTGTATATTTTAGATATGGCTTATAGTTTAAATTTTTCCCAACTCAGGTCTGTCAGCCTTATTATTGAAAGGGGGTCTTCATTATGCAATTATAACACACACTTAAACAACCATTGTGTGTCTACATAAAGTTTAAGCCACTGTGTGTGTTTTTGAAAGTGGCATTTTTAGCTAAATGGGAAACAAAACCAAAAAAACTGTTTAAGGGACTATGCTCATACCAAAAGGAGTATGCTATGACTTGATGGTAGCGGGTTAGTTAGGAGTAACAAGCATTTCATCATCTAAAGGTGTTTTCTGAAAGATACCCTTGAAGGCTGTAAGCATTGATCCTTTAAAGCAGTCAGTTTGCAGTTAATAAGCTTTCAAATTTCCACGTATCTTTGCTACATTTTAGAGACCCAGCATTAGAGACTAAGTAAATTTCCTTCAGGTAGCTTAAAAAAATTCCTTACTGGAGTTAGAGTGCTTTGTATAGAAAAGTTTTATGATTATCCTTCATCGTCCTGTGCAGCGCAATCACTCTCTGCCTTTTTTCATTGTTTTATAGGAAAGGGAAAGTCCTTGATTTTGCTTCCAAACACTTCGGTACACATTATAGTTCTTCCTAACCCCTATTCACTTCTTGAACTGGCATGCAGAAAGGGTATTGCAAGCGCTTGAGGGGTTACAGCACACATCTTACTGTCCCAGGGCAGCTGTGCTTTCATTCAGAGCTTAGTGAATTTATCATAGGTTAGCACTACTGACACCAAGAATTTTACTACTGTTAATACAAAAACATTAAATTCAGGATTCAAGCATTCTCTTATCGTATACTGTATCTGTAAACATTTATCCCTTCTTCAACAATAGTACTTATCTCTATTATCCATGTAATGTTATTACTCTGTTCTATCTGTAATTCCTCAATGCTTAAAGAGTTGTCCATTGTGTTTTTTACTTCAGTTTCTTCTTCATGTCCAAAATTACTGCCTTTTGTTATTGTAGATTGCATACACTCCTTTTCCTTCTGAGTAGCTTGTATTTCACCGTCTTTTGAGTGTTCGTGACTACTCTAGCATAAGAATGAACAAAATATTATACATATTTTAGTAATTTACTATAGTCACTGATTAGATTTAAAGTTCAGGACTTAGGTTTAAAATTATTTTTACAATTCTGATGGAAAACAAAGACCATTAACTTTGCATACTTCAGGTGAATGTAAATGGAACTTACCACATTTGTTGGTATGTGCTGAACTGCTGAATGCATCTGAAACAAACATGATAAAGTGCTCTTAGAAAGGGAGAAAGGTTACATGATTCCTTTCCAGGTTTTCAGATGGGTTCAATAAACCTAGTTTCCTAACTTCAAATGGCTGTTCAGCCCTTCAAAAGTAGGCCCAAGATGCATAAACAAAATGCCTACTTATCAAAACTATTAAACCTGGATTTTAATTTTTTCCTTGTGTTTTAGTAAAATTTAACTAAACAACATACGTATACCTAAGATGGCCTTTCCCTCCACAGAGTATTTCATACTATGAAATTCAAAACCTTCTCAAAACCAGATCTCCCTGTACATATACACACAAAAGAATTACAATAACCCATTTCTATTCTCTAATGGTACAGAGCAGTATTACAAATTATATTAAACTTAAGGTCAAGCATGGTAAAGTTAAACTAAGTTGCAATTTGAGTCTGTAATGAGGTCTGACATTAAACCTTTCTTTAAAAAAAGGGCCTTTCGTTTAATTACTATTCCACAGGTGATCAGCATGAAGAAGTTTACATATATTCTAAACTTCATGCCCCACAAATAATCGCAGGGATTTCACATTGCAATAGGTGTAAAAATAAATATATGCGTATTTCCTTGCAACGCTCAGAGCTATAGTCAAGATCTAAATCATAGCCAACACCATGCCCTTTTATGTTTTACTAGACACTGACTCATTACTGATACAAGGTGAAATTCCACGAATTAGAATAATCAATATAAACTGCTGCAGCTCCTGTAATTTTTTGGCAGTGTTCCACTGGATATTTGACTCAGCCTAAACTGCCTAGCTTTTGAAATCTTATCATCATACAACACAAAGTGGTATGGCAATTTGCCATAAGATAGTGTAAGATAAATATTCAGAAGACATCTGAGACATTTTTTTGCATTTATGAACATATCCTTCAAGCTTATCTACTTTCAAACACATAGGGTTATCTTAGTAAGCACAAGTACTGTTTATCATGAACGACTGATTGTGTGCATGGATTCTGCATCCTAAACATAATTCATATTTCATTTTCATTCAAAGAAACAATGATTTATTGAAAGTTACACAATTTGCATTGTAGAATTCATGCAGCTTTGGCACAATGAATACTCATTTCAAGTCTAACTTCCATTGCAAGCACATACCAGCAGATATCTATGTGTATATATTCATATATGTATATTTGTGACCTACAACCATACATATATATGCATTATGAAGAAATTTATTTTAAGTTCTTCCAAATTCTAAAATATTATTACAGTTTGTCATTTTACTGACAATTCATGGACGAGTTCTAAAAAAAAAAATCTGTCTTTACAGTCCAGCGTCTTTCTATTTTCACAGAATCAAAGAATCACAGAATCACTAAAGTTTGAAAGGACCTTCAAGATCATCAAGTCCAAACGTCAACCCAATGCCACCATGCCCCCTAAACCCTGTCCTGAAGTGCCACATCCACACGTTTTTTGAGTACTTCCAGAGATGGTGACTCCACCACCTTCCTGGGCAGCCTGTTCCAATGCTTGACCACTCTCTTGGTGAAGAAATTGTTCCTAATATCCAATCTAAACCTCCCCTGGTACAACTTGAGGCCATTTCCTCTCGTCCTATCACTAGTTAGTTGGGAGAAGAGACCAACACCCACGTTGCCACAACCCCCGTTCACGTAGTTGTAGAGAGCGATAAGGTCTCCCCTCAGCCTCCTCTTGTCCAGACTGAACAACCCCAGTTCCCTCAGCCACTCCCCATAAGACTTGTGCTCCAGACCCCTCACCAGCTTCGTTGCCCTTCTTTGGACACGCTCAAGCACCTCAGCATTCTTCTTGTAGTGAGGGACACAAAAAGAAAGCAGTGTTGCTTTCTTAACACTGAAAGCAAAATCATACACATGCCAAGTAAGTTTTCCATTCTTTGAAGGATAATTCATTATTTGGATGTAAAAACTAATGGAAAACCTTTCCAAGGCTACTTTTCAGTGGTAAGAACTACTCACAAGCCTAGTGAAATGGCAATTCAGTGGTTGCAAGGATAAGAATATGTAAGGTTCTTTTCATAATGCTTTATGCTAAAATAGGGATGTATTTTATCCAAATAGTAGGATCGTACACATTTTTATGTTTGGAATTTTACTCGAAAATAGTATTAAAATATTCAAAAATACCACAGCTTGAAACAATACATGACAGAAGCAATCTGCAGGCCTAGCATAGTGAGAGTCTGTTATAGACCATCCAACCAAGATGAAGAGGCACATGATATATTCTATAAGCAGTTGGGAGAAGTCTCACAAACACTAGCCCTTGTTCTCGTGGGGGACTTCAACTTATGAGATGTCTGCTGGAAATACAACATAGCAGAGCGTTGTAACAGTCTATGAAGTTCCTGGAGTGTGTGGAAGGTAACTTCCTGACACAGCTGGTGAGTAAGCCACCTAGAGAAGGTGCCCCGCCATACCTGTTGTTTGTGAACAGCAAAGGACTTGTTAGTGATGTGATGGTTGGGGGCCATCTTGGGAAGACTTCTGCTCCCTTCCAGAGGGCAGACTTTGGCCTGATAAGGTGTCTAGTTGAGAAAGTCCCTTGGGAGGCAGTCCTGAAGGGCAAAAGGTGAGGGCACTTTGTGGATGAGGGAAAGGCTGTGGATGCTGTCTATCTAAACTTTAGTAAAGCCTTTGACACCGTCTCCCACAGCATTCCCCTGGAGAAACTGGCTGCTCATGGCTTGGACAGGCATATTCTACACTGGGTAAAATCTGGCTGGATGGCTGGGCCCAAAGTGGTGTGGTGAATGGAGTTGAATCCAGCTGGTGGCTGGTCACAAGTAGTGTTCCCCAGGGCTCAGTACTGGGGCCAGTTCTGTTTTATTACCATTATTATGATCTGGACGAGGGGATTGAGTGCACCCTCAGTAAGTTTGCAGATGACACCAAGTTGGGCAGGAGTGTTTATCTGCTGGAGGGTAGAAAGGCTCTGCAGAGGGATCTGGACAGGCTGGATCGATGGGTGTAGGTCAACTGTATGTGGTTCAACAAGGCTGAGGTGGCAGGTCCTGCACTTGACCACAACAACCCCATGCAATGCTACAGGCTTGGGGAGGAGTGGCTGGAGAGCTGCCCAGTAGAAAAGGACCTGGGGGTGCTGGTTGACAGCCGGCTGAACGTGAGCCAGCAGTGTGCCCAGGTGGCCAAGAAGGCCAACAGCGTCCTGGCCTGTATCAGAAATGGTGTGGCCAGCAGGAGTAGTGAGGTGATTGTCCCCCATACTCAGCACTGGTGAGACTGCATCTTGAAGACTGTGTTCAGTTTTGGGCCCCTCACTACAAGACAGACATTGAGGTGCTGGAGCATGTTCCAGAGAAGAGCAATGAAGCTGGTGAAGGGTCTGGAGCACAAGTCTTATGAGGAGCGGCTGAGGGAAATGGGGTTGTTTAGCCTGGAGAAAAAGGAGTCTGAGGGGAGACCTTATCGCTCTCAACAACTACCTGCAAGGAGGTTGTAGCGAGGCAGGTGTCCGTCTCTTCTCCTGAGTAACAAGTGACAGGATGAGAGGAAATGGCCTCAAGTTGCGCCAGGGGAGGTTTAGATTGGATATTAGGAAAAATTCCTTCACCGAAAGGGTTGTCAAGCACTGGAATAGGCTGCCCAGGGAGGTGGCTGAGTCACCATCCCTGGAGGTATTTAAAAGACTGTGTAGATGTGGTGCTTAGGGTCATGGTTTGGTGATGGGCTTGGCAGTGCTAGGTTAACAGCTGGACTTAATGATCTTAAAGGTCTTTTCCAACCTAAACGATTCTATTATTTGAAGTGAAATAAAGTGTTGTTTTTTTTTTTTAACTAAAACTGAAGAACTTAGATAATCTATATGTTGTTAAAATGAATCTTATCTGTCCCATGTTACAGAGGTTGAAATTATTTCCTCTGAGTAGAAGTGGACTTACTTCCACACTTACAGGGAACTTATACACATATGAAGTTAATGGGTCTGCCACAGTATTTGAGAAACACCCATGCAAAATGTTTGTGAAATAGGGTTTAGTAAAGATAAATTATTTAAGGTAACTGCTACCTATTATGTATAGATTTATTAATGATGTAACATCTCAAGTTTCTATGATATAAGTGCTCCTCTGGATAAAAGGGGAACATTCTCTGGGTATAGTAAGTTGTAACGGGTTCTTGGATCATTGATTACATCAGGTACATTTTTAGGTTTAGCAATGTCAAAAGAAGATCAGTGGACATGACAGTCAGATTAGAAAAGTTGTCACGTCTCTCATTCTCTAATGTTTTTACAAGAAATGGGAAGTCCTGCAGCTATTAGAGACACTTACCTGCAGATTTTCCACTTGCTCAGAATGCTGATTTCCCTGAGGATGATGATCTTCGGGATGTCTATGAACACCTTTAAGGGAATTCAGCTCATTTTTAATAATGTCTATTTCTCTTCTCATTTTTTCCTCCTGTAATAATTGAGGGTACACAGAGCAAACAAACACAGATCTTTACTGCACGTTCAAATATGTAAACCAGTATTTTACAGGGGTATCAACAGCTTAGCAAATGAAAGTAAATCCTTAAAAGAAAGTATAGGTGCTAAGGAATTTCTTTGTACAACGTAAGATAATTTTGAGCTCTTTCATTAAAACAAAAATTTTAACCACATTTCCATTACAGAGAATATCTTTTATTAATTGGTTTTTTTCACCATTTACTTTAAGTAGCAATGCACAAAAACCTGGTATTCGTATTTGTAGCTTTCTTCCTTTTTTGGCTCAAAAATAAACATGCTAGTCAACATTCATTCTCCACGTACACTGTCAGGAAACAACAACAGCAGCAAATAATTTGGTTGGCACTTCTGTAAATAGCCTCAAGTATCCAATGTTTCTTCACTGAGTATGTAATAGTTAAATTTTTGTACTTAGAACAAAAAGGATGGTCAAAAATACAAGTTGTAAAATGAACAGAAGGGCAATTTTACAGAAATATCTTAATTTAATTTACAAATATTTCCAGAGAAGTGTATAATGTCAACATTATCCATGATGATGCTATACTTTAAGATATTAAAAGCCATAGCGGGGCGGGGAAAAAAAAGATACTATCTTTTACATAATAGATGAAAACATTCCTGAGAAATAAGCAGGGCCAATTCCCATGTCTACATAGTAAACTATCGTGTAAAATGCTCCTAGGAATCAGGGAGATCAAATCTTCTCAGGGCAGTAAGCATCAGAACAGTTCAGCTATTTTGTAGTCTTGGGGTTGGCAGTCATCTCCATGACTTTTGAGTGGCTAACTCAAGTTAGCCTTAGACAGCTTTGCATTATTTCCTCATGGCCTCACTGAGAATCTATCTACCAAATTCAAAACCTTTCTGGCAGCATGTGCCAATTATGTAGGAATAAAAAAGACAGACTATTAAACAAATGCTGCTTAGAGTCTGTTTTCCACATGCTAAAGAGATCTTGTCTTATTGAAGAAGTATTAATCTTACTTGTAAAAATGCATTTATTATTGCAGGCAATTTTTACAGCTACAATATTTAATCCAAAATAATTAGCAAAATAATTACTGAAATATTCTTTAAAAGTAATGAAGTAGTAGAAAGAATGGCAAATAGTGATGACAAATTATTGTTTAGGTGTACACAGAGGTGAATTCACTGAGAGAACATAGGGGTTTTTACCTTTTCTTATCCCCTATCACCCCACAGTCCACATTGAATAACTCCTGTCAAATCAGGACCTCTGCTTTAACGCAACCCTTCAGCATCTCTACCTGATTCAGTCTGAAGTTGCTTCTTTTTTTCCTGGGCATATGGCCCTTCAGTAGTACCGTTAGTCTTTGTCACTTCAGTCTATGTGGGTTTACATTAATTTTTCACTATGTGACAATTTACTGATTTTTTTTTTTCAGGGTACAAGAACGCAGCCTAGAAATACTGGTATTCCCCGAATAAGTTGTGTAAAAAATTGCAAGTTTCCTGAAAAATACATAAAATTCAATACAAATTTAAAACTATATCAGCTTTCATGTCTAGGTAATGGTAAGTGTGTAATTCTGGAATATGTAAGTGCTAAATTCAAGGTAACACCTAATACCCTGGCTCTTGCTTTACAGAACTGCAGGAGGTGCAATGACCTTTTAGAGCACAGAAGTTAACATTTCTCCTAAACCTACCTTTTAAAAATACTCATTTCTAGAAGAGTCTCCATTACTGGAAAGAAAGTGGTTGTTTTTATTGTGTTATTTCTGCAATATTTTCTTGGCTTTTGGGAATTACCTGAAATGCTTCACGACCATTTCAAAAAACCTTTTAATACTCTAACATTTAATTTAATAAACCTACATATTTTTTCCAAGTTCTTAGTGCTTTCTCATGCTCATTCTGAAGATTAAGGAACTTTTCTTCATTTTCCTTTGCCTTCTCCCTTTGCAGCTCATTATCTCTTTCAAGGGTCTGCAATAAAATTAATTATCCAAAAAATAATCAATACCACATTAATGAATTTTGATGTGTTTTATGTTGCTTGGACCTTTGCTTCTAACATGCTGGAAGTACCATACAGATCAGTGATAATGTGCTATCTCAACAATAATTTTCATAAATTAACAGAAAGGTGCTTATAGTTTAGCTAACAGGGAACAGGGGGAGGTTTTGAAAAAAGAAATGGCTATAAAAGGGTATAAAAACACTTGCCATTATTCAGTTTCACTGCATAAGTTTTAATGTGCTGAAAAAGTAATATAAAGTCCAGAGATGAGAAATATGAAATGTAGCACAATCTAGACCCATTGTACTTAAAGAAAAAACTACTGTAAACTCAAAGAAAATATTTTTATTTTTCTGATCAGTTTTTCTATCCTAAGTTGTTTAATAACCTAACTTATAAATTGCATAAACTTTAAATTCTAAAACATATCTACTGGAACATGAAGTATACATCCGATTATCCTTTAATTTATTTTTATTAGATCACTGAAATAGGAGTGCATTAAAATAACAGTAATATTAAGTTTTATACTATCATAATTGTACTTGCAACATTTTTGGGTTAACTCAGCTTTACTGCGCTAAATTAAAGCAGTCTTGCGTAAATCAGCAGTAACTTCACACACATCTCAGGTACTGTTGGAAATTTTATCCTATCACATTTTTATAGCAAACAATATGGAAGATAAAGGATTTACTGCATCCACTATCTACTATATAGGTGACACAAATATATTTGATAAACATAACTTTAATGCATGTAGTTCTATGACCAGCCACATATTTATGATTCTGCTGAGCTTCTTTGAAAGTCCACTTGAAAAAACTTAAGTTATGGAAGCAATACTCCAAAGCAATTCCTTTTTACTTAATCTTTTAACTAAAAATGAGTCTACTTCTTGATTCAATAGCATCAATTTTACAATGCCTATGTTAATTTATCTACACTATTAATACAAATATATTTTACAGGTATTAACACCAGGAAAATTCAGACTACCATGAATTTTTATACACATGGAAAAAGTTGTGCATAAGAATATAATGGATCTTCTCTGACAGATTGTATAATTAAAAAGATGAGACAATTCAACAATACATTGTCTGAATAATTGCACTCTGATGTAGCACCTTTCATCTGGTTCTATAAACTAAGAGTCCAAGACCTCCTTTCTTTGATAAACCTGCTCTAACTCCAAGGATGCTTTTACTTGCATCTTAAATGCAACCTCCTCAGAGATGGAATATAATAGTTACTCACAGCATAGCTCTTAGGGCAACACATCAGGAGTAGCAGATTAATAGAACTGATCATATGTTAAAACCAATTGTACAGAGAGGAGAATACCTGAATTCTGTGCATTCTCAAGTATTCTGTCATCTGTTAAATAATTATAACTTGGTTTTCTGAACTCATAAGGACATTGGTATCCTAGCACTAAGTATGCATAGACAAAATGAGAAAGGACAGTACAATCCTTCTCGAATGCTACCTTGCAAGTTTAAGTATTCTGTCATATCAAGCCCAAAAATAAACTGTCATTTTTTGTGAATATAAGAAAAATATTTCCATGGGACTCTACAATAACTCCTTCCATTTTTCTATTATTCTGAAGAAACTCTTTTTCTTGATGCGCAAAGTCCACAAATTTGACAGGGATGTAGGATAAAGCATAAGAATAATAGATAACCTTCATCATATTGCAGTTCTAGAATCAATAAGGATGAAAGCAATACGTCTCAAATTGACAGGAAAGTGGGTAGACTCTTCAAGTAATATATTCAGCTCCCTATCTTAGAAGTTCCATTTTTTGCTTTAAAAAAATGACACTGCAATATAAGCAGTTAATGTTGTCTCATTCCCTGGAATATCCTGGTAATTGTATCAATGTCAGCCAAACAAGTAGCTATAAAAAGCAACAGTATTTTATGACTACTGTTTAAACAGAAAGACAGACATTTCTGACAAATCAAAATAACCCCATGAGTTCATATGGAGAGAAAAGGAACATGTGACATTCACTTTTAATATAGCATTGTGTTTAAGGGAATTGCTGCCTTTCATTCATGTATTTATTTTGGTTTACAAAAAAATAGTTCTATTAAAATATCTAGCCACTTTTACATTTCCAGATGTGATCTCTTGAAAGCTTATCACTTATATGTGCTTATATAAACGTTATGAATCCTTTAATTCCCATTCTTAAGTGAGAACATCTTGGTTTTAAGAATGCACAGAATGCTCTCACAAAAACTGAGATCAAATCTTAGCTGATCTTAAGTGCCACTGGGAAGACTAAGAAGGATCATTTGCATCAAACTAAGTCTTGAGGAGTCCTCATATAGTCAACAGAGCATTCAAAGTTTGAATCAAAAGCCTCTTGTTAGTTATCCTTGTCTTGTAACACCAATTTCATCTAAAGTACTTATGCCTGCAAGAAATTACCTTTGAAGACTACACTGAAGCTTTGATGACTAGAAATAGCTTGTCCTGTAGTTAGAAAAATAGAAAACATTAATACCTTCCCAATGTCCAATATAAACAGGGCCCAAATCAAAGCAGTCTCTCTAATCAAAGTTAGTATAATTGCAATCAAAAATCAATTGTTGGCCTCTACAGGCTACAAAAGAGAGACTTGTGGTCAATTCATACCTTAACAAGAAAACAAGCTATACTTTTCTTACACTTGTAGACATTTATGTGGAGTCTTCAAAGATAAGATTCACAGATACCCTTCACAGTTTTAGCTGGAGCTTTAAGGCATACTATAAACTTTATCCAAGATGGGAAACAATAGCTCAGAAATACTATCAGAAAAAAAGCACTTTTAGAATTTTTAGAATTTTAGAATCCAAAATCAAAGAATTTTAAGTCAGGAAAATCCAATGCTCTAGACTAATAAATACAGGAACCCAGACACCTGAAATCACTGACGTGTCTTTCTCTTCCAGTCACTACAGCTTTATCCAGTACTACAAAGCAGATACTTCAATTCCTAGTGAAATTTTAGCTAGTTTCTGACAGAGAACATAACTCGTCTTTAACCTTGCTTCATCAAAATGCAAAATTCATATATTTATATTGTGGTGGAAGGCAAACTGCTTACATCTATTAGGAGACAAAGTAAAGGCTTATGTGAGGTGAATCTAATTTCAATTTAGCATAGAAGCATTTACTTAGAAAAAAAAAGTACACATGCACACAGGAAGTTGAATTTGAAATTAACTGAGATCCTAGTTCAAAACCTTGGCCTCACAGGCCAAGCAAAGAATAGAATAGTTGTGATTACATATGGACAAATAGTAGATAATAATTATTAATAGTCCGATTAATGGTTGTTACCTGAAGTCTGCATGGCACATCTGACCTGAACAGGTACGACCTTAATCTTTAGTGCACTGTGGGCCAATCTGACTGCTAGTGTAATTTAGAATCTAATCTGTTCTGAGCCACTTCTACACTCTCAAAGAGGAACTGATGAATGCTGCAGCTCCACACTCTAGCCTGACTACTTACCACCTCTAGCAGAAATATGACACCAGACAACACAGCAAGAAATGGCTAAGGCTAAGGATGTGCTCTTTCTTAGGCCCTCTGCGCTAATAAAACTGGGGACAAGCTTTGTCTATGAAGATCTGAAATTTGAAGTATTTTCCAGAAAAGAAATTTATACCCACATAAAAATTATAAGAAAAAGTAATAAAATAATTTTATTTCAAAATACTCGAAAGCAACCCGCAACATGTTCTGGTTTTACCCTCCAGAAATGGCTGATAAGAACGGCAACCATGATTTACTTTACGGGGAGAACTAAAAGAGGGAAACCATAGACTGCACTTCAAGGTTCACACTGACAGTTAAGGAGCTGAGGGAGCAATGGAAGTGAGGTCAAAAGTTCTGAAAAGCATACAGATGTCTTTAACAGCCCTGGACTTAAAAAATACATAACAGATAGTAGCAGCTTGTCTAATCAAGAAAAATCTGACCTGATATTCTTCTTTCAGTGCATTTAATTCACTCTCCATTCTAACATTCGTTTGGGTTATTCGCTGAAGCAGCTCCTGCACACATTGTAGAGAGCTGAGAATTTCCTTATTAATACAAAAAAAATCAGATATATTGAATGAGAGCTTGTTTCTGAAGTTTAAACATTAGGTAATTTATGTCTTTTAGATTAACATATGTATTTTTCATTCTGCCAGTGTTTACAAAATTATGTATATAAAAATGTACTCGAACACCAACATTGGGGAAGGGCTTGTAGGAAGAAATCAGAACAACTCCAGGTTTTTCTGGCCTCTTGCCTTAGAGAAGATAACATGATTATAACTTACTATAACCTATTCTTTTTCAGAGAATTTTCTTATAATTAAAATGAACAATCCATCGATGCTTTAAACATACTTCAGTGCAAATCTGAATAAAATATATAAAATCCAACCCTACTGTGAGTTCAGTTAACCTAAGAGAATAATTTTATGGTACCATATTACACCCCTGGAAAATATGGACAATCTCAGAAAAATTATATGACAGTCAAGTAGTCACTTCCATTAATGGATGACCCTCACATTACATTATTCTGTATTTCCTGAATTAAACCCTAATAGATGTGAACAACCACAATAGCTTTGCATCTTATGGTGCAAGTACACCAGATTTTGCTGTCACTATCTGAATTTTTGTGGTACCTTCATCAAGACTATACTGGTACTTCAAGAAGAGTAAGTTCTAAAAAAAGAGCCACCCAAAATGGGTTGATTAAGGTGGTATGGATTGACAAACCCATGGTGCTGCCATTAAATTTGTTGCAGTTAGCTGAAAACATGGATGGAATGGAGACAGAGAGTCATTTTATATTAAATGCTACAAAACACGCTTCCAAAGATTCAACGACAGAGGGAATGATCTAGCCAAGCCAATCTCTGCTCCTTCCTTTAGGAACAGCAGTTCCTAAAAGAAGACCTGCACAGGAAAAAAAAATTAGTTTCAGGCAGAAGACAGTCTTAAATGTGCTTCAGTTGCTTGAAAATATATTGAGAGGAATGTATTATTAAAACAAAGTACTTTCATATACTTGCAAAGAGCTTCCAAATGTATCTATTTTTGGTTCTATTGTATACACAGATACAGCTAACTACTAAAAAGAAAATCATTATTTTGGGTGTACTGTCACTCCTTTTCATGCATATATATTCTTATGCAGAGATAAATATTTTTGCACTGAAGCTTAATTTATCTTTAGTTCAGTTTTACATCTAGAAAACTGAACCACAGAGATGTGGAATGGCTTGCCCAGTGTCATCTGACAGGTCGGTAGCAGAGTTGGCCATGTCTTTTAAATATAGTACAGTATTCACTCAACTAGACAAGATTGCTTCTCTGCACAGTTCAGTGTAAATCAGCTGTAACAGATTATATTCAGCCCCTGTCCAAGAACCACTGAAGCCAACATCTTCAGTTAATCCACACGGTGAATTTGTAGTGCTCTATAATACAGAAATCCAGATCTTCTAACTAAAGTTTTTGGAGAAAACATAAAGTTCATCTCTATGTTAGAGTCCTCCCCTGATTTATACCAAAACCAACCAACCAAACCCTAGCAATTCACACAGAACAAAATACAGAAACAAAATGGAGTCCTTCTCTTAGATAATACATATCAAATATGCATAAGAATTATGCTACAAGCATCTCCATATAAATGCTTGTAGTGCATTCAGGGCTGTGGGAGTAATGTCTCTCATTTTTTCCCCGTGTTTATTGGAAAGTATTTTTAAAAAGCAAACTCAAAACGCAAATGGACTTTTATGGATTGGAAGAATACTGCTGGATTGGCCTTCAGTGTGTGCTCAGTGGGTATACAAGTAAGCTACTGCTTTTGTACCTCCCTGAGAACAAGAATGAGAGACTTCTCTGACACATTTGGTTTAATGAACAACAGAATGAAAATTCTGCAGCTGTTTAAGAAAAAAAAAATCCCATCCTTTTTAAGCTTAATATTCTGCAAAGCAGCATATTATGCTGTTATTACAGGGAACATAATTTTTTCTGCTATGTTTAATACTTCACTCCATGTACCTTGGTTTGAATATCAGGATTTGTTCTGGAACACCTGAGTTTGCAATAGAAGACAGTCTTAACTCTGCTCAGCTATGTATAGATGTAGCTTAATATTCTAAATGTGTATGTTCTGTATGAACAGAACACCATTTCCCTTGTATATGATTGACACGATTCCAATTTTACCTGGTTTCAGCACCAGCAGTATTACAAGTAAACTGTTGGCAACCAGAAAGTAGAACAGCAAGCACGTTATGCAAACCTTATTGCTTATTTATACTGAATCAATATGTAAACATCTATTTCATGGGTATACAAATTTCTCCCATCTGAATTCAAAGACAAAAGTTAAGACCTGGAATAAAATGTTAAACAATGTACTTTTCTTTGCTAATACACTTTCTAAAAACTGAGGAATAAGATCCTATTCATGTTAGTATTAAAATATTTCTGAAAAGCAAACAAGTGAATTTAATTAGTTTTAATAGCTTACTATAATCATTTAAGAAACTTAAGTATAAAATACAACACATATATTCTTAAGTTATTTTTAAATAGCAAAGTTATATTAACAACTCACCAGCTTTTCTTCTTTAATGTGAATGTTTTCTTCTTGAACTTTTTTACTAACTGCTGTCTCCTTAAAAAAAGAGCATGAATCACAGTAAAAGGCATTTAAAGTTACTATTTTCTTTAGTAATATTGTATTAATGTGATATTGTGAATCATCATGAGGCTATTTAAAGAAACGGCATTATTTTGAAAAGCATTCTTCTCCATTTTTTACTATAAAATTATACTTATATTCACAGCATTTTTACTTCCCTAGGAAAGGAAATAGTTTTGTCATATTGTATATGCAGTTAGTAGAATCACTAATCTGTATACATCAGAGAGATCACTGCCATGATGTTTGTTGAACGAAGAACAGAAAATATTCACCAAAAATGTAATTTGTTTAAATTCCAAAATACCATTCTGATTTTTTGTTGCAGTTCTTGAAACTGTTTTTCCTTTGCTGCAAGATTGATGTTTTCTTCTCCCACCCTGTACTGAGATGTGACCTTGGACCTTATCAAGTCTGTAGTCACTTTCTTCAGTTCCTTAACACAGGAAACACATATAAATAGTTCATCCAGTACAGTCATTGCAATTCAAAACAAAGACAAATCTTTTAAACTATCCCGAGTCATGCCCTACTTTTAAATAATGTATGGAAACAACAGAATAAATTAGAAGAACTGAAATCTGTAAGACTGACTTGCTAAACTTTAAACTTGTCACACGTGGCTAGACGTTTATTTTCAGAGGTAAAATGTTATTGTGCTAATTTTACTCTGTTTGAAGTATTTATGATACTTAAGCATTTTGTTATTTTCTCTTCCAAGAAAGACAAATGGACAGTGCATTCATATTGGTAAAACCTCCTAGACCGAGATATACAATAGGAATAAAGTACCTATTATAACTACTGTGTATGTTCCTGGGAATCAGAAGGGCAAAAATGAAGAACAGTGACTATCTGGTAAAAACAGGAACTGGCTATAAATTTGGAGGATCTTTGCTTTTCCTGAAACATTAATTACTTAATCTCAGGAGAATGCTAAATTAATTTTATATTAAAGGCTTCTACAACATGATTTTCCATCTAAAATATGCCTTTGATTTTAAAGTCTTTATAATCTTCCAAATATCCTGCTTTTTTTTTTTTTTTGGTCTTTGGTTTTTCCAACCAGTTTATTCCAAGCTCCTAGTGCGGCAAATAAACAGCAAATGCTTTGATCTCATTAAATTACAACTTATAGTTCCTGGAGTCATAAATATTGTGCCCTGTTCTCCCCCACCCCTCCCATTCTGGTACAAGGTAGTCTGTTTAATATCGCTCTCTCCTTGAGCGCTCTGACGTTTACTCAGACAAATAGCAGAGGTTATGAATGCTGTTCACAGATAGTATCAAGAATTCTTCATGATGCCATAGTGGTGAACCAAGCATTCAGAATGGTAATAGTTTTATCTAACAACTAAGTTTGGTCTGTTTAACTTTTCTTCACAAAACTGGAATTCCATCTTATCACTGTCCAATGGTTTAACTGTTCTGGACAAAATCATATAACAGTACAAAAGAAAAAGGGAAGATTATGTTGTAGCTGAAATTCACAAATACAAAATTTTACAACAAATGTAAGTATAGGTACTACTTTAAAATAAATATTTTTTTTTTTGCTAGAGGCTTTACTTCTCTTGTATTTTAGCCATAAATAAATCCAAAATGATCTAGTAAGTGCTAAGTGTAATTGCAGAATCAATTACAGAACCCAAAGACAACATTTGCTTTAGAATTGTGATATTCTGTAACCTAGTAAGGCTTTTTCCATCTTTGCAATAACAACATCTATTAGTTGTACTATTTTTACTAGAAGGCTCTGTAATGAAATATGCAAGGATAGTGCCTACATTTAGGTGGCAGAAGGTGCAAGCAGTTTTAACTTCGTAAAAGTGACGAAGTGCACTGTGCCAGTCTTTACAGAGCACTAGACTAATGGTACACAGAACACAGCTAACAGGTTGTGTGCTACACAAGCAGGTGCAAAAGCCTGCTACAGATCTGATACTATATTTTTCCAAAACTCACAGTTTATTGTGTGCAGAAAAAACTTATAAATTATTTTGTCATGGAGAAAGAAGAAGTTGTACTAAGTAAATCATGTCCTTGAGGTAGAAAAGATGACTGGATTTTCTTCTTTGTATTTAGCAAGTGAATGTGTATAATCCATCTGGAACCAAACCCAGATCTGCTAATCTACCAAAGCTGTAGTCAGGGAAAAAAACCAAAAAAACAACAAACCAAAAAAACCAAACCGACACAAAAAACCCCACCCACCAAAACCCAACACAAACCCAAAAAGAACCAATACAAACCAGATCCCCAAAAGTAATGGAAGAGTTTTCCATGGTGAGTGAAAGCACAAGCTATGTAGCTGTGAAAATAATGTAAAATAATTTTATACATAAAATACGTATATTTTCTTGTACTCTGAAATAAAAAAAAATTTCACCCACAGGGTTTTTGCTTTTTTTTCTAGTAGCTTTCTGTCATTAATAAGATCTCTAGTAGTATTCCGAACGCTGTAAGTTAAATTGAATTGGGAAAATAATTTTATCAGTTTTTGAGGAATGCTAAGAAAGAATGACAAAGCTTTAAACCCATTCCTTTGATGTGTTGCTAGTAGACAACGCTTCAGGACACGGTTTCAGAAACACTTCAAGCCAGTGTAAGTCAAGAGTGTCACAAAAGAAACCGTACTGCTCCTTAAAAGTATTTTCCTTTTGCCAGCTGAGCTGAGCTAAAACTTACTCCCTTTTTTTGGTAGGATGTTGTTTTGATCAATACAAAATTTTCATTCTACTTTCCCTCAAGGCCACACAAATACATGTGCCCGCACAAAGTGGTGGTATGGGACTGGAAAAGCAGCCAGCACAGGCAGATGTAACCACTTCAAGTCAGTGCTGATATTTTACACAAACTTTAAGTGTATCCAAAATCACAACTTTATCTTTTTGCTCTCTTCCTAGATTGGTGGAACTCTTGTAATCTTTCAGGTCGTGAGCAGCATAGCTGTTTTTTAAAATTTTGTTTCATTGTGCTGTTTTTCTTGGTCAGATTTCAATGCAAGCATTTTCATAGTTTCACTAGTTTACTTTTATCCATAAATGTTGAACATTTACTAACTTCATATTCCCATCAACAGCAAATGTGTGAGATCATCCTGGTCTGAGTCAAAGTAATGGTTGTGATAAGAGCTGACAGCCAAATTAAGATTTTAGTACTAAGGCTAGTCATCCCCAGTCCAGCACTGAGGCTACACAGGAAAAAAGTTTGAACCCACAAGTTGTCAGAGCTGTTAGAGGTCAGTCAAGTCTCCAAGGCAGATAAAACCAGCTTTATAAGTTGTCCCAACTTGTGCTGCGGATATCAGGACTTCTTTCAGCTATGTAGCAAGTGAAAACAGCCTGGTAATCCCTCTTCCAAACTCTTCTAAATATCAAAGTTTTTTCATTGCTTTATATTTCTTGTAGGTCCCTTCAGCTCTACAACAGATCCATTCCCCAACAAGGAAAATACTCGACTGCTTTAAGATCACTTTTGCAATGATTAGGCTAAGTACAAGGTAACCACAATGAAACTAGCTCAGGCACTCGTACTGGGTCCAAGCACTTTGCTTCTCTTCTCTTCTCTTACAGCGTGACCCAAAAGATGAGCCCACAGCCCTTCACAAACAGGACAAGTACCACTACCGATATAGTTCAGCTATGCACTCTCTCACTGCTTCTAAAACATTTCTGGAAAGTTATGTAAACTGTTGAAATAGCAAATATTGGAAAATGGGCTGTATTTTTTTTTTTTACTATATTGTTAGTTTTAAACTCTATTTTCACACAAGTTCTGCATTTTGAGGAAAAAGGCATGTCTCTATTATATACGAATTTTATTAATAAAACTGTATTTATAAATAAATGCACACATTTTTTTGCAGAATAAGGCGTTGCCACAGCAAAGTGTGGCAGCACTATGTGAATATTAAAAGGCTAAGAAATTAAAGTCCAATTCAGTTTTCCACTGACATTCAGAATGGGATAGTCAAATACTAAACAACCAATAAGAAAATCAGAAATAACCAGGATAAAGACAATTCCTGGTGAACTAAGAGAGCCCGATTGTTTCAAGTTGGCCCCTTCTGCTTATCTAACAGTATTTTATCTAAAATTCATCACCCATGACCTTAAGAAGCAAGAGTACAGCAAAAAAATGGATCAAGCAGTATGTTTGATTACTGAAGTACATAAATCACTACCAGTTTATCTCACACACCTCTGTTACTCACAAATTTTACTATGTAAAATTTTCTTAAACATTTTCCTTTTCTTACTTCCCAAATCACTTACCCTAGAGAATTCTAAGTAATCAATTATTCTTGGTTTCTTAAACAAAAGCAACAAATCTAATTTACTGTGATGCTTAAAAATTTCTAGAACTCCTAAATTTTGATACTTACAATGTATTACAATAAAGATATGCTCCATTTTAGATGAATGTCCCTCTTTTTGCCACATAAAACTTACAATTCCTTTAGCAAAGGAACTGTACAGTTGAAGTGTACCCAATGCACACAAGACAAAGTTGTCCTCAGACCTTCATGGCTATGATGACACTAGCATTCTAACAAATCTGGCTTTTCTATAGGGGAAAGTTATCACCACTGACAACTTCCAATGTTTTTCTGTTGCTCTTCCATCCATCAAATATTTCCGATAAATATATATAGATTTTATATGTAATATATAAATATATATAACCTATAATTCGAACTATATAGCTAAATAAACATTTCTAAATGCCATAAAACCTAACTGTGATTTAGAAATTAATTTGAGAATTTTTCCAGTGTTCTGCTTTACTGTTGTGTATCTCAGTCTGTTTTTATGATAGTAGGAGTTCTGAAATCTTTGAGATTAAATAGTAGCTTCAAAACGTGATCTTTTTGACACTGGGGTTTGCCATCTTATATTCTAGTATGTAACTAAACAAATCTAGATTGAATTAATAATTAATCTTTACTATGGCTACAATATCTTCATGTAGTAAATATAAAAATTAAGTAAAGCACTACAGAAGGTAAGAATGAAACACAGGAAAAAATCTTAAACTGTCTCTATTTCAAGAAAAAATTTAATTTTAAGTCAGGCTTCTAGAGGCATCACACTCCAGAGAACCTTAACAATAAAAGGCTGTGTGCTCTTAAGAACACAAACCAACACTAGATTCAGGAAGTTTTCAAGTACTTCCGTACCTTCAAATTTTCTTTTTCAGGCAAAAAAGGTCTTGGTCAGTAAACATCCAATTTTTGATCAGTTTAACCCAAATGTAAAATGGCCATAGTCCCTTCTCCTCATTTACAAATTATCTTCCCTCACCACCAGCCCTTTTTGTTTTGCAAGAAATTTAAAAACTTTGGAAAGATTCCATGGTAGTCCAAAGCATTTGTCTGAAAGATGGGGATTAGCATTAGGCCAAGAACAAACATGCATTTGTTCCCTACCTAAAATCCTCAGAGAATCAAAAGGAGAAGAAAAAAAGGTGCAATAGAAAGATAAGGAGATAAGAAAAAGATGCTCTTCTCCTGTCAGCACTTAAGAAACAGCTCAAAGGGAAAAAGAGAACTTTATTCTTCCCACTATTACGTATAGTTCAAGACTGCAACTCAGAAATGTACCTGTCAAATAGTAGTTTCTGAATAGATGAGGGCAGGAAAGAGCTCAATGGCCAGACAATTTCTTTGTCCATAGTACCACTATTATCTAATGTCTCAGTTGCCCTGACACAAAACTCTGCCATTTCTGATGGAGATTCAGTTACACTTTTTATCCTACATTCAAGCTACCAGCTTGCTTCTACGGCCACTATTCTTCATGTTCTCTCTCGCTGACTAAACTAAAACCACCACTGCTACCTTTCCATAGCAGATGGGAGAAGCAATGACAACACAGCACAGGAAGAAGAGAGATTGCAAATAATTATCAAGAAACAAGTAGGACCCTGTAGAGGTAAATAAAAATTCCCAAGTTAGAGAAACTATTTAGAGCTGCTAAAAGTTTAATTGGCATCCATCTGAAGTATGTGTGCATAACAAGGGAGCATAAGACTAATTTCACTATTAGTCATAGAATGAAGAACAGGTCTGCTGCTTGTCCACTACTTCTGTAAATCCTACAGCAGCTTGTAGAAGTCCCAAAAGAATCCCACTTACAATTCGGAAATGCATACTATACTTACTTCCTTCAGATTACTTATTTCAGTCTCTTGTCGTTTATTCACTGATGTTAGTTTCTTATTGAGCTGTATCGCTTCCTGTACTTTAAACAAAAGTTAAAACATGTTAATACATAATTTTATATTTTAATTAATATTTGATTTATAACTGCAATGTATGTGTATATAATTTATAAAATAATTTAACGTCTTTGTGGGAAGGAGACTAAGACTGAAAATACAACTCAACTACTCTTTGTGTATAGTGTGATATACACACTATAGTGTGATGTAGTGTGATACTATGCTGGAGGATGACATCAGGTGGTACCAGTTGTTTTATAACTCAAACAATGAGTTAAGACTTTTATGTATGTCGGTTTACTTTTTCTGAAAAAAAATTGTAATTTAATTTTTAGTGACATTTGGTGTCACTTTTATTAGCAGCACTTCTCCAGTAACTCTTAATTTTGGTTTTGTTTTTTGACTAACGCTTTGCTTGTAATTTTCTGAGGAGTTTAATTATTTTTGAGGAACATAGAACATAATGAATCATGGAACATTCAAATAATTGATTTAACAGATGCACAGACTTATATGCATATAGGACATGGAATACAGTAAACAGCAGAAGATAATGGAAAGGCAAACGCTAAGAATAAGCTCTGTCCCTTTTGAAAGGGAAGGGAATTTCCTCTTGGACTTTATGCAGACCAAGATATCACTAGGAAATGGCTTGACATTTCATAATGAAAAGCTGAAGATATTCACTGGTCCCTGTACTTTTTCAGTCACCTCTATTCAATCTTAGTATTTTGATCTTCTTAAGTCTCTTCAGCCTTTTCTATTTCCTGATTCCTCTTCATTCACTTCTAATCTTTTTTCTTTATTTTCTCAAAAACATTCTGGCACAACACTTGAATACAAGAATCCTAGACACTGCATCACACCCAGAAAGTTCCTTCCTTCTCTGTTAAAGATGGTAAGCACCATGGGGAATGACAGACAACAGCCTTACAATATAAGTAATTTTGCAGTTTTATATGAGAATATGTGCTTAACAAATGAAAATAGTCAGGAATGTAACAAATATCTTCTGATACAACTTAGAAAAAAACACAAGTTGCTTGTTTGCAGGCAAAAATTGGTAAAACTTTCTATCTTTCAACAAGAGGCATGTGTTCATGCTTGAGCTCAAGAATACTAATAGTGTGACATTGGTTAGTCATTAAAGGTTTAGATTTATGATGAATTGTGGTATTTTCCCCATCCAGCACTATACCACATCAATTTTAACTTTCTTGTTTCCCTACATACTGCTTTAATATAGTAGATAAAGAACAACAGTTTATAAATTTAAATAATTTGCATTAAAAATGGCTCATATGCTTTCTGCCTGACTTTTCCACTGACCGCAGTTTCTTGCTCAGAATTTACAAGTTATCTACATGCCTACTGCACGTCTTGCATACTGCAATGCAAATTGAATTCTCTCTGCAGTAAAAGACACACTGGCGTTGAACTGGTGGACAGGTTAGCTTCTTGAACAGCAGCAGTTGGTAACATATTTAATCTTTTCTCCGGGTTCATTTTGCAATTACTGATAAATATAAGTAGAAAGATGACAACAAGCATTTATATATGGTTCAAATAGTGTAAATACTGGAAGTAAATGTTATTTTCCATGAAATTGCAAAAAGACTTTTCTGTATCTGACATAATACAAAAGCCCTGTCCAACGTAAGTAAAGGGAAAACACAGCAATGTTTTCTCCTAATTTGTTAGGAGAAAATTAGCCTATTAAAAATTTTGAATACAAAAAGTAGCTTGAGGTACTGAAATATCACAAATAAACATAAGACATGTTACCAATTGATTCAGACTAGATTTGAAAAATTATTTGGTTTCAGGCAGAAAAACCCTACAACTGCTAAGCTTCGGTATTTGAAAAGTTTTTTGGTTTTTTGTTTTGTTTATTTGCTTGGGTTTTGCTTGTTTGCTTTGAGTTATAGAACTACTTCTCCCTTTTCTTAAAAAAATAACACTTATTTTTATTTATGACCTCTGTATATGTTTACATGGATGAAAACCGCAGGAAGACAAAACAATGCACAAGTCCATATTCTACACATATACAGTGACATTTGCATAGAAATTTATCACTTTGTTATGAGAAACAAGGATTTCTCTCTCTCAAATTAATAGGTACAAACTTCATTTAAATGAGGTGTTTTTATTACTTGAGATTACCAGCTTTATTATTTTATAGATTAAAAATTATGTATTTATGGAATAATAATTTTGTTATGTTTCAAAACATGAACAGGGATAAGGTACAAATTTATATAGCCATATAGTCAGAATCTATGTAACAATAACAACTGCATAAAATTATTCATACCACCCTATTTATTTACTGAACTGGTTTTAAGATTTTATATTTCTGTACAAGAAAGGAAGTTTTGTTATTTCATTAATGTTTTCTGTCCATTTCCCAACATTAAATTGACTTTAAATAGCATCCATTTTCCCCTGTGTGCCAATTCCTCTACTTCCACCCCTTCATTTGAGCTGGTACAACTGTTTATGTTGATTATGCTGAATGGGAACAGGAAGCTGATCCAAATTAAGTGTAGGGGTTTTTTTCTGGAAGGGGTGAGGCTGCTGCTGGATTGTTTTGAACACAAATCAGTTCCTCAATATAATTTACCCTGTGGTCACACACACAACTGTAGTAGTGTATCAGAAGAGAGCAGAAGACGTATGGGGCCTGTGTTGCTTAACCTGGCACTGTCACAGAAAGAAACACTGAGGAAGCTACTGAGAGACAGTAGTTGTCGGTTGGTATATTTGCTGCTTGGCATATGGTAGCTGCTACTTTTCTGAATTATCAGGTGTCTCCAACTCAGTATTGTCAAAACACAGCAAAAACAAATGCTGGAGGACATTTGACATACATACCACTGTGCTCTAGCTTTCCATGAACACCTTTTACAATTCCAAACTGACATGCAATAGTAGCATAACACCTCTCAACTTCATTCAGTTTCTTGTGATGCTCCTCTTTTGCTGTTAAGTGCATCTGTAATTTTTGATCCTGTTAGAAACATAGATGAGGCACCGACTTAATGACAGTAAATAGCATGTATAAACCAACTCTCCAAGAGCTTTTTATCATAATGGCATAAATGCAAAATCATTCCCAGAATATCTCTGTTGTCTATTTTGTATCTAATGATCAGTTCCCATTTCCAGATAGCACCTCATTCCAAAGACCTTCACCTGTCTGTTAGATTATCCAAAAAGCACTTTAACAATTTTCATATGCTGTCCCTTCTATTTAGGAGAACTTTCATGTAAATGTCTGCAGAACTGTATTAACAGTTTTCAAACCCTGGTTTCAAGTTTTCCATTGTTGGAAGTCTTAAACTTGGTATTTAATCTGCTGTTGTATTGTGAACATCGCCTAACATGCTAATGTTGCCTGTGGCTTATACTTGTCCCCCTGCCACTCAGTACAGCATTGCATTCTCTCATTCCTTTGATGTAGGTTATTCATGCAGATTAATGCAGTACACACCCCACATCAGCTGTTCAGTACCTGCCCATGTCTTTGGCTGCAGTTTCAAAACAATGCAGCGGCTTCAGCAGCCTGTAGGTTTGTACCACATTGCCCCGGCTGCTTATTTGTCCCTCCTGTAGTATGAAACCAAGCATACCACGCTCTTAGGTCACAGCAATGTGATAAAATACTGGGCCTGTTGAAAAATTCTAGACAGCTTAAATCACAGCCCCCCAACCAGCTGTCCCAGCACTTTCATAGAGGAGCACAGGGCAGAAATGAGTAAGTGACCGGAGACAGGTAAGAGTAGGAGCTTCTTAAACTTTGGCAGCCATGCTAGTGTACGCGTCATGAAAATAAGGCCTACAGACATTTATTCTCTCCTGTTTCATAGCAGAAGCAATCTATTACGCAGTGCTCAATCTTCTTTGTAAAGCCACTAGTAAAAGTACTGCCTTCTTTTTATGGTCTTAAACACTTTCCAGCATGTTTAACATGTTTAATCAACAAGGAAAACTTTTAAAGCTATATTGCAGTACAAACTTAAACAAAAATACTGGGTGTTTTTCAGTACACTGTTGTTCAAAGTGAAGGGCCACTATGACAATCAAGGGATTTGAGCACCTGACATGTGAGGAGAGGTGGAGGGAGCTGGGACTGTTCAGCCTGGAAAAGAGGCGACTCGGAGGGATCTTATCAACGTGTATAAATACCGGCTGGAGAGGAGGAAGTAAAGAAGACACCGCCAGACTCCTCTTAGTGATGCCCACTGACAGAAAGTGAAATACAGGAAATTTCACTTAAACTTGAGGGGAAAAAAATTATTGTATGGGTGGTCAAACCGTAACAGGTTGCACAGACAGGCTACGGAGTCTCTATATATGGAGATATTCCAAACTCGCCTGGACATGGCCCTGTGCAACCAGCTCTAAGTGACCCTGCTTTGAGCAGGGCAGGGTTAGACTAAGCCGTCTCCAGAGATGCCAGCCAGCCTCATCCATTCCATTTCTGGGATTGTTAAAAATGACATAGTGCAAGAACAATTAAGAGAGGATTTCTGTATTTGACACACCTAAATAAAATAATTTCAACATACTTGCTAAAAAGCAGAAGTGCATCAACTGCTTCTACAGAGTAGTGGTGACTTCAATTTGGATTAGTGAAACTAATACAGATTAATACCCCATACTTCCCAGAAAAAGGCAAGTAATCTTATAATGGATAATTAATTCCTCAGTATCAATTAGAAGTTCTAATATGTTGAAGTACGATGAATTCACTTCTACTTTAAGATTATGTATCTGTAGGGGGGGATTTCTAACTGCTTTTGTAAGCATCAAACTTTATTTTTACTTCTATTAACATCTTGATCTAAGTAATATTTTATCACAATGAATACCACATGGTAATTAAATAAAATGTATTTAAGTTTCATGAATTTTACCAATCTCCCTCTCTTGTTTTGTGAGGGGGATGATTGAAAATACCTATTTACAGAAAACTATATTCAGTGACACATGCCACTGATTTTTTAAAAACTATTTGTTATCCTTTCTTTCATATGCACTAAGTTTTTTTGTGTTACTCTTTATACTGTATTTTTGTTAAGAGCTTTGTAGGTACTGTTTGGTTGATTTTTGAAGTAATTTTCTCTGAAAAGAGTGGGTCAAATGAATTCTTCAGAAAAGATATCCATTTATTTAGACATCTAATCTATTTCTAATCTACAGTAAAGCAAGACAGCAATTAAAATTAATTGGGCCAAATTCATTCCTGTGTGTAAATTCAAGTTAAAAAAGGATGAGTCTGGCCCAGTCTGTTTGGCTTCTGTAAGGCTCCATTTCCATACAGTAACAAATGCAATACATGTCCAAGCAGATAATAAAAGCTGATAGTAATCAAAATAAACGACCAACATAAGACTAGCAAAACAGGATATACAATACAAATTTCTCATGTTTTATAAGGTATGAAATTAAACACACTACAGCAAATGGAAAGTCATAACGGAAGTGTTGGTAAAGAAACACCACCACTTAGAGAATCACTGCAAGGAATGTAGGTTGTGAATGTTCATATACTTTTTCCTTTTTCCTAATCATAGGCAAACTGTTGAAAATCTGTGCTTATCTAATGCTAGGATGTGGATTTCATAACACACACACAAAAGGAAAAATTGTATTTGTTTCTCCCGATAGTCATCCAGGTGTATTTATTCTAAGAGACCAATAAAAAGGGAAGCATCGCTAATTTGAGACTGGAACAGCTTGTGGCAAGATCTGAGGCTTTTTGCACGATCTGAGGCTTTTTGCACTTTCTTTTATATAGATTTTTCTTAGTATTCTTCCGATTTCTTTCTTAAGTCAGCATGACAGTGTAGTCCCTCCTCCTCACTAGAAAAGTAAAATATGCTTTGTTGTTTCCTAGGGCTCTTTCCAATGTGAAAAGGAATTGGCCTGCTGTAGCCTCATAAGTTTTATTATGAGTTTACCACTTGCCTAAATATGATTTTTGATGGCAAGCTGCTCTCCAGGCTTAGTGCACAGTAAAATAAAATCACTTTGGTTTGCCTTCTGATATCCTTCCCTGAGTATGCGATTCTTCTGCTCATAGTGAAAAAGTCTTAAAACATTCTTCCATAGAAGACAATCAAGAAACACCAGGAGATACTGCAGGATAGGGAGGGTATGACCCTGGAGTTGGAGTAAGATCCACAGAATCTTGGTTCTCCTTCCTAACGTCTGATACTGCAAAGAACAGGAATTATTGCCCTGCCCTCCACCAGTAATAAAGATAAGCTGGGATGGGGAGTGGAACTGATTGTGGCCATATGGTTTGTTGAGGCACAATGATTTCTTGGTGGAACTACACCAGAGAAATAGCTCAGGGTCAGGTAGGTGACTGGAGGAAGACAGAGAGGGAATTGCTCATATCTCAAAGATGTTCTGGAAATTGAGTCACTAGTCAGAGTTACTCAGTGAAGCAGAAGGTGGTAATTGGGAGGTGAAAGTGTCAGAGAAACAAAGGAGATGTAATGGCATGGAGACCTAAGGCAAGTTCATGTGAAAATTACGCAAAGGGTTACCAATTGTAAATCTTCAAAATAGGAAAGTGTTTCCACAATAGTTGCTTTAGTTCCCACCATTTTTCTACTTAAAAATAATTATTTTTAATTTATACTGTATCCCTGCCTTCTCATTGTGTTTTTAAACAACATAGTATAATTACAGGCAAATTCCTAAAGAAATGTGGAAAGGAAATAAAAGCAAACATTCCTATCCTAGATAATTAAGAACAAACCAACTTTTAAAATTATATTTATTTAACATTTTACAGGAATTCATTTCTCATTTGTTTGGTAACTACATCTGTATTAGGAAACTAAATGGTGGCAGGGAAGCTCTCTGGAAATGCCTATGCTGTTAAGTTGTTAAAATGTCCCTAACGTATTTTTGGCCAACGCCAAGTAGCATTCATGTAAGCATTTCCCTGGCACAGTTCAGGAGACTCTGCTGGGAACAATGTGGGTTATTTGGATGCAGCTTCCCTCGTTTGAAGAGCAGTAGAGTTTAATGAACTAGACCATTTCATATCACTTGACTGCAGCTTCACTAAATGGTCTCACAAACACTTAGTTTGCCAATATAAACATTGTCAGCAAGTGAAACTAGACTAATTACCAGTCATTCACAGAGGTAGTCACCCCATCCACTTTACTCATTAATATTGATGCACTGAATTTGTAGACAGTGATGTCTCCCCATTGACTACACAGAGATCTTGCAGTCCAAATTTGCTCTTCTAAACTGCAAACAAGATTTGGTCTCTAAACCAGCCAACACTATCCTTAATCTCATTCTTCTTTTTTATATTCTAGCACCATGATATTTAAGATTTAGGTACTGCAGAAGACAAATAACTCTAAATGCTCACTCTCTCCGACATGTACCATGATCAGCCAATGCAAGCTAACAAGCGAACACATGAACAGATGCAAAGTTTACTTCAGGTTGGTTTGTTTTTTTCCCCTGCTCTACATCAGCTTTTAGTCTACACTCAGAGTTTTAGCATTCTACATTGTATCACCTGCCAGGAAATTAATAGAAGAGGAAACCAAGACCTAACCAAGGCCATTCTCCTGCTATTATTTCTTTATTTCAGCAGCAAGAAAAAGAATACAATACAAAAGCCACTCTCAAGCTTACTCTATCAGAAAACTAGCTTTGTAGTAATCATCCTGTAGCCTCCTGATTGCATGGGTGCTACTATCCACATGCAGTGAGGTGCAAAGTGACTACACTACACACAATGATCAACACTTACTGTGGAAACAAAGGAAAGATGGAAGAAATAAATCCTTTATTCCTTTGTCTTTATACAGTCTTTCAATATGAAAAACTTCCACTATTTCAAAATTCTAGCAGTTATCATAATTGTATCAGCACTACAATTTTCACATAAACTTAACTGGATAGAATGCTAAACTATATGCAATATATTAGCATTGCATATGCTAGACTAAAAGAACAGAATTAAAGGAACAAAACCAGAATAAAATGCTACATCAACAAGGCATGCTCAATCCCGAGCACATACAAAAGCTACTTTACTGACTGGCAGGGTTTCTAAGGTGCCAGATACAAACTAAACAGCACATCTGCTTACTTTCAAAACACTAGCCACAGCTTGATCTAATCTGTCCGTAACAACTTAAAATGGAAATAGAAATGGGTCTCAAATAAATGAATGGTTTGGAATTTCTTCCATTTTACTTTTTGCCATGAGTGACAACTGATTAAGAGAGTCTATTACTACTAAGAGGGCTACTACTACTTTGATCCCTAGAATGTACCATTTATTTCAGTGCAACTACTCAAGGAGTAAAGTTGGTAGAATTTGACCCAGTCTAAAACTGTACATATTAGCTTGCTACTGCATAAGGTTGTAAGAAAGAATTAACTTCTGTTTACCTCATGTTTTTTTGTTTTAATCTTTTCGTATCTTCTATAAATACAGCCAAGCCATACATGTTATTTTTAGTGCTATGTGCAAAAGAGGATTTCTAATATCTTGTCCCCCACTCAATAGCATTTAATGACTATACTCTGTATCAAAGTCACAGTACCCCAAAGTTTTCAAAATATTCAAATAATCAATTATTGAAAAGTTTATAAACATAAAAAAGGAAGATATTTAAGCAGCACAGATATATTTCCAGCTTATAGAAAAAGTATTGTGATTGAAATATTCCCATTCATATGGAAGACTGAGCTTGCAAATTATGAAAGAAAGGTAATATGTGAAATGACCTAAATGTAAGTTCAATAATTTTGTGTATTTTAAACACATTTTTAGATTAGACGTATTTTAAGAATAAATACAAGTTAAAAGAAGTAAGACAAAACACATTTTATGCTGCCTTTGATCTTTAACTTGTAGCCTTATCTCCCAGGTCAGAGGGCACATTATTCAATTTCACCATATTTTGTGTAAAACCACTGTAGCGTTGAAGATGACTTTCAGTACAAATGTCATGGTACTTAAAGCTAAACTGGACCCTAGTTTTTTGAGCTTCTTAATTAAAATCACAGTTTGTAATGGTCTGACAATATTATCTTTATTCTTTCCACTTGAGCAGCAGCAGAATTTTCACAGCATTTATTCAATCAAGCTTAGCAATGTTTCTGCGGCTCACTCTTTTACTTCCTAAAACAGACAACAGGGTTCAGAGCGACTATGCTGTCACTCTATATAAATTTATTCCCTGTGTCAAAGGGAGTAAGCTGGACTGGATGAAATCTAAACTGTTAGGGGAACTGATGTTAAGAAGTAATTCTGAGAAGAGGAGTGAAAAAAAGTGAGAGGAAAAACATTATCAGTTTTTCTTAAAAACAAAACTAAGACCTGCTTGGAATTCTCTATTAATTCTTTGAGACAAATATGCCAGATCCTCTAAGGGTAATATAATTACATTATTCAAATCCCAGTCTATACAAAAAAATCTTCACTCTAATCTATAAAGAGAACAAATGTACCAGTTATACTTTAACTCAGGGAGAAAAAATTCCATGTGCTAAAACTGCAGCTATCAAACTGTAAACAACTAAAAACATTATAATTGAAAGTTTTTCAGATTCAAAGCTGGTATCACCTTGTTTGGTTATTTGTAATAACTATCACACATCACTTAAAGTATTAGAGTTGGTTAGTATTTGCATTAGACTCTAAAGAGACATTCTCTTTTCATAAAAGCAGTTCCTTATTTTTTACTTTTATTAATTGCTTACCATGTCACTCAGTTTCTTTTGTAAAGTGTATTTTGAAATCTGTAAAATGAGAGAGCGCTATTCATTAAGTTGTAGTTACATTTTTTCTGATGACAATGTGCATATTTAGGTATTCTCATACCTAAGATTTAATTGCGTTTATTGCTGATTGAATACAATAATACTGGTTTTGAATTGATGATTACATTATTTCTTTTATTATTAGATTCACTTTACATGATTTCGCATCCATATTTAAGTCATGTAAAAATGCTTTACACTGATTTGTTAGTAGGAGTTTTGAAAAATGCATAAATCCTTGTGTTTTCTGACAGGTATCATAAAAATTATGTGTAAATGGACCACAGTCTGTAAACAAGACTCTTAGAAATAAACAGAGAAGACAACAGAGACAGAAATGAAAGTATTCCCTCAAGTCCTAGAGGAATATAAGTGTGTTCCGTGCTGGGAAAAACATTCTAGTAGATATTCTGGATGGTGGTACACAATGACATGTTGTACCAATCTTGCATACTTTAATAATGCAAGACTGACATCTGAAGTCATTAACACTATTTTTCATATGTCATATAATTTTGACAGAGAATTTTGACTTGCATAATACTTAAGATCACAAGACCTTTAGTCTCTATATCTCTTAGAATGTTTAAAGAAACTGACAATATCTAGGGGGGGAAAGAAAAAAAAAAAAGAAATGTCAAAGAACCCAGTATGTGTAAATCTTATACAGAAAATATTACTTCTAGAAAAACTAAGCCTAGAGAACAATAATTTTAAGGTAGAATTCTGACTCTCTGGATAGAGAGGACTACAGAACCTAATTAGAAATTTCTCACTCTTGTTTTAAGCTGATTTCCAAACAATTTTTCTGGGTCCACAAGTTCATTGTGACCTCCTGCTTCCTCAAGCCACAGCAGAATTTCCTAGATTTGAACTATACTGTTACACAAATGTTTGATCTGAATGTGAACATTAAACATTTAATCTTAAGCTTTTTTGGAAATTTCTGTTTTATCTTACAAAAGTAAGGCCAGAGGAATCTTTCATTACTCTTGCTGTCCACATATTATGTTCAGCAGACTGTGGAGGGATATTCTGCATCATCTGTGCTATGCCATGGTTTGAACAAGGCAACAAAATCCTTACAGCTTTTGCACAGAAGGCCAACCATGGGAGTAAATGTCTTTTGCTCCTAAAATACCTTCAGTGTTAACAAAATGATTAAACAAACAGTCTGATACCAAGTAAATGCATCCCATTATATGAGAATGTTAATAAGAACCAAACATGTTGCAAGATGATGGGTAATAATCCATTATAACCATTTTGTTTTCAATATAACTATTATTCCATGCAGTTTTGGGTAGAAAATAATTAGTTCCTGGCAGTACTTGAAATCTGGCACTGCATTACAATGTTAATTCTCCCTGGGTTGAGTCCCTATTCTTTTAATCTATTTTGAACATATCTGCCTTCTTGGTCTTTAAAAGGAAACCAAATACTAGCTATGTCCCTATGTCTTCCTTTATTTCACATAACTGAATCACAGACACAAGTGCTCCAACACCACGTAATAATATAAAATACAAGACAGAAATAACGTGAAGCAGCACCAGAGTAAATCGTGCGTTTATCTGACAATTTTACTTCTACTGACAAACAGGCATTGGAAAGCCACGGGTTAAGTGGTAAATACAGAAACCTCCTAGTGAAACAAAGGAAAATCATAAAAAACACAGGTAGCACTGTGAGTTGGAAGTCCAAGTGTGAATACGTATTTCTCTTTAGGAGTGCAAACCCACAGTTTCCAGACAGGTGAGAAGTAAGAAGACATGAATAAAAAGAAAGAGGAAGACTACGGAAATGAGAAGGAAACACATTTCACACACTATTTGGACACTTTATTAAGTCTGCAGTTCTTCTGGAGGAAAAGAACTTCAGCTGGAAGGCTAACTTAGTCTTGACACGGAAGACTAAGCGTTAGAAAGTGAGGTGTACATGTACTAGAAAGATTAAATGAGAAGGCCTTAAAGACCCTCTTAACAACTGTTTTCTTACCAGTGAAAAAACATAAATACTTGCATACCAAGGGAAGTTATTTAACAAAAATAATAGTTTACCTGTAATGCTTTTAATGCTTCTTTCAGTCCATCAATTTCCTTTTCTTTTGCTTCTACAGCAAGTTGGTAACTTCCCTTTCAATAAAAACCATACTTCAGGATTTGGGCAGAATATATGCATTTGTTTATCAACAAGAATGTTACAAAAATAAAGTACTACTCCACTATGACAGAGCAATTCATTGATGAAAACAGGTGAAAAATTCAGCTAAATAATTTTAAAACGTACATACATATTGCTATAAAAACCAAATGAAAACACAAAAGTGTATTTTCACCACCTATGACTAGTCAGTAAATTTTAAAGTTTTCTGTTCTGGGAGAGACAAGCCTGACAAAGGCAGAATTAATAAGTTACTTTAGTTTAGAACAAATATACTAAACAACAGAGAAAGCATCAGGTAAATTCCATTTTTTTATCCACTGTAGCAGGATCTTCGCAGAAACAACTTCCTCAACTTTTCCAATCAGCAAAGATTGAACTGTAATCTGCTATCACTAGAATTACTAAATATATGTAAGCACATTTTATATTTTTATATATATGCATGTTAACAAAGTCAAAGGACTTCAGTGGCATTAAATCAGGTGAGAATCTTGGGCAATCAATACAATGGAGAGCAGAATCTAGATATTGGAGAATATGCCAGAGAAAACAAATACATCCATTCAATCACCACTGCATGTTCCATTCATTTCTAACATAGTGCTGGCTGTGCAATTTCCTGAAACCACCTTGATCAGTAAAAGTACATACAATGTAAATTGGAGCAAAAATTGGTCTTTGTATTTAAACTCTGTCCTGACATATTAGAGCTTAATTTATTCCTTCAGTTACTTTGGTATAACATACTGCAAGTACTATTCAATTAAATGGAAATATTTAGAGGAAAAAAAAAATCATCACATAATTTAATTCTGAAAAAGTAGCTGTCACTGAAAATACCAGTCAGTGACTCCTACATAGGTATGTGTGGACAAAAAGGATGTCTTAACAAGAAAAAACTCCAAATACAAGCAAGAAAATAACCACATAATATAAACGTAGCAAATAAAGTTTACTTAGATACACTTTCAAACTAATTTCACCTGCTCACAAATTTCTGTGCAAGTTCTTATGAAACATATAGGATACTCATCAAATCTTAATCACGGGGAAATTTAAGTGAAACAATAAAATCCACATTCAGACATTCATTGGCTTCACTGTTTCAAACAGGCTCCTAGCATACCATTTGCAAAGCCTTTATTTAGAAGAGGAAGCAGGCACTCAGCTTGGTATAAAAACTCACGTAGTTCAGAAAAATCCCAGTATTTTAAGTAGTAAACTTAAAGTATTAAGCTTAAGTATATCTTACTTCAGTTTTGTTCAAGTTCCTTAGGAAGTCAGCTCAGGTAAATCAATAAAAGCCGTATTAAAGTCCAGTTTTACTAAACCAGTTAGAATTGTTATTTTTCACTAGTACATGGAAAAGGCTTATGACAATTTGTCCCAAACCCCCAAAATGAAGTAATTTTGTATAGTTTCAATACTGAACTATCAAAGAACACTTTTTCCCCTAATTGATTTTTAGCATAAGCAGATTTTAAAGTGACATTTCACTAGTAATCAAAGTCCTATAGGCTATAAACAAAAAAACAAATGTAACAAAGGTTATAAAGAAATTTCTTTTGCAAAGGCCATAGCAAGAAAAATAATTTAATTGTAATATACGTAGTTTATACTTAGAACATGTTTGGTAAATTATATGGCATTATCATTTGCTTATGTGCTTCACTGGATGACAAATAACAAATAATTAACATAGTAACATACAGTACCTTTTCTTCTTCCATGGCAAACATCTTTGCCTGTAACTTGATTGTTAGTGTCATAAAAAAAATAAAAAGGAAACAACAAATCAATACAGCACATGGGATTAATTTTATTCACACAACTTGACAAGAAAATGTAGTTATATTACCCTGCATAGTGTACTTTCTGGTTTTTTTTATTTAACTGTTAACTACAGAATCACAAGCAGCAAGTTTGTGAATCACAAATTATTTTTGCAAGAAAGAAAAACCTATTTGCTTGTCGATTTCTTTTTTTGCGTGATAGAATTATGATGCAGCATTAGTGATAAATTCTCCATCACCATGTGCACCAGTTTCAGTTCCTATGACTGTTCTCTGCAAGTACTCTCAGCACGCATATTTGTTGATTACATATTATGGAGAAGAAAAAAAACACAACCCCGATTTGAAAGACTGAAACACACTTTCAAATGCTGAACAGAGTAAGTTATGTGGCAGATCTTTTACCACAGTTTATGAATCCAATCTTACAGAGGACATGTCAACTTAGAGGGAAAAAAACAGAAAATACAAATCAAAAAAGCATTATCTTCTCTAGGAATTTTTGGAAAAATAAAACAGAAAAGTCCCAGCAGGAGTGGTTGACTGGGAAGAACTGTCAAAATACAGGCATTATACTGCGTCTGGAAGAAAGAAAAAGACTTGATTTCTTTGAGCTGCATATTCTATCATTTTCTATGCAACAGAAAATATTTTAATACCAACTGATAACTTGCTATTATGCCATCACATTTTAAGATCTTATTGTCAAAGCTAGAAGGCCTTATTTCGCTACCTGTTTTTTGAAAGCTGCCATAGCTTCTTTGTTTTGTTGGTGCAATGTGTCCGTCTGATGCTGCAGAGTTTCCTGCTCATGCAAAATAATAATAGTGTGTTTTAGATATTATCTTACAGCAAACCATTCATACAGTATTTCAAGAAAAAACTGATTCCTTGTTAAATATTTTTAGAAAGACATGATTGATTAGAACAAAACCTGAAGAATAAAAAGAAACATTTGTTAACTAGTAATAATTTTTTTGGCAAGGGCTTCTCTTTAATTCATAACAGGTAGCAATTCCCACCTCTGGAATTCAGATTTGTTGTTGTTAGGACTTCTACAAGCAACTCTTACCCATCCTTATCAACCTGCAGAAGCAATACAACACCCATTGCCATCTTAAGACAGCATCTTGACATAGTTCCAGGGAGTTATAATAGAATTTAATTTTAATCTCCCTTAAAAAAAATATAAACCCATTAAAAATATAACAACCTGTTATTGTGTTTTTACTTAAATTTTAGTCATTTAACAAACTGCATGAAAGAGCTGAAGGAGGGTAGAAAAGACTAAGCATAAGGTGATACTGTAAGATTTTTATCATCCTACTGTCTGGCTTTACTTTCATCCATAAAAACAAGAAAATGAGTTAAAGATGTACTATTATTTTTAATTTTGTTATTATTTCATATCACAATCTCAGACTAATACTACACTCTGCAAGATGGAAATCTTCAACATCTTTAAGCATCACATACACAGTAGGAAACTGCCCCCCCCCCCCAATCGAGGTGAAGTAGTACAGAAGATATGTTTGTAAGATCAGGTTTTTTCAAGTTCTAGACAATAAAAAAATATTAGGTAAAGGTACTCAAGGGGCTCAGTCCTTGAACATCTCAAAATATAGATGAGTGTTTAGCTAAGAAATATTAGTGTGAAGTAGGAAACAATTAACTAATGACTGCACAGAAATAAATATAAATTAGAGACTATTAAAAAGGACTGGGAGAAAATAAATTGATCATTTGTTTCACACACAAGAAGTCTAATTTATTCTCCTGCCTTAATTGAGAAATTGAGTTTTTCAGACATAAAGCCCATTCCAAAACTGCAACTTTCCCCAGCAAATTGGTGTTGCTTTCAAGTTCCACAATGGAGAGCTGTTGCCTTTTGATACAAGACAAGAATCTGCGGAGATAAGGTATTTTATATTCATGTACATACTCATTAATTCCCTGTAAGATACATAGAGAAACATTTGATTTGCATCTAACAAACAATACATACTACATGAAGTGATATTAAAAAATGTGAAAACAAAAATCTTGAGAAATGTTTCCCTCAAGTTGTCAGTTAGAACTGTGTTCAAAGACACAGGTTTTCTGGTAGGAAAAGGGCATACCATGTATGCTACAGAGACAAGAAATAGTACTGGAGTGACAGCAAATCAACTATTCCCAGTGGAGTATTCCTACTCACCACAGGAATAATATTTTATATCCACAGTATGGTCAAATTAAGATGACACTTCTTCAGATTATAGGATTTCAAGCCAATATTATATACTAATTTATGTAGATATAAGTTTAGTCCTTCAGTCATCATTTACATGGTTTTGTGATTGATGTAATTGATAAATGCAAAAAAGCATTACTGAGGTAATACCACGTTACTGAGGGAATACCACAGTCTTCCTTGTACTGTATATTCAAGTGATGTATTTTACTCTAAAAAAAGAGACTGGGAAGTTTCTACAAATATTCATTTCCTAACAGGCCTCACAGCTGAGACTATTTAATAAAAGTGATTATATATCAGAGATTCAGTTTTGGAATAAATTTTCCATACATACCATAGGTGCAGGGAGAGTAAAGAATAATATTACTACTTAAAAATCACTTATGATATTGTGATGTTACAATAAGTATACGGAGTATACTCACTAGACTTAAAGGAATATTTTCTCCAGTTATTCTGTTTTCCCTACTCTAGCTTACTTTTTTTTCTAAGAGCAGCAACAGTATTCATAAGAGTTAGACAAAGATTTGCTTTAAAATTGTAATACTAAACCAGAAACTTAGCTCAAGTCATGTCTTTATTTTAAACTAGTTTGCTAAATTTAAGGTAAAATAAAATATATACTGAATCACAGAAATGTTAACTGAAAGGGATATCTCTGAAGGAAAAAAAAATAACAGAATCTTTGATAAGCGAGGGGAAGCTGTCTACTTACTGAACTACTATTGAGGTCAATATGATTCTTCATTCAGAAACCATCAGGTCACAAATTCAATTTAAACTCCATACTTCGCATTTTCATCTTACTTGAATCTCCAGAAAGCTCATATTAGCTTCTTCCTTTGAAGTTCCAGAGCTCTACGTATGTGCTCACATCAAGTTCCTAAAATCTACAACTCATTGTTTACATTAGGTTTGCCATGTGCCAATGGTAAATGCAAAGTAAGGAGAAAGAGAGAGTGCACCTAACTTCCTGTAAGTCCCATCTTAAATTGCTGTTAAGGTCCCAGAATGAATGGAAATCATCCCTTTCGAACCCAGATTATTAAGAACTGCAATGCCAGGTTAAGAAAAGCAAAGAAGGGTTACAAATTGCAAGCACTGTTGCTTTTACAAATATAAAATGTTTCCTGTTTCTGTGTGCACATATATATCTTTCAGGAAAAAAGCACATAGTTAGGATTATTAATTTAAGATGGTTAGGATGAACTCCAAGATGAAATAGTCTTCCTTTACTACAAAGATGTTAAATATTCAAGATCAAGGATAGAGCTGAAATTATTGTTTTTTCTGTGATCGTAAAATATACAGAGTGAAGCCTTTTATCTTGTGACCTAGTGACAGGGGTCATAGGTTTGATTGTATTAGAGAAGGGAATGGATTTCCTATGAAAGCATACCCTCAAGAGCCCTAACCCTAAGAAGAATGTTAAGACTTATTTTACTCAAAACTTCATTTTAAAGCATTTAAAAGCTGACAAACCACTTTTGAGTATGTCTAACATAAGTTTCTGTTTAAAACAATTTTTTTGAAAAATTCTCATCCCCAAAACATTGCTAGTGAAGTGGTTTGTACAACTGCACTGGTACGTGCACTTGCCAAAGCCAAGCGTAATACAGAGAAGCTGCTGTGTAGCTTCCCCCATGCTAACATGTCAACATGCCTCACGTTAAGCTAAATGTCTTATCGCTTCAATATTTACATCCATTTTGACTAAAGATTTCCAGTCATGCCAAATATTATGATGGTACTCTTTTGTTAATCAGATTTCTAGGTTGGGTGCATTCCAAATCAATATAAAAACTACAGAAGTTCATGACTAGACAGTAAACAATTGGCTACCACATTCTACTATTAGAAATGACAATAGCCTTAAAAAGAGGAATTGTACCAAATCACAATCCATATTAATATTACAATAAAATTAAATCCCTACAGTTAAAACACACAAACCATGTAGGAAAGTTACCTTCTGCCATTCAAGTTCCTGTTTCTCCACAACAATTTTACTTATTTGATCTTCATAATTAATCTCTGTTTCCTAGTTTAAATAAAAGAAAAATTTTAAAAATTTACATAAGACAGTACCTGCAAATCAAACACCAACATAATTTGTGTATTCATACTCTTCTTCCTTTACTGTTTGGTACACAGAATAATATATGCCTACACACTGCACAGCAAAAAAGGAAACAAAAGATGTCTGTATATGGTAAAATAGCAGAGCAGTTCAGCTGTTTTGGTCAGAAAATTTGCAGAATAAATAACTTAGATTGAAATGCATAGCAGAAGATCAGGAGCTAGGATTATAGCTCTTTTAATTATCAGGAACAGTTCCCACTTTATATATATTCTCTTCTGCGTCTTACAACAAAACCACACTCAAAGGGAATAAACCAGACTTGACTTCACAGTTGGAAAATGACTGAATATTCTGATGAACCAAGTCAAAATACTGTGATGAAGCAAGCTGCAGTAAGTGCTTCAAGAATCAACTGTTAGTCAGTGATACAGATAATCACGGTTAATGAGTCAGAATCTTTGGGACATCTTAATTATACAACTCAAAGCACATGAATCTTTATTCTTTTTGACATCTCCCAGGACAACTGAAAGTTTGTGTCAGCAAGTACTTCTGTTATTAGGAAAAAGTTAAATATTTATCATAACCTTCAGTGCCAAGAAGCCTCCTGACCTACCAGATGAGAGTAAGAAGCTGAACAGAAGGACAATCAACAGCTATTTTTGATAAGATGAGCTACCTGAAAATCTGAGAAGCCTAAAGTTTCCTTCACAGTCCAGAAGACAGACTAGTAACAGGAAGGTGGACTACATCTCCTGTTCTTGCAGAAGCACTCTGTCAAGAATCAAACTATTACTGTGATAATAAATGAGACTTACCTGATGATAATCACAGATTGCTAAAAATTCATGGGAATTTTCCTGAAATATTCTGGTATTAAAGTCAAAGTTTCCTAACTGGAATCAGCTTCCCTTTTGAGCCAAATTGTCATGAGCACTGGCCTTCCTTTACAAAAACAATACTCAAAGGAACAACAGGTTCCCCTATCAAAGATTCATGACTTCTTGCAAGAACAGTAGTTAGGCTTTTGATGTATATCATAAGCAATTCACTGCTGTCCTGTTATTGCATATAGTCAAAATAATGAAGACCTACAGAGCTACGCTAATGAGTTGTTCTGAGCTTCAGAAGGCTAATTTCCTGCCTTTTCTCTGCACACTGATAATCACCTTGAAAAGGTGACCACATTAAGGTAAGGTTGACTTCTCCTTGATGAACTGGTGCACTAGTAACATTTATTGAGGTCTCATGTTGGACACACTCCAACAAGGGCCAAACTGTGCGAGGGTAAAAGCGTACTCTCAATGCCTGAACTGTGTTCTCTGAATTACTGCAAATTGATATTTTATACGCACCTTTATGCTTTTTTGAGTTCAACTTTCCTACTCCGGTTTAAAACCTGTATTCTAAATTGACGAAAAAATAAGCACTCTTGAAACGACTCACACCTCAACAGCCCAGACTACTGCAAAAGAAGTGCCTATAATCCTTAGGGAAACAGTGACAACTCAAAAAAGCTGGTTATGGATCTTGCTAGTAAGATTAAATTACTACATTAAAAGCAGGCCTCAAAAAGATTATTCTCTTGATATTGTGTTTTAAGTAAAATTCTACTGAATTGCAATACCATGAACAACTATTACTTATCATGAGAGAGAAAAAAGAATCACCTCTGGACGAAGTAATAAATTTTCTGAACAGTGAAAGAGCAAGCTGAAGGTCTTCCTCCTTCCACTGTGAAGCACACGATGCAAATGTTTTGGCTACAAAGAATAAAGTATGCTGCATTTTAAGAAATGTAATTATTCCCTAAACCCAGTACAAATGAGGGTTCCAAGTTTTTGATACAAGGATATTTACAACGCTTCAACAACTTGTGCAAAACTGTTTCAAAAGAAGATTTCGCAACCCCTTCTCACTTAGTTTAACGTTTGATCCATAGTCCCACTGTGGAGAGAGAGAGAGATATGTTTTTTATATATATATAAAACATATGTAACACACACACACATATATATATATATATAAAAAACAAAATATGACCTAAGGTGATTTAAAATATGTTTTTGACATTGACATCTTTTATAGGTTTTAGGATCAAAACCAACTTGCTTGATTAACAGACAGTTTACAGACACATGTGTGGACAGAAGTAACACACACTTCTATCCATGGGAGGCTATTCCTAAGCATTTCAAGAGTTACTTGTGGGATCTAAAAATGTGCCTCAAGACTCACATGAATTTTACATATAAAATATTGAACATACATTTAAAATTAAAATCTGGCTCTCAGAGAACTTTTGCTTCTCTGATACGTACCAGTGGAATACAGATGGAGAAGAGACCTGAAGTTTTCATATGCCTTATGTTAAAACAAAAATAAAAAAAAAAAAAGACAATTCAGAGAATTGAAAAGATTATCAATGATTCCCAGTTCTGCTTTAACAAATGGTACTTTGGAGTTGCAATGAATTTGTTTTCTGACACTAATCTATAAGAACTGAAAGAAAATACCTAAAACCCTAAGTTCCCTGGAATGATAAAAACAAACGAGGTTGACTTACAGCTTCTTATAGAAGTGTAATCTTAAGTAACTTATGCCATTAAGCAGCAAATGCTATTAAAATGATATGTTATTAGCAAAAGCCTTGTTCAAAATTGTAAGAAGTAAGGCTTATAAGATCTGATCCTTAAACAGGCCATGTAAATTATTCCTAAACTACTCAAAATGCACCGCAGTAGTATTCTTCCCTAAGTCCAGACTACATTATTTCCACCACTCGCTCCCCTGTACAGGTGCTAGCATATGTAAGGGTATTTCAGAGACAAACCAGAATTTTGATCCAATGCACAACTAAACAGGGAGAAGGAGGTGGCCAGTTATGCCATGGATCAGATTGAGCCTTGGGGAACCCAAGAATCTGTACCAATGCAACAGAAGCAACAGTAACGTGTCGCGGCAGGAGATGTAGCATGGACTTAGATCAACATAATGGACAGTAAAAATGCCCCCAGAATACTTGAAGTGCCTGCACAATTGAGTCCTAATAGGCTTTTTCATAACATGCTAGTTAATTTTTCAAGTATACATGTTGAAAACATGCAAGCTAATCACACTGATTACTGCATTTCTTCAGCTTCTATGCATATAACTGTCTCTCTTCTTCGTAAACTCATCTAGTTTGGTGTATTTGTTATAAATTGAACTGAGAATGACAATTACATGATAAAAATGTTCTCATGTGAAATTGCTAACAATAAGCCTTATCCATCGTTTTTAGTTTGTTCAAAGGACACTTATAGTTTACTCACTTTGAATTGAAAGCTTTTAAAACTTGTGTTAAGCACTTTTTTTTTTTTTAGAAGTTCCACCAGCTGTTTAATAAGACAAAAACATTTTTGTTATACTTAGGAGAATAATATTGTATATAACTTTGATGAGGTATCAAAAAACCACAAAACCTTAAAAGTGTTCTTTTTTTATTAGATGCCTTAGGACTACATGGATTTAAGTGTTTTTATAAAAAAGACTACCATAACAATAAAAGAAGAGTAATTTGATGGTTTATTTACTCGTTATAACCTTTAGAAAGTGTCAAGCCTTCTTTAAAGTGTTTGCTTCAGGCTGTAGTTTTACAAGATGGGCTGTGGATTGGTCAAGCCCCCTCGATTCTTGACCCTGAACAGATTTAGGAACAGTACAGCTGGCTCATGTCCAAGCAGCCAAAACTGCTGCTAGGTAGTTTTATTATCTTTTTCAAACTCATAATCTACCTCCTACAAAATTGCACATCCAATTTCTCATGCAGGTCAATCAAGTAGTACTCACAGAAACTACAGTTTCTCATTCTTTAATACTATTATTAGAATACCCTTCATGAACTAAATGGTCCAGTACAACTTTTAGTAGACCACATGGATATCCTTCTTAAGTTCTGTTCCCAGGACAAATGTTAAAGGGAGAGAAAATATTTATAACAGCTTTATTCTAATTTTAGTTCCTGATACATTTTTGGATCCTAACAGTTACACTGTTAACCAAAACCTTTAGTAACCATATATTTGGAATTTATTCTCAAAAACTTTCCATTCTCAGAAGCGGAGAAATAGAAGCATACACCAACCACCTCCTTTCCTCTGGAAATCTTTCAGTGCACTGTCCTTGATTCCACTGCACAGACTGCAATTGCTCTAAATTCCATCTATTTAAATATATCCCTTTAAATGCTTATAATGCTCTTCTCTCCAACTTCAAGTAATCAGTTCCGAATCAAAAGCCACATTATTTGCTAACACAGAAGTTATAAGCTAACACACTGCTTACTGACTTGAAAAACAATGTTGTGTCTGTTACAGTCATGAGATCCATAAACTTCAGTACTGCTTATTCTTTTATATCTACACACTTACTTTCCCTCCCCCGCCTTTTTTTAATGTTCAGCTTTCCTTGTTTCTTCCATTTTGCTAAAAAGCACCCAAATTTACACCTAGGCAGAAAATCCACTTACAAGACTGTTAGGATTTTTTGTTCTGTTTCCCTGCAGCCTGTGTTAGTGGTGTCCTGTTTGCCAACTTCCAGGTAACAAACACCCACATTTCTATTCTGTGTTATTTTATCAGTTTCTCCCCCCACCCTTAACCTTCCTCTATTTAATCTATCCTTTAAGAAAATCAAGCTCACCATTTTTATGTTTGTTAGCAGTTAGAATTGCTCCTTGCAATAAGCCTCACCAAAGTCTTTCGTTTCCCTAGCATCCTCTTTATTTCTAGAAAATGTTTCTGCTGTATTTTCTAAAATAGTAGTTGTCCTTCTCATAACTAGAAACTTCAAAATACAATATTAAACCATTTATTTCTTACACGATTCTATACTTATCCTGTGCAACAGCTTGAGGACAACTTAAAAGCAAGTTCTTTTTCATCTAAGAAAAAATTAAAATCTTTGTTTCTGCAACAGTTTCATTCAGTCTCACATCTTTGGTCACTCTGGGTTGTTTCCACAGAGCTGCCTATATAGCTACAGCAGGTGCCTCTGGTGCACTTAAACATTTCTGCTATTCTACACATCTGAAGGTGGTCCTTCTCCTAGAGAACACACCTCCAACAAGGTTTAGCTTTTGGTGTACTGTAATGTTTCTGGGGTTTTTTAGGTCTAGCTATAGCACAACCAATATGACTGTTCTGATCATAACTGGCATGTCTACCAATACTGTAATACCACCAATAACTCGAGTTTAGTCCTGCTTTGCTCCTTCTGATAAGTAAGTTTACGGTTTCATCAACTTTCTTCACTTAATATCTCAAAAAACAACTTGCCTTTTGGGCCCAAGTGACATTTCCAAATACTAACCTTATACTGCTTAACTTAAACTTTCATCTCTATACTGAACTCCACTTGCCCATCTTATCTGTGAAACACTGCTAAATAGATGAGTTATCTCTGTACAAGTATGTACATCTCTTCCATTCTGGAAAAAGTTTTCCATTCTGAAAAAAAGTGCTATATGGTGCTACGCTATGCAGTGCAAACCCCTTCATAGTTGCCAGAAAGCAGAAGTACATTTTAGGAATGGGAGAGAGTAGTTAGGGGTGAGCAAAGCTCATTCATGTCCTCCCTCTAAGAAAACCTAGAAATAGGCTACTGTGCTGAAGAGCTTGGATTAGAATAGCCAAAGCCGTAGCAAAGGTAGAATAAGAGGAATTGAGATAAATTTGCTCCAGGAAGAGCACATACAGCTCTGCAGTACTAGGGTGAGCTACAGCTTCTGAGAACAGCAACCAGAAAAAGCTCAAGGTGAGGTGTTGTGAGCACCATAACATCTGCATCATGACAACAGACATAATTCAGGATTTGTCTCTTTTAGCAAATAAGTAAATATCCTTCTTGTGTTTTCTTTCTCAGTGACTGCTCACTGGCCATCAGCATGAAAATGGGTAAGCACAAAAAGGAGGTCTAATTTATATCAAAACAAAAGAAGGCAGAACAGAAGACAACGGACAGAAACTAGGAAAAACAGGGAAAAGAAAGAGGGAAAAAGAGCATTAGTGGCAGGGAAGGAACTAGAGCCTGTAACAGCAAAATGATAGGACAAATGAGTGGACAGTCCTGTCCACATCATGGAACTGATTCCAGAAGTCTTCAGACCCCGCATTCCTGCACCGTGAGCATAGATATGAAATTGCTGTGAGCACATGTATGAAATTCCCTGGCAAGTTAGACATCTCATCCCCACTTCTGGTGGCTGATTCTAATACCACCTGCTATGTCAACATACTCCTTTGGCTCAAGCAAGAGAATTTTTACATAGTGTTTGACAGTAAACAGTAGAATGGTAAACTACCAATAACAAGTCAGTATGGCTTCAATTTACAAAATTTGGGGGGGGGTGTGTGTCCAGGATTCTAAAATAAATTACATAAAATATATTAAAATATTTATTTGAATATAGAAATGTTTAATACAACATAGTTTTCTTTTATGGTAAAGAAAAATTACCTTGTGAGAAATGTGAGAAAATTTGAGAACTGGAAAAACGTTTCTTAAAAAGTATTTTAGTTAAAAGATAAGCACTACCGAGTAATATTTGTATCATAACTGACCAAAAAGAGCTAAATTTATTCTCTGTAATTTTTACTAAAGAGAAGAATATAAAATCTAATAAACTCAAGGCACAAATGACAGAATCTATAGTATTAGCTAGACTTTGTGATGTCTCAGTTAACACCAGAAGGAGCCTCAACAGGTGCTTGCTTTCAGATATGGAAATAGATCACTGAAACTTGTCCTTTGCACCAAAGAAAAACATTTGTAAAATTTTAAAAACCAACACTAAGATTTATTTTTCTTGTGTTCAGCTAATCTACACCTACACTGCTTCAACTGTTACTAAAAATACCATATCTTGAGGGTATTAGAATACATTTCTATGGAAGAAAGGATGAATTTCATTGATTTTTTTATGGTTATATGCTTTTCTGGCTAAGGATTTTTTTTTTGTATGTAGGACAAGAAAGAAAAATAATTCAATACACAATATATGTGCTTTCTTGTCCTTGTAAACATTATCCTCAAACCTAATGTCAGTTGTCCTTACGTATTGTACTTCAGGAAGCATTAAAGACTTCCAATTTGACCTACTATGCCGCAACTTTTTACTGTGAAAATCAATTATATTTATCCCTTAAGAAAAGGATCATCTCTTATTACTCAACAAAATTAACTGAGCTGATTGCAGAGCAAGGCTGACAGACTTTGGAACAAAAAGAATAGAATACCCACCACAAAAGAATGATTGACCTGAGACGGGCTTGACGAGTGGGAAAGCTAAACTGGCAAAAAAAAAAAGGACATTCAAACTCCATATTGGAGTGTGATGTAATCCCTGGGGGGTGGGTGAAAGTAATATAATTTTTTGTAGCTTCTAATTACATACATGTTCATATTAAGAACAAAGACTCTATGAACAGCCAAAGGAATAAAGTAAACCTGTATCAAGTATAATAATTTAAGCAATGTATTCTTCAGAATAAACATGCACAGCTACTCTTAACTGGGATTTCATCTGTAAATTGCTCACTTACAAGCAATTCCTCTAAATTATTTTCCTTTTCAGAGTTTAACAACAGGTATATGTTTAACCAGGAAAAGTGAAAAACAGAATGATGCTTTGAAATAACTCAATGCATTTATTTAAATAAGCACACTCAGAAAAATGGAATTTCTACTTTAAAATAGTATCTTATGGTATCAAGTATGGACAGTATCAAGTAAATATATTTAATTGTTTTAAGAGTTTAATTTTTATCTATCTAGCTTCGCACAGATAATTTCATCTGCAAATTTATTTTTATTAATTTCACTTTATAATGCAATACAACCAACCAATTCAAGGCAGTTTGCTAAACTCAAAAAACATGATAGCTCCTCTCTTGAAGAGACTCCTATCTAAGTGACAAGCAATACCAACAATGGCAAGAGAAGCAAAGAGAGGTAAAATATCTAAGGTCCAGCTAAAGGTCAAAGACAAAATTGGGAGTAAAATCACTATACTTGGCTACACTGCCTCCATTGGGCTATCAATCTGCTGTGAGCCTCACAAGCAACCTGGAAAGGAAGTGGCAAAATTAATATGAATCCAGCAGAACTTTAACTTTTAGTTCACTTTCTTATGCAGCAGATGACACAGACACAGTTTAAGTTAGCGTGTTTTGTTCATGTCCATGGAAAAACTACCATGGTGCAAGACAAGCACTGTAATTCTCCGAGTTCGCACTATATTTTAGTCTACGCACTACCTTTTTCTCAGGGCTGATTACAAATTTACAGAATAACCTCATGTTAGTTGAATTTGTAAAAGATTCATAGCTAAAATCAGAAGAGGATTTTGTAGCTTTTTTTTAAAAAAAAGGAAAGCAAAAATATCCATACTTAAAAAATTAATGGCACTATGCATGGCCATGTTATTCTATAACCCTTGCTTGTTCAAAATATTAATGTTTTATATTCCAAATTTCAAACATATTAAGCAAGCAGCCCTAAATTGATTGTTAAAGCAAAGCAAATAACAAAAATGCATTCAGGGATAGTTTAAGACTTCAAATTGACTAGCTGTAAAATGCTTAATTTATTTTTAAACTTAAATTACTAACTATATATTTACCTGTTAGAAATTTTTTTTTTTTTTTTTTTTTTTTTTAGGGTGAAGGAAGGCACAGATATTTTAGAAAGTTAGGGTCATGTCTTAACTGTTAGCTCTTGGCATTAGCATCTATTTTGAAACTAAAAATACCTTTAAGCCAAAAAATTTCTCACCCTCCTGAGGCAACCTTTTATAAAATCACAATCACTTTCTCTTGTAGTATAGCAGACACAAAACAGACAAACAGACCGAAAAAATCCCAAAAGATGAAACTCCATGGCACTCTGTAAACATTTTAGACTCTGACCAAGTGCATTAAAAATGCAAAGTCAAGTTCACAATGTAAATGGAATTCAGCTAACAGATCTTATAAGATACACTCCAAGTATTATTATAAAATTAAATTCTTCAGTCTTTGATTTTTAATACAAAGATAGTTAGACTAGACTAAACCCTACCATTGTAACAAAAGTCTAGGGATCAGACCATGGTGAATTTCAACAATACCGCACCAAGAAAGCAGGATCATGCAGATGTTTTCTCGGCTTTTTTTTTTTTTTTTTTACAGCAGTCATTCTTTTGTTTATGGTTTTAAGGAGAGGATTATAGCATTTAACTTAGATCAAAATAAGCATAAATCAAGCATGTCATCAATACTAATATTTTAAAATTAATAATACACATCTTTTGAACAGGTCAAATTTATCAAATGCAGAAAGATATAGTTTAGGTCTTTCAAAAAATATAACAGTTCAGAAATGCTAAGGGGAGAAACAGAAGCAGATGTTTACACATATACAACTGAAAAAGTAACCACAGGAAAATATAGCTAGCTGCCTTCAACAGTGCAGAAACAATTTTACCTTAGTACAAGATGATTCAACTCGTATTTCAAAAACAAAACACCCACCCTCCCTACCAACACTCAATATGCTATTACTGTAGGGCTCTAGCTTAATAGTTCAGGAATTTAAAAATGATGAAATAAAGTGGATTTGACTATCATAGTAGCTCTTTGCCCTCTCAGGTAATTCTGAAAAGCACAAGTAAACCAACAAAAATAAGTCAAAATCACTGCTTTTCTGGCAAATGGTAAATCAATCTATGAAATGAGAAAGACTTATGGACTTGGCAATGACTCGGATTCTCTTTCTTTCCTTTTCATATCAAAGAGCTACAGTGAAATACAAAAACGTAATGTAGAACATTTTTGTCAATAGCCTGGTGATCAACTGTAGCAACTTTGTACATTATTACAGGAAAGCCAAATTCAATCCCATGCAACCCTGTTGTCTTTGTGCTGTGTACAGAGAAATCTCTAATCAAGACACTGCCTAAACCCATGAATATTTTTAAACAAAATCTGGGTTGGTGAATTACTTAAAACACAGCATAAAGTTTACCCACACTTATGCAGCATTTTCTATGATTACATACAGGCAGACAGAAATAAGACAAAGAAATGCTAAAAAACAATATAAGCACATTTACCCTTCTTATACGCAGTTCTTCTATTGCCTCCAATAAACTTGTTTTGAAGTCTAACAGTTGAATGGAAAGTAATGTCTCTGATGGACTTTGAAGAGTAGAGTGAAGTGCCTGTGCTTTAAAGTCTTCATCCATTCTTCAAACTTGTTTCTGCAAAATAAAGATGTGTACTTCCTCTCCAGTTTATCTTTAAGAGAATATTCAAACTGCAAAACTTGCAAATGTGGAAGCAAATTATTTTTGCAAAGAGTAAAACTACTAATGGTAGTCATTATGCAATTAACAATATTTTCATTATAAATTAGTGTGCAATATTGTAAAACAAAACAAACAGCTTTATCATTAATTCACCACATTAATGTGTTTTTCCTCTTTATTTTTAGCTTGGTTTTAGTTTTCAAAAAAGACTGTGATGCGCATAAAAAAAGAAGTAATACAGGGTTTTTTTTCCAGAGCTACTGCAACTAACACATCAGGCCATGAAAAAGTAACTGCCTACCTTCAAGATTTCAAAAATCACAAGACAGGCTCAATTTTAAAGGAGACCTTCAGATTGGCTTGAAATTACGAACTAAAGGTAATATTCACAGTTTCTGCTTCTGAATTTTAAAAAGAAAACTTCTTGGTTCTGTTCCCACAGGATTAAGTATCAAAATGTTGTACTCAAAGCTAGCTGCATCAACTGTTGTCAAGCAAGGAGTTCTGCTAACGTAACACCCACGTATGTCTGTTAGTTACATCAGAGATGATTACAACACTTAGCATTTGATTTACAAAAACATAACTGTACATATTTCAGCTGTACTTCCCAGATTTTTTTTTCTTTTTTTTTTTAATACTTAGGCTGAATTTCTACCAGTCCACTAGAACACATAATGCTATCCCTTCCCAGAGACACGCCATGTGCATTTCTGGACTAAGAATCAAAGGTGGGGTAGAGCACAGGAGTTACAACCTGCCTGGCCACTGCCGCAGAACCCTTAGGAAGGAATTCCTGCAGGAAGAACAGAGACCTGGTCTGTATCACGGGGCCATAACAACCACAAATCAGGGCTCAACACTTTTTCTGCTGTTGTCTAAATAAACCACTAACATAGATCAAATTTAAGCTGCTTGGTCACGGATAATAGATTGTTTCCCTGCTTAGTTGCCCCACTGCAAAAGTTACTCTAACGTACTGAAATCATGGTTTTGCTAAAAACAGGAAAATCAGGCTCTTTTTTGTCTTCCATCTTAAAGCATATGCCTAATAGTGAACTGTTCGATATGAAATATTTATATAAGTTCTTTTGTCAGTGTCAAAATGTGTATGTTTGCAGGACTTTTGAGGAGGCAGCGAACAGAAATCTGAGTAGGAACCATGTACAAACATGCACCGCTTCAGGCAACAAATCTGTTGTGTCAATGTGCCAACATGAATCAGGCATTGTGCAGCCAATCTGCATACATTTTAGACACAGTTTAGGCCCAGTTTTTTGTGTCCGTCTGTGTCATGTGTCCCCCTGCTCCCCAAAGTAAAGCATTAGAATAAACAACCACTTTTTTTTTAGCCAAGGAATTTAGAATTGATGAAGTCAGACCCTTCCAAAAGCACATTAAAAAGTTTGTTTCTTTCACCCTAGTTTTCAAAATTGTTTCCCTACTAATAGATGTTGTACCACTAATTCATGAAGCACTGCTACAAACAAAAGTTTTGATATCATATCAAGTATTAGGAGGTCATCATAGCTACAAAACTAATAAAAATGCTAATATGCTTAATAGGTTAGGCACAGAGCCATTTGATTCCACTTTTAATCATGCTATATTCTCATCTGAAGGATAAGATTTTGCAAATATAACGTTAAGGCATGA